>NC_071088.1:100823629-101146129 GCF_027358695.1 Spea bombifrons
CTGGCTGAAACCTGCTGGATATCAGATCCGGGTGCAAATACTGTTCATGGAGCTCTCTGTCCTGTAAGTCCTGACCTGATGGAGAGTAACACCACACATAAACCCCTTAGAAAATGCAGGCGCCCCACGTCTCTTTCCGAGCTCCACAGTCTTTAGGGTCTCTTGTACTTTGGGAAACGTGGCACTCCGTACCAGGGCCCATAGTCTGTAGGAAGCTGGCTGGCCCTCAGACCCCTCCATGAGCCCATGGCATGGAGGCTTCCGTGCAGGCCCAGACTGGGACAAAAAATAGGCCCCGGCATTTAAGACTGAGCAGTCCATTTTTTTTATTTATTTATTGTTAAAGCCCACCCTTCATGTACCATCTTTGTATTTCCCCAAATCACTTAAACATTCATGATAGACACAAACACTTACTCACTCATTCACACAAATCATTAACACATACTCATTAATGCAGTCTCACAAATCATTCAAGAAATTCATCCACACATGAATTCATTAATTCTCATTCGCATTCACACACTTCATCCACACATTTACTCATTCATTCTTGTACGCATTCACACTACCCCATCTCCCCATCCCCTTCTTGTCACTATGTACCCCCTTTCCCATTTCTCAATATGTACCCCCTCTCACCATCTATCCCCTCTCCCCCCTCTGCCCCTTCTCACTGCACCCCCTCCCTTACCCTTCTTACCTTGTTGCCGGTGTAAGCAGCAACTGCGACCGGGTCCGCCACTCCAGGGGGCTGAGCAGCCCCCACCAGGGCCGGCCTTAGGGGTGTGTGGCCGCACAGGGCTTAAATTAAAACATCTGGGTTTTTTTGTTGTTTTTTTTTTTTAACTTTATTTAACATCCTCCATGTTAAATAAAGTTAAACAAACTTTATTTAACATGAAGGATGTTAAAAACCCGATATTTTAATTTTAGCCCTGTGCGGCCGCGCACCCCTAAGGCCGGCCCTGGTTGGGGCTGCCCGGCCCCCTAGAGTGGCGGACCCGGTCGCAGTTGCTGCGGGCTTAAGGGGCAGGTGCCCCTTATGCCCTGCATTAATGCGGCCGCATAGGCTCAGTCAGTCCGGTCCTGACTGAGCCTATTTTAAGGTAGGGGCCTGGATTAAAACCTTGCCTGATGGACAGAAGAGGAGAGTTTTGTTTGAGAACTTGAAACAGCAAGGATTGCTATGCAACAACGTAACAGTCTAAAAGGTTGGTGAGGCATGCGTTTTGTTAAGTTTACACCCTGATTAGTAAGGAACATCTACGTTAGTAACAGCTCAGATGAGCTAGTATTTTGTTTGTAGGGATTTATGCTTTTGTTACTGACTGCTGACGTGGATTATACAATAAACTGTGGCTTATCATTAATTCACCAAGACTGCCTTTTAATACGCTAGAGCACCGTGCTGTTTCGAAGGACATGGTACCCTGTTTAAAACAGATTAAAAAAAAAAAATACATACATTGTGCTGTAGCAATTCCCCCCTTGTAGAAAAATAGGGATATGATCTATTGGCATAAACCTCAATTGAGATAACTGATGATGTGATAAATGTTTAGCCACCAGTTTGTCTGTCTTATAATGTAAGGTCCATTTTGCCAATATAGGATAGGCCACAGGGACATGTGATCATATAAATGACTGATTTTGTTGCGCATGTAATGGGATGCTTAATCTTGTATCTCTTCCCTGTATGTGGATGACTAAAGTGTGTCCCAGAGATCATATGGGAGCATTTACTGTAGCCTAAACATTTAAAACATTCTAATCATTAATACTCTGCACCATGAAGTGTGATATAAATTGGAGGATGAGGGAGAGGATGTCACTGCAAGTGCTGCCAGAGAAAGATAGCAGATTGAAGACAGACGAGAAGGAAGAAGATAAAAGACATAAGATAATGAAGAAGATGCAGAAATGGAACTGGTCGACAGAAATGAAAGTGCCCGGCACAGAAGGTAGTGAAACATTTAGAGAGCATAAGAGAGAGTGAATGAAAGTATGAAAGATGCCACTGAATTTTTAGCTGGACCAAATGTGGAGGGAAGTAGTTTGTTGCAATTGTTGCCCCATTTGCACGTCTTACTAAGTTCCAACTTGTATTTGCAATTTGCAATCAACTCATAGGTTGCTGAATCTGTGAGTTGCTAGGTTTTTTTCAACTTGCATCAAATCAACTTTCCAGCAATCAAGTTGAGAGTGACTTTTTGCGAGTGCAAATATGAGTTGGCTGTAGTGAATTTTCTGCTAGTTTTCTACTCTGATCTAACTTTGTTGTCAAGTCACATGAACTCACTATTAGGTGGCTAGACTTGGTTGTATTGTGCATCTGAGGAGCCCTGCAGGCCATGGTTCATTATATACAATATTAACAAGTGGATCAAATTGTTGTAATTAAATAATGTATGATATTTTAGAGTAAGGTAAACTAAACTGTAAAATGTTATATGTTATACATTTATATATGTTATACATTGTTTAATTTTTTGAGCATGTTTTCTATTTTGTACATCATTATAAAGCCAGCACATAGCATCACCACATGATTTAAAATGTTTACATTAATACTGTAACAAATCTACAGTCCTAGCAAATAAATGACAATATTAAGTGAAAAGAGCGGTTTTGTACCACTTTGAAACCCCAAAACGATATATTAGCTTGAAATTTTGGTAGCACAATGTACATATTAGTTTTATATTACGAACTAAGCACCTGTATTAATCACTGGTCATGTGAAATGTTCCATTAAAATAAAATTGCTAAAAGTCCTTAACTGCCTCTTCCTCTTTGATGTCTTCAGTATCAATGGCTTATATGAGGTAAACACATTTACTCAAGTGAAAATGCTATTATTAATATTCAGAATTCTTTGGTCATTAGATGCTCATTTTATACCATCTTTTGGAAGCATTATCTTATTATTTGAGTTAAATATTGCATGAAAATTTCCAGAAATCTATTGATTATGCTGACAGTAATTATTCTGACATTTACTTCTGGCTGTAAAAGCTTCTATATTTTGTTCCTTAATTATAACTATGCCAGTAGAGACTTACATTTGTACATTTTTCTGTGTACTGTAATCTAAAGAGCACATACATGGAAAACTCTGATTCTTGTACTTGTTTCTGATGTGTGTTTTTTATTTATTTATTTATTTTTTTTCTCATGCTGTTAAATAATTTCTTAAAATTTAATGAATCGAAAGCATCATGTCCTGGAGATCTGTGCCGCAGGAAATCTGATGTTAATGGCACCCTATCTTGAAAAAAAATGCATGCGTCTATTCACCAGGTGTTGAGATGAGTTAAGATGGCAAATGAATTTAGTTGCTAAGTGCAACTATACCAAGATAGCACATCACTGTGAAATTCAATTTTAAAGAAAGCAACAAACTTAATAGTCCCATTAACTACTCAGGAGAATTAAGTTGACCCAGAGCACCATTAAACTCATTAAACAGAACTTATAGGCACTACTACCCACTTAATTGACAGACTTACATGTTGACTTGATGGACTTACATGTCTGAACTTGATGGACGCATGTCTTTTTTCAGCCTATGTAACTATGACTTAATGGCCATGTCAGATTTGACCATTGACTCACATGACCAGGTGAACTGATATACGTGACAATAAGTACTGCCAAGTAATTTTGAGTTGTCATGCAGTCAGGACTGGTGCAAGGATCTTTGCCACCCTAGGCAAAACATAATTTTGCTGCCCCCCCTGGCTCCACCCCCACACACCCCTCCCCCTTTGTCACACCTACTTATACCCCATAGTGATCGCGAGCTCACGGCTGCCGGCGCCCCCTCCAAGTAGGCACCGGCCCCTGCTTGAACATTGATAAATAGGCCTGACTGTGTAGAGCAGGATATTTTTTTCTTTGATTTTGCACTTTAGTGCTATCTTTTACATCTGTTTTTTTCATCTTTAAAAATTTTATCTCTGCTATCACTTCATGACTTTCATTTCCCTATGTTGTACGCAGAAGACACAGAGAAGTATAAGGCAGAACATTTATGGTAATTGACCCAGGCTTTCTATTGTTTACCCCGTTGTAGGTAGAAAATAATCAGTAGCAAAGCAAGGAAGCATGCATTTAGATTGCATGGGAAACTCTGCCATTCAAGAGGTACTAATGCTGCTTTATAGATCACTGGTAAGACATTAAGAATATTGTGTGCGGTTCTTGAGGCTGTGGCTTCAGAAAAATATAAATAATTTAGAGAGCTTTCAAAGAAAAGGTACTGAAATAGTATGTGGTGTCACTAACAAATCATATGAAGAAACACCTTAACACGCATACCCTGAGAAAGAAGGGAGAGGAAAACGTAGATCAAAAGTATGTCAAGGGATTAAATGAAGTCCAAGAGGATAGTATTTTAATAAAAATATGATATGGCATGATTTAAAGTTATAGAGTAGACATTGATTATGTGAGAAAATTCTACTTTACAGAAAGATAAATAGATGTCTAGAATAGGGCAGGCATACATACTAAATGACATCATGACCAAAATGTATTTGGACTAATTTTTGTATTCAGACAACAAATTTCAGTTTCCTGGCCATTCAGGTTTAATCCCAGAATAAGCACTAAACCAAATCTCATCCTAAATCTAATTCACAAATTTGATTGTGTACTACACCTGTGATTGTCTGAGCTTTAAGAAAACTGTTTGATGTGGTTTGAAAGCCCAGTAACTGAAGTTATGGAGGATCCTAAGAAATTGATATAAATGTGGCAGAGATTTAAAAAATAAAATGTGCTAAGTGTTTGGGGCCTAGTTGCAGAGGAAAAGTTTCCAAAAGATCAAGGAGTAGAAAAGAGGCTCTAGGAATTATTAAAGAGAAGGGGGATTCCTAATGGTTTGAGGATAATTTAGAAGTACTTCACCTGCTCTCTCAAGCTTGTGTACAATGCTGGACACAGAAGGCTATTCGCCACTGTGTAAACACAAGACACTTTTTGACAACCCCACCTGCTCTCTCTCTCTCTCTACAAGTTCTGCTCTAATAGCTCACGTTCCCACTTAGGAATGTCAGGCTCCCAATCCTACATGCTCCCTTCTGCTTGCACACAATGCTAGGTACAGGCAGAGCTTCCACTGTAAATGAAGTAAACCAGCCAATAGCAACTCCATATCAAATAGGCAATCATACACACGGGTGGTAGCCTACCAAAACATCATGTTAGAATTTCCAGAGTCATATTGGTTTCCTACTTTCTCCATCTCTGTACTGTGGCTGGCTTTCATCATGCTTCACAAGCTTGTGAAGTGCAGGTGAGCTCACTGTAACACTTTTAGCGCCAGCCTTATAATAACCTATACAACCTATACACTTAAAAAACATGAACAACATACTAATCAACATTTTTTTAAGGTTTCTCCTTCATTTTTTTATTTGTCTCATACCTACTAGTTTTTAGAGATTTATATGAATCCACAAATTTGGCAAAAGGATTCAACTGAAGATGCATGTCCTTGTATGTTAATTCTCACAAAACGTGCAAAAGAAATATCAGCATAGAGGTCCAAGCAAGTGCATGCTTTGTGTTTCGCAGGTTTCTGAAATGGCATGCAAGTTCATTGAAACCCTACATGTTCTTGTCTGAAACATAGAAAATCAATTTAAAAAAATATCAATCCCATCTATAATACATGCAAGAACTTTGTTAAATGATAAATAAACCAACCCCCTGTTTTAACCAAGGGGGGGCCTTGGGTGTCTAGACCCAAATTATACTCTCTCCTCTCTATCCCCTGCTTTTCAGGTTGAGGTTATCTATGGTAAAATACTCTTCGAATTACAGACTTCATCGCAGTGAAATAGGTGGGCTCCATACCTCCAAGATCGATTGACCTCCACCTTCCAGTTAATAGTGGGTCTTGGTGGCTGTCACGGACTGGGTCCAAGCTGGTGGCTGGAAGGACCCAGCGCGCCCGATGGTTGTTTGCAGGAGTCTCAATGCAGTAGCGGAGTCTGGGGCAGGGCCTGGTGCAGGGTGACCACACTCGCCCAGGCGTTGAGCACCTAGGTAGAGCAGCCAAACACCAGCGCCCTGATATGGCAGCAGATGGAGTCCAGAACAAAACGAATCCTGCAGACACCCTGGAGCAGGCATGAAGCATCACATGAGTCACGTGCAGGATGCTGCAGGCTGGGAGAATGGAAGGCTAAGCAAAGGGTTAATGTAGCAGACACAAAACAAGCAAGAGAAAGGGAGACCAGGCAAGAAACATGATACAAGATATACACGAGAAGTGGCTAGAAACATGACATGAATAGCGTAAAGATATAAACAGGCACAAGACAAGGAATAAACATAACCAGACAGGACATACATGTTACAGGGCACAACAAAGGACAGGGAAGAAGGCAAGGAACACAGGGGAAGGAGTGAGGAGCCGGAACCCTCGGACGCTTCTCCTATAAGCAAGGATAGGACATATTAACAGGGACATGGGGAGAGGAGAGAGGAACCGGAATCCTCAGATGATTCAAGGAAGAAGGGCAAAGGTACATAAAAGACAGACAAACATGAATACAGCAACTAGCCTAGGACTACAAGATAACTATTGGAGATTTCGTCACATGATATGGCCATAGTATGCTTAGCCCACCACTACGCCAAAGTACTCCAATGACGGTGGGTCCTAACGCTAATCCCTGCAGACAAGATACAAAACAAACCACACATGAAAACCAAACACAGCACAGAGACATACCTTTGACTGCAGACTGCAGACTGAGACAAACAGAACACACAGGTGGGGCACACCTAATAAAGGAAGCAGAGCTGAAGCAAAGAGCCGGAGCAGAAGCAAGGAATGGAAAATAGAACAAAGCAAAAGGAAATCCAGGAATGGATCAAAGCAAAGCAGAGAAACTACAGCAGGACAGATATGCAGCTCCGCAGCCTGGGCAGACCGTGACAGTATCCCCCTCCGAAAAGAGCGGCCTCCGGACGCGAACAGAAACGGCAATAGAAGGAAGGCCCGCTCCCTGACGGGAGAATGGAGGAAACAAGTCAACCCAGGAACCAGCATACAGAGTCTGAAAAACGTAGGAGTCCTTCGATGACCAGCACTGCCGCTAGTAGACCAATCTCCTCCAAAAACAGGAATCAGAATGTCTGAACAGGATTGAGGAAGTTGACTCTAGCTGACATTTAGTCCAAACGAAGGCAAGGTAGATAAGCCACTTGACAAGGCAGACACGGCAGGAAACCCACTTGCTGGGCAGACATGACAGGTAACCCACTTGCTGGGCAGACACCACAGGTACGGGTTCAGGCACAGGCTCAGGTTCAGACAACAGGTTGCCCACTTGCAGGGCACACGGCAGGTTGCCCACTTGGAAAATACTCGAGCAAGGTAGCCCGGATGCAGGCACTCATACTGGGAGTCCATAGTGGGTCGCTGGCCGCAACTCAGGAAACCCTCTTTCAGGGTACACGGCAGGTTGCCCACTTGGAGAATACTCGACCAGGGTAGCCCGGATGCAGGCACTCATACTGGGAGTCCATAGTGGGGCGCTGGCCGCAACTCCGGAAACCCTCTTTCAGGGTACACGGCAGGTTGCCCACTTGGAGAATACTCGACCAAGGTAGCCCGGATGCAGGCACTCATACTGGGAGTCCATAGTGGGTCGCTGGCCGCAACTCCGGAACATGACAGGAAGCCCACCGGAAGGGGCAAGCTTGGCAGGAAACCCTCTGGAAAGGGCACGCTCGGTAGGAAGCCCTACGGAAAGGGCTCACACATCAGGAAACCCTACGGAAAGGGCACGCTCGGTAGGAAGCCCTATGGAAAGGGCTCACACATCAGGAAACCCTACGGAAAGGGCACGCTCGGTAGGAAGCCCTACGGAAAGGGCTCACAAGTCAGGAAGCCCACCGGAAGGGGCGAGCTTAGGAGGAAGCCCACCGGAAGGGGCGAGCTTAGGAGGAAACCCCTTTTGATGGGGTGCACACGATTGGAAACCCCTTTTGGTGGGGTGCATGATAGATAGCCCTCTGGCCGGGCTGGAATACTGCAGACAGGTACAGAGGCCCACTGGAAGGGCAGACGGATACGGAGGCCCACTGGAAGGGCTGACGCTGCAAACTCCACTCCGCGAACTCCTGGCCATTTACCTGCGGCCATGTGTCACGGACTGGGTCCAAGCTGGTGGCTGGAAGGACCCAGCGCGCCCGATGGTTGTTTGCAGGAGTCTCAATGCAGTAGCGGAGTCTGGGGCAGGGCCTGGTGCAGGGTGACCACACTCGCCCAGGCGTTGAGCACCTAGGTAGAGCAGCCAAACACCAGCGCCCTGATATGGCAGCAGATGGAGTCCAGAACAAAACGAATCCTGCAGACACCCTGGAGCAGGCATGAAGCATCACATGAGTCACGTGCAGGATGCTGCAGGCTGGGAGAATGGAAGGCTAAGCAAAGGGTTAATGTAGCAGACACAAAACAAGCAAGAGAAAGGGAGACCAGGCAAGAAACATGATACAAGATATACACGAGAAGTGGCTAGAAACATGACATGAATAGCGTAAAGATATAAACAGGCACAAGACAAGGAATAAACATAACCAGACAGGACATACATGTTACAGGGCACAACAAAGGACAGGGAAGAAGGCAAGGAACACAGGGGAAGGAGTGAGGAGCCGGAACCCTCGGACGCTTCTCCTATAAGCAAGGATAGGACATATTAACAGGGACATGGGGAGAGGAGAGAGGAACCGGAATCCTCAGATGATTCAAGGAAGAAGGGCAAAGGTACATAAAAGACAGACAAACATGAATACAGCAACTAGCCTAGGACTACAAGATAACTATTGGAGATTTCGTCACATGATATGGCCATAGTATGCTTAGCCCACCACTACGCCAAAGTACTCCAATGACGGTGGGTCCTAACGCTAATCCCTGCAGACAAGATACAAAACAAACCACACATGAAAACCAAACACAGCACAGAGACATACCTTTGACTGCAGACTGCAGACTGAGACAAACAGAACACACAGGTGGGGCACACCTAATAAAGGAAGCAGAGCTGAAGCAAAGAGCCGGAGCAGAAGCAAGGAATGGAAAATAGAACAAAGCAAAAGGAAATCCAGGAATGGATCAAAGCAAAGCAGAGAAACTACAGCAGGACAGATATGCAGCTCCGCAGCCTGGGCAGACCGTGACAGTGGCACTTGTTTCTAGTTTCATTTATTGAATTTTATTATTATTATTATTATTATTATTATCTTTTATTTATACAAAGCACCTGGCAGGAATGGTGGGTTTATGAGGGCCTCACTTGTGAGCATACAATCTAAAAGTAGTAGTATAGGTAATTGAAACAAAAGGAGTGTTACTTACCAGGATACAAACAAGAACGGCAGGCAGCTGGCAAAGGGTTCATTCGAAAGGCAATCCGAGGTCCAGAACACAGAAAACAAGGAATGCACTGAGAGCATCAGAATAACTGAGCTCCTCTTGCAGGATTCTGGGAGGTTATATAGGGCTCCCAGGAGTGACCTCACATATGATGCTGCTGGCCCTAACCCCTTGGGGTCCCTAAAATACATATTTGGTACAAATACAAGAAAACCTTGCATAGTAATAATACACAACATGAGTAAACTTGCTTGCAGATCTGGTAAAGTCTGGTAAAATGAGGTTGAATACCTTTTTGATCCTTGCAAGAGCCTCTCTTCAGATGGCGGTTTGCAGAGCGTTTGGGATGTTTCTTTGATTCTTGCAAGGGCCTCTCTTCATTCAGATGGTTTCAGGCAGCTGTTTGCAGAGTGTTTGGGATGTTTTAGGAAAGCCTTTTGATTCTTGCAAGGGCCTCTCTTCAGAGGGTTACTGTGGTAGCAGTCATGTTCTGTCTCAACGTTTCCTCGCGTTCTTTGAAGGTGCTTGGAAGTCCTCCTGTTTGTCTGTTAGCAGCATTTTGTTTTTCGATTAACCCGTTGTGACCTGGCTTACTTCTGACTTCATCCCTTGGTTCCTGATTTGGCTTTTCCACTGCTCGTGTTGGCCTGGCTTGTTCTGACTCTCCTCCTGGATTCTGATTTGGCTTTGATACTGTCCTTCTCTTTCTCTCCCCGGCCTACCTGACTACGTCTGCTCTGCCTGAGCGTGTGCCCTGCCATGTGTCCAGTGCCCTTTCTGAGGACCTTCCAGCCATGAGTCCGAGGCGCCTAACGCCTGTCTGTGTCCGAGGCGCCTAACACCTGTCTGGGTCCGAGCCGCCTGACGCCTGTCTGGGTCCGAGGCGCCTGACGCCTGTCTGGGTCCGAGGCGCCTGACGCCTGTCTGGGTCCGAGGCGCCTGACGCCTGTCTGGGTCCGAGCCGCCTGACGCCTGTCTGGGTCCGAGGCGCCTGACGCCTGTCTGGGTCCGAGGCGCCTGACGCCTGTCTGGGTCCGAGGCGCCTGTCGCCTGTCTGGGTCCGAGGCGACTGTCCCCTATTTGGGTCCGAGGCGCCTGTCCCGTTTGGGTCCGAGGCGCCTGTCCCCTGTCTGGGTCCGAGGTGCCTGTCCAGCCACAGCACCCTGTCAAGAGACTTACAGCCTGTGCTTGCCTGTCTTGCCAGCTTCTCCAATACAGACCATATCTTCTTACTATTCAGCCTGTGGTGTGTTTCATTTTGCATGTTTGTACCTTTCTTCTGGTAATAATGCATTGTGGGGTACAAACTGAGCATCTGGTATCCCCTACAACTGGGTTTCTACCCGACCTGCTTACCTGAGCACTGACACTACCTCTTTCAGTTGGCCTCCTGTGTCCTCCTCACTCTGGAGACACGGCTTCCTCTATCTGTTTGAATTTCCACTTTTTCTGTATATCATCACATTACTTCCCACATTTGGATGCACAACTCTCGTTCAGTATTTCCCAATTATGACCAACTTTAGTTGGGAGCATTGATTTGAGGCTCTCATTGTTTGGTGCAATATGCAGACTCAGTGCTAGTGTTTCCTAGGGAAGATAGATTGGCTGCAAAGCAGATCATAGCACAGCCTAAAGCTGTGTGTAGTAAACAGCACAGACAACTAAAATGTCATGGGAATACAATGTGCCTATGTATTTTTTTCATTAATAGAACAGCCATAGCGAATGTACTTTAATTCTACTATACAATGTTGTGCATAATTCTCCATTATACCTACATATAAAATCTGAAATGTTAAGATTAATTTAAGGATATAACCAAAATATTTCATATTAAAGATGCCCATTTCTTATTTTGGAACATTTTCTGTAAGTATATCACGAACGGACATGTTGCTGAAACAGCAGTTGCAGATATTCATGCATTTAATTAAACATACTGCTGCAGGAAATTCTGTGTTTCACTAGAAATGATATAAGTTAATGTCAAGCGGGCACTGGCATAGAGACAAGTGATATAGCCCTGTTTACTTGGTGGCTTACTGCTGGCAGTTTTTCCACACTCCAGGCTGCTTGTTAAGTATGTCTCCTCGGTGAATAGTGCCATAAAAACATAATATTAATACTGAGATTTATATTACTTAATTTTGTCTTATTTTGCAGTTTCAAACATAAAGCCTTAATCAATTTGAAAGAATGCAATGTACATTTCTTTAAAATGAATTATTTTAATAATGAAAAGGGAAATTGTTTATACTATTCAAGTATCCGTTTGACTGCTTTCTTCCACTGATGTCCATTTTTTTTGTAGCTCAGAATGTTTGGTTGGTGCTTCCTTGATATATATATACCAAAATTAGAATTGTATAGTTTTGTAAAGTTATAAAGAAAAAGTAAATATATCATATCTTTACAAAGATGATCTGACATTTTCCACAAATAATACATTTGCACAGTTGTATACACTAAATAAAGGTACATAATGTGTTTACCAATATATTGTAAATGCACAAAGAATACAATTATTTTAATAGTGTAAAAGGAAATTGTTCTTACCATTCAACCCTCTTTGTTCAACTGATATGTCTTTTTCAATAGCTTAGAATGTTTGATGGGTAGACATATGTCTCATACCCACATAGTGTTCTACAACCATCAAAGCCATAATATCTTGAGAAACACCAGAAATGTTTTTGATCATATCTTGAAAATAAAACACATTATTCACCTCACTTAGTCACATAAATACCTATTAATACATCACAAAGCCAAATGAAAGTCTCAGTGAAAGCCAGGCCCTGCCCTAGTCAAAACTCTTATTACACCTCTTGAAACAAGCATGTTCTACTTTGGCCATATGTTGAGCATTATGGTTCTTCCTATGGTTCTACCAGAATTGTATAGCGTTTATAAAAGTTATAAAGAGAAGGTAAATATATCATATATCAATAAATCTGATGTGACAGAAATATAAAATGTTTTACCATTGTATACATATAAAGTTATGTAACAGTTTAAAACCTACCATATTTGTTTGCTATGGAACCAGGTATCTTAACTTCCTGCTCTACATGGTTATTTTTCTTGCTGGCTGTTTTTGATTGGTTAAGAGAATGGTGCTAACTTCAGGACAGGAATTCATAATAATTGTGCCACAAATCTTGATTTCCATGGGGAAAGGTTTAAAACAAAATTAATCAAAACATTAGGGACCCCAAAAGAAAATGTATAGGCGACTCTAACAAATGAATTGAGCTATTTTTAAAGTTGGTAAAACTTGGTAACCTCCCATTGCCTCTGAAGTTATTAAATTGGAGCACAGAGAACTATTTGAAATTACCAACCTGTAATACAATGTCCTTGTCTTGTACAATGTAACAGAGGAGATGCTAATGCATAACCATGAAAATCATGTTTACAACCATAATCACATATTTTTAATATATGCATGTGTTAATACTATAAAACACATATATTGTGCTGAGTATTATTATTTTATTATTATTATACAGTTTATATTTCTATAAAAGAATACATTTGTTCTAAATTACATAAATAACTATTTTAGTTGTTTATTCTATTACCCATACTAACAAATGATATAGGTGAGCATTCTATAACCAAAATATTTTTGTTGAGAATTTTCTCACCAGTAAACTGCAATCAAACATTGCTCCCACAGGAATGATGACCTGGAATTACATACGCCTATAGAAGTAAAAGGCGTTCACTTTTAATGTGTGTGTGTATGTATATATATATATATATATATATATATATATATATATATATATAATCTCTTGCTTCAAGGGGCAAGGCTAGTAGAGGGGAGTCACAAAGTCAAACATATGTAGTCATTTTTAAGGGACACATACTGTATGTGCTTTAATGCATATATTAGTTAAGTGGTGCATTTAAATTGTCCAGAAGTCTTACTTCAAAATGAATGGAAAGAATCTCTACACTATCCCCCCAGGTATTTGCTGAGCAGGAGATGTGGCAAAAAAAATCTTACCACCATTCAGCTCCAACGGTGATCATTACTTATGAGCAGCCTAATAATAGAAGTGCTTCTCTGCCACTGATTGGCTTCAAGCAGCCAATCAGTGGAACAAATAACCAGGCAAGTACCGTGCCTCCATTACTCTTGTTTTTTTTAAACCCTGTTGAGTTACGGAATTATTGTGGGATAGGGCATTTACATACCCGGGAACTTCTGACCTCCGACTACCCGCAGCCTTTCCTTGCGAGATGCGGCCAAGATTGTCTGATGACATCGGGGGCATTCCTGCTGATGTCAGTGGGGTTCTTGCTGACATCACAGGAAACACCACCATTTAAAAGGGAAATGGTTGGGGAGCGCAACATGTCAAGACCTCTTTTCTGCGACCCAGAGGATTTGGATGTCAAACCCGGAGAATTACCATGTATGGGCATTTCTCTCCAAAGCAAACAAATGATCACTTTGGCTTTGCTAGGCTAATGGAGCAGAATACTCTTTTTTGCATTTCTGTGTTAGGTTAGTAATGTGGTGTGGTATAACAAGTAGGTCTATACGATAAAATCTGCCCCATGTTGTTATCCTCTTCTAATACAATACATTATACTTTATATGCAAATGGTCCTCTCTACTACTCTTTTGTGGTGGTGTGTTATATTTCTTTTAGTCTTTTATAGCATCTCTGGTATATGTTGCCATCTAGTTAAATGTACATTCAGCCTTCATATGCACTTTATTTTACAAATGAAGTATTTTTCTCATCCAAATCTCCTCTACTCATATGTTTTGTTTCTCCCCACCCCCAGCTATTTGCCTTGCAAGATATGCATTTAGCTATGTACATGGGCAGCAGACTGACTGCCATTAGAGAGTTCCAGGAGATATGAGACCCCTACTTACATGTACAGAAGGTGCTCCTATGGTCAGGGAAAGGTTGAGGTAATGTTAACTAACATCACTGCCAAGTGATCCAAGCATGTAGCTGTGCCCCTTTCATTACAGTCAATGAACCCTCCCGCCTGCCTACTCTAGTGATGTCACTGAAGGCAGAGAGTCGTTCAAAGATTCGGATCTTACAGGGATCCGGATCATTCAGAGAATATCACCATACTTTTATAAATAAATACATTAATAATCACTGCCCCCAGGATTTAGATTCCCCATTTACCTCTAACTGCACCTTAAATTAACTTTATTAAATTAATTAAATTAACCCTCAGCATTAAATTAACCCTTAACACCCCTATCAACCATAACTGCCCCTAAAATTAACCCTAAAGTCCCCCTTAAGCATAACTGCCCCTAAATTAACCCTAAACACCCCATCAACCATAACTGACCCTAAATTAACCCTAAACACCCCATTAACCATAACTGCCACTAAATTAACACGAAACACCCCACTAACCATAACTGCCCCAGTAAGATATTTTAACATGACTAAAAGGCATATTTCTGATTTATCAATCATGTAGTCCTTAGTTGTATTTAATATGCAGGGTAACTGTAATAACAATTCATTACTGAGGTGTGCCACACTTAAGAGTATATTTGCTAAGGCAGGTATACATCTGTATAAACAGCAGTAGCCCTTTATGCTGATGAGTACACATACATCTTTAACCAAATAGTAGAGAATAATAACTATTTTGGCAGCTTGCAGTTAACATGCTAGACAGTATGTTATACGCATATTAAGCAGTACTTTTGAAAACATATTCATAAATTCCTAAGCACTGTTTTTTCCAGGGAAGAACGTGAGACTGATATATCATGTTATGTATTCTCTAAGGTAATTTAATCGCACATTTATTATCAATATTAAAGCTTATTAAAATTGTTGCTGTGGTAACAGAGCTGGATAAGTCCAATCCCCTGTCGGCTCATATATCACGTGACACAGCAGTAAGTAAATGGGTATAGAATTAAGAGCATCTTCTATGATATAATCAAAAGCAGAAATTATAGTTTGTAAATGATAACTTGTGGCTCTGTAGGAACTATAGCACATAATAAAAATAATATTAACTTTCTTAAATCCAGAGGCATACCCAGAGTAGTTACCCCTGTGGTGCATCCTTTATTTAGCATTCCTCCATCTGCCCTTGCACCCCCCCAATAACTCACATACCCACTGGCACACATTTTTTACATACATTTTCACTCTTACAGTGCACAGACACATACTAACACACACTTACATCCTACAGACTCAAGTTAAGACATACTACCGCACACACAAACATTTACACATACATGCTCATATACACATACACATCCATGTTCACACACTTATACAGACACATTTATGGTGACACACACACGTTCTTTCTGGAGCAAGTTATGGAATCCTTTGGTTTTGTTGAATGAAGTTTGAAACATAAAAAGAGAAAAACATTCTCAAAACATAACTTAACTATAGACGCATAAAGGAATTGAATACATCCCAGTTACCAGGGTTTATATATTACACACACACACACAAAGACTGCATAATTTTTTATTTAGGTTTTCTACCAGCACTACATGGTGTAGACAGGTAACCACTGCTACTCCAGATGCTACAGAAATGCAACTCCAATCCTCATATTAATAAACATGTATGTTTGTACTCCAATAGAGCACCTACTGAGAATGTAAATTTATTTCCATACACGCACTGTAATAAGGTATCATGGTTAGTCTGCAGGTTTATGGTACACAGAAACAGATAATTTGATGGCAGATAATCAGATAATCTGGTCTGGTTTTGCTGTTCTAATGACCCCAACCTTAATCATTCCCTGGTCGTGTCTTAGATTCAGTATAACTAAATGCCCATCCAATGCATGTTTATATTCGCTCACTGTATTAGCCTCTACTGCTTCCACCGGGAGGCTGTTCTACTTACAGTTGCGATCAAAAGTTTGCATACCCCTGAATAATTGGTAATATATTAACCATTTTTAAAGAAAACATTAGTGGGAAGGCAAAACACATTTATTTTATTTCTTACGGGATTCAAATAAAACAGTATGGTCTGTTGTAATAGTTGTATGTGAGGCCCCAAATTAATTTTGCCATCAATTTTCACAAAAATCTCTGTGCTTTTAGAGCTCAACCCCCCTCCCAAAACATCAGCGAGCCATCACCATGCTTCACAGTGGGGATGTTTTTCTTTTTTCTTTTTTCCTTGTTGACCCCTCTCCAAACATATCGCTTATGGTTGCGACCATAAAATTCTTTGGGCCTCGTCACTCCAAATTACATTGTGCCAAAAACCGTGAAGCGTGTCAAGGTGTTGTCGGGCATTGTCATGATTCCACCCTGCTAGCCTGGACCATGCATAATTATTTCGCGGTCATGTCCGTTTCCAACCACTAGTGGCCGCTCTTGTCATTATGAACCACTCAGAGTGATTATCAGGTCCAGCTGCAGTGTATCACCTGATCAAGCCAGGCTTTATAAACCTGTCCAGCCCTTCAGTCTGGGCCTTGACAATGACATTATAGGACTGCCTGCTTTGGTTCCTGAGTTGCGGCCAGCGCCCCACTAAGTGGACTCCCAAGTCGAGTGCCCTGCAAGTGGGCTTCCTGCCGTGTGCCCTGCAAATGTGCTTCCTGCCGTGTGTGCCCCATCCCGAGTGCTTCCTGTCGTGTGTGCCCCATCCCGAGGGCTTCCTGCCGTATGTGCCCCATCCCGAGGGCTTCCTGCCGTGTGTGTCCCATCCCGAGGGCTTCCAGCCAAGAGTCTTTCCTTGCTTCTAGTTATGCTGTTTGCATCAGTTCTGCTTCCCTTATGAGGTGTGCCCCACCCATGTGTTCTGTTTGTCTCAGCCTGCAGTCTAAAGGTATGTCTCAATGCTATGTGTTTGGATTACATGTTTGGTTTGTTCCGTACCACTGTCATGCAGGGATTAGCGTTAGGACCCACCGTCATTGGAGTACTTTGGCGTAGTGGTGGGCTAAGCATACTATGGCCGTAAGATGTGACAGAATCTCCAATAGTTATCAAATAGTCCTAGGCTAGTTTCTGTATAGGGGTGTCCTGTCTTGCTCATGTCTGTAGCATCCCCTGCATCTGGGCTCCTTCTCTACCTGTGTACCCGGTTCGTGACAGGCATTTTGTAACCAGGCTTTTTTGTGGCATTGGAGCAGTAAAGTCTTCTTTCTGGCAACTCCACCAAATATGGCGTCACATCTGGCGCTTTTCATATCACCTCATGGAACCTCCCGAAGCCTCGCAGACTTGCACTTCTTTTGTAATTTAATGTGGGTTGGTGAAGGCAGATCCTATGATCTCCCACATGGTGCCAGGGTGCATTCAGATGAGTGCTCCTTTGTCCCTCCCCCGGGATCTACCCATAACCAGAATCTCCAGATTCAGGCCTATGGACATGAGATTTAGAGCTTCAGCCCAAGTAACCCCCCCCCTCCAGCAACACCATGGCTGTCTGATCAATGATGTTCATCTGCATTCATATAATCGGCTTCTGTTTCACTGACTTCATAGCTAGCTGGGCTGTGCATGCTGCTGTGCAAAGGGCCTCATACTCAAAGAGCTCCAGCCAAAATTTGCCAAACTCTGTTTAATAAGAGAAAATCAGCAAACCAAAACTTAAAAAGTTGTTTTAAGACTAAAAATGAACAATAGTAATAAAACTTGTGTAGCTAGAAACATGACTAGATGATGTGTACTAAGCATTTCACTAATACACATCTTTAAGCTTCTTAGGAAGAAAATGGTACATTCTTTAAAGTACAATTTTCAGCAGAATTTAACGTTTTGCTCATTTTTACATATATGCTATCTCCCTTGTCTCCTCCAATTGCACGGCATTTGTAAGCAGTGCTACAAAGTGCCAGTTTTGGTGTCATATCTTTTGTATGGGTATACAGATGCTTACATTTAGGATCATCAGGAAAACTAATTGTAACTACATCCCATACAACACCAATGGCTGCAATATAATGAGGATGTCCTTTTACTAATGGCAAGTTCATGAAGTCGTTCTTCAACATGAAAAAAATGTGCTATGTCAAGAAATGATGACTTTTTCATTATTCTTAATTTGTTTATTTAAAGAAAACAATTAAAATATATTTTAATAATATAAAACGTATACTAATTCCATTGAAACTAATCATGTTTACTTTGTTATGGACATGATAAAACAGTTGTTAGTGTATTTTTCAAGTTTAGTTCTATTGTCTATATTTATCTTGATAGTTGACTTTTTAATTAAAAGAAATGTTCCTTACTGAGAGACATTTTAATCCTAGTGGCTTAATATCTTTGGGGATTATATTTGTGTTCCCTCTAGAGACTGTGCATGGTCCTAAATAATATGTGCATTTTCATTTTCAACATATTTCAATAAATATTCCCAGGGTGTTTTTTCTGCACATATTTCTTTTTTCTTCAAGATTCTTGGTATGTGTAGTTCTTCTTCTTAAATATCTCATACAAAATGTATAAATACTTGCTGTGGTTCTCATGTATGTGTATATTTAGTGATATGTATTTGCTGTGGGTAGAGGCTTACTACATATTACATATTCTCTGTGTTTAGCATCATCCTCCCTGAATGAACATGGTTAGCTGAAGGAAATAACTTGAAAGTTGTAGTTAAAATGTAGGACACCTACAGACAAACAAGGTGCTTAGCAGCAAGAGACAGTCAACATGAAAGATCCATGAATAATTAAAGGATATTTTTATGTTAAAATAAAATCCACCTCCTTGGCGCTTTTTCTGATTAAGATATTTCACATGGATTGATTCTTTTTTCCCCTCAAATTATGCAATGCACTCTGTAATATTAGGAATATTCCTTTTTTAGCTGATATGGTAAGATTCAAATCAAGATTCAAATAATTTACCTTTCACTGATATTATTGCTGTCATATTCCAAAGCAATTTGTGTATATGTTTAGCTTTTGCATTTACCTTTTGTGGGACTTTATGGATGATGACCAGGGAACTCTATTATATCATGTGGACCAAGTGATGTCTCTGGGATCCCTTTAATTATTTTAGCATTTTTATTGGATTTTTTTATTTTTTTTTAAAGAATTCTTCTCTCTCCAAGCTCCTCAGTACTAATCACACTGGGCCATGACGAAAGGCTCCATAACAGCTGAGACGGTGATAAAAGTTCCCAGTGAGATATGCCTAGACCCTCCTGGGTATCCAATCCTCCCATCAGTCCTTCCTGCAGGTGTCAACATTGATATTTACCAGAAAGGAATGTGTGATTGAAATTTTAACAGTATATGTGTCACGCCTACTGTTGACCGGAGCACTCACCACAGAAGTTCTTCTCCCAGAAAGAACATACCGGAGATACCCCTGGTAGCTCTCCCCAGGTATTCAATGATCCCAGCAGTGAGGAGGCTTCCATGAGCTTGTGTTTTAAAAAAAAAAAAAAAAAAAAAAAAACCTATAAGGTGATGTGCAAATTTTGGTATAGCTACAGCCACCATGTGTTCAAGAAGGTGTTGCTGGTGTACAAAATACAAACTTCACAATTGTCTAAAAAATCAATCAAAATATAAAAGTGATATCAAGTGATGAATAAAGATAAAAATAAATGAATATGATAACCTTGTATAATGATTCAGAACAATCCGGTGGTTATCCAGGATCACTCACAAAGGTATAAGAAAAACATACAACAAATAAAACCGATATAGTGTAGTATGTTCCAAAATATAGTAATGGCAGCTAAAAATAAATAAAGCCTCCTACATTGTGGAGGGCATCAATATGCCCTTTATTGGAGCTCAGTGGAGGGGTCCACAATACCACTCGGGACATCTTCTAACACCCACCCAGGGATCTTCAACACTCAAATACAATCAGAAGGCAGAGGAACGAAAGTTAAATAAAACATAAACATTTTAATAATAAAAAACAGATATCCAGTCTTGCATGAAGTTGACTGCAATCACTCCTACTCTAAGGCCAAAACACGCTATGGTATACTCTCTGCCTGCAGTCTTTTCTAATGTGGTTCCATATGTGTTCGTTCCATTTAGTGAAGGCAACGCACACTACGTGTTTCGCTGATCACTTGGTCGGGTGCATAACCTCTAGCTCTGCCTTCTACTTTATATATCCACTTGTCCATTGAATTAATAAGTCCTCAATAAGGGTATGCAGTCCATGGTCCATACATTTAAACTTTTACGGTATTCTAAATAAAAAGAAAAAGTATAAAATCCAATTAGAAACATTTATATATTAGCACATAGCGTTTATATACCTAGCTGCCACAAAAAAAACACGTTGATAATAAAAATAGACATATATTTAAAAGAAAATAAATGGTGATCAATTAAAGGAAATTGTACAGCTCAAAATCGCTATTCAACCCTCTAGGTATAGAGTAAGTGTGTTGAGAGTAAATATCAACTGCATTTCCTGTTGTCACAGATTTTTAATAGAATCAATTCTTACATATTTGTGATGATCTTGGTGATGACATAACAAAAAATGTGCAGACTTGCTATGTTTGTCATAACCATTTCTGATGTTCCGTAGATGTTCCTCAATCCTAATATGTAGGGGACTGGAGATGCGCCCCACAAGTAACCCACAAGGGCAAGTCAGCACATAAATAAATAATGTTTTTTTGTGTGGCAAGTAATGTGATGTTTAATGACATATTTATTTTTTGTGATGTTTGACATAAACGCTAATGTTTTCTTTTCTGCCTGTTTCACAGTTCTACATGTGAAACAGTAGCCGCATTTGAAAAATCCAATTATACCTTTTGGAAAGTCATTTTTATTTGTATGTTGTCCTTCTTCCTTTAACCCCTTAACAGTACAATGATGTGCTTGGCGCATCATGGTATTAAACAAGCTTAGAAAGTAATCTACGCTTCACTTAAACAGTGTTGCTTTAATGCTTTCATGCAAGGTGCGTTGAACGCCTAATTTAAAGGAGCTTAGGAGGATCAATGATGGCCTCCTAAGCTACAATTGTGTAGCTGAGATGCCTCAATAGCGAGGCACTCAGCGACACCGAAAACCCACCCCAGCACGCACTGTGACCGATCCGGAGAGCTTTTTGCCTCTGATCACAATGTGATTAGTAAAATATTTAAAAAAAAATAATAAAAAAATGGAAAAAAATACCGTATTTGCTCGATTATAAGACGACCCCCCAAAATCTGAATATTAACTTAGGAAAAAAAGAAAAAGCCTGAATATAAGACGACCCCAAAGGAAAAAAGTTTTACCAGTAAATGTTAATTCATGTAAACTATTTTTGAGAAAAAGATTTTTTTTGAGAAAAAGATTTTTTTTGAGAAAAAGATTTTTTTTTGTTTTTATTTCTTGTATTTTCCAACCTGTCCCCCAGTTACGCACATCTGCCCCCAGGCTTGCCACTCCAATATGGCACTGTGGCCCATGATATGCCTTTTAACCCTCTATATGCCACTGTGCCCCATGGTATGCCTTTTGACCCCCTATGTGCCACTCTGCCTCCAGAAATGCCTTAAACCCCTATATCCCATTCTGGCATTTAGGGGGTTAAAATGCATATTATGGGGCAGAGTGGCATATAGGGAGGTATAAGGCATTTCAGGAGGCAGAGTGGCATTAAGGGAGTTAAAAGGCATTGTATAGAGCACTCTGCCTCCAGAAATGCCTTATACCCCTATATGCCACTCTGCCATTTAGGGGGTTAAAAGGCATATTATGGGGCAGAGTGGCATATAGGGAGGTATAAGGCATTTCAGGAGGCAGAGTGCTCTATTAAATGCCCCCTTAACGCCACTCCAGAAATGCCCTATGCCCCCATTTAACACACACACACACACCCTATACCCCCATTTAACTAACACACACACACACACCCGCACCGGTGCGGGTGAACTCTGATCTCTGACAGTCGGGGAAGGTCTATGCGACGGACGCAGACAACCCCCGCTGCTAGCCACACCTCCTTCCGGCTGCAGCGGACGTTGTCTACGCAGATCGCGTAGACGTCAACCCGCTGCCCCGGCAACACAGCAGGAAGCGCCGGTAAGTGTGTGTATGATGGGGGGGGGTCGGGTGAGACAGGAGCATCCAGGTCCCCTGCAGCGGTGCGGGGGATCTGGATCTTAGTCTCCTAATCAGACCTCTATTTGAGGTCTGATTAGAAGACGACCCCGATTAGAAGACGAGGGGTATTTTTCAGAGCATTTGCTCTGAAAAAAACCTCGTCTTATAATCGAGCAAATACGGTAAATAAAAATGTGGTAACGTTTAAAAATAATTACGCAGTGTTGTCATTATCAGGGGAACTATCCAGTTTCAACAAAATGTAAAAAAAAGTCAAAAAGTATAAACAAAATTTTAAAAAATAAAGTTTATTTTTATGGGCAAGTGCTAAAATTAGGGCTGTATCTTCCCAAACTTTGATGGGGTAAATTGGAGTGGCCGGGTTCAAATAGGGCATAGGCACAGACTGACCAAAACGGAAAAAGTGCACTTCCCAAAAGTGGCGTTTTACCTCCCAAACAACCTGACAAACCCATACATAGGGTATATCACTGTACACAACCATACTCAAGTGTTGTTTGACATTGATGTATACCAGGAGCTATAAATTCATACCTGAAGTACAACTTGTGTGAAAATTTTTCTTAAAAAATTACTACCACAAACTGTGGCAAAGATGCTTCAAAGATGTCCGAACTAGCACATGGGGGTAGAATGATTAGACTTGGAAAAATATATGGGATGTTTTAACCATATGACCTGTCTAACAGATCTCGGTACCCAAAATGGGTTTATCCACTGAAGTCATCTTCCTCCGCTACTCCAACTGCTGGACCACTAACTTATTATTGGCCGATGTCAGCATTTTGTCTGCTAATACCTTCCCCTCAAAAAACATCAGCTGAGACTAGATGCTTGAGGGTAAAATAATGCGGTACACAACTGTATTTAAACAGTACAAGGGGGTAATTTACATAAAATAGTTACAGCAAAACACACAATCATGCCCTCACCCCACATTTCTCAATAAGGCCCTCCTTTGCATACTGCTCTGTATCTGCACTTGTCCCACCTCAGCCCAGTAGGGGGTCATTACTGTAGTCTGTGGGGGAGATGGTAAACACGGGCTGTTCCCTGACTTCTGGCTGAAACAGGCTGGATATCAGATCTTGGTGGAAACAAAAACTAAAAACAAAAAGACAAGTTAGAGGAGAGAGGGAGATGAGAGAAGAAGAGAGAAAAAAAGAGAAGAACAAGTATGAGCAAGAGAAAAAGGAGGAATGAGAGGAGAGAAAAAAGAGACAAGAAAGAAAGGAGGAAGAGGAGAAAAGAAAAGGGAAAGATAAATAAGAGGAAAGGGGTGGGACAAAAAAATAGAAGTGAGAAAGACAAATAGAGAACGAGACATGCACTTACACAGACACTCACATTATCACACATATAAATACATCCACACTAACACATGCATATCTAGACACACGCTAACGCTGAAACACACATATAGAAACTGACACAGCCACTTACACAAACACATCCAGACACACCCCAAAACACTTGGACTCACACAAATGCACACACACTGACACAGCTAGACACAAACACCAACACACCAAGACACTACATGTCCAGACCCCCCCCACAGAAACATATTAATCCACACACAGTAACATACCCACTCATACACTAGCACACACACCTACACATTTAAACTCACAGTGCTACAAAATCTGTTGGCGATTTATAAATAAATGTAATGTAGGGTAACATACTCTGAAATTCACACACAGTAACGTAACCAGACACTTAAACATTCATGTAACTCACTTACCTTCCATAAGGCCTCGGCTTGTCTTCAATGCAGCTCGCAGAGTCACATAACACCAGCTTTACATGACCCAGTCAAACTCTGGTTCAGTCCATCCAGGCCAGAATACTGCACATAGATCTGCTGAGAAAGGGAGGTGCAGACCCATCGCATTATTCTGGCCTGGTGTACTTACGCAGGAGGGCGAAGCCTCATTTCATATCCTCTCCCCCAATTGGAGCAATGAAGGCAAGGCTCCATCCTGTTGTGGAAGTACTACACCAGGCCAGATTAATGCGGATGGATCTACAGAGAAAGAGACACATTTCTGTACCTATTTCTCTGCAAATCCATCTGAAGTATTCTGGCCCCTTGGAGTATTTTCCGCAAAATACCAGAAGCGTTTTTGAGGCCTGGATAATACAACGGATATCAGAGAGAAGTGGACCACAAAAGAAAAAAGAATACAGGAGATAGAAGAACAAGAAGAGACAATAAGTGGAGCTGTGGAAAAGGAGACAGTCACATGGAAGTGGTTGGTGGAGAAGGTAGGGAGACATTGAGAGAGAATGTGAGAGAGCGAGGGTGATTGACAACTATTTTTTTTTTCAAGTGGAAAAATCCTTCTGCATTTTGTCCAAACTGAAAGGACAGTAAACAAAATTTGTCATTCGAAAATGTATGGGCCAAAAACAAAACGAAAAATGTGTCCAAATCGTTTTTGGTCCATGTGCACAAGTCTAGTAATGATTTACATTATAAAAATAATAGCTTATAGTGGTCCTGGACTTTCTAAGATGAAACCAAGAGCTTATGTATGGTTTTCCATATTAAAGAATGTGAGGGGTTTTTTTTTTTTATTTTTTAGATTTGCATAACGTGGATTCATACAATTCTGTCCCCTTTGTTATTTTCTACATAGCAGAGTTTTTTTTCAATAACATTTGAATGGTACATCTAACTAAGGCAAGCAGTTCTGACATACTTGGTAGCTCTCAAATATATTTTTATATCAATGATTCATGTTTAATTGCTATTTCTCTCCACTATTCACTAACAGGATGTTGTCATTTAAACTAGCTGCAAAGTTATTCATGTACAAGATAAACAAGCAAAGATGTGCATCAATGCCCAAAATTTTACAAAAGTTGTGTTATTGTACTTACATTCTGCCCATGTTGTGTCAATAAACAAACCTGATGAGCAAGAAGAGGGATTTTTCATGCATAGATGTGTGGACCCACAAAAACAGAGGTGCCATATGTTTATAGTGTTTAGTGTCTGAAGGCAACATATTGTAGCATTGAAGACCTATACATTTGACGGCCCAGATGTGTTTTTTGTAATTGGGGTAAAATGGAAGATTACAGGGCTTCCCTGGGTAAAATAGTTCATATTATTCTTCCAATTTTGTGTGCCTTATAACAATTCTGAATGTAAAGCAGGTGCTGCAGGTGGCAGTACGAAGTACCCAACATATTGAATAACAGCTGAAGAATAGAAGTACAGATGTAAGTGATGCATTCCCTCTCTTACACTCTTAACATTTCCCTTCACATTAGCATAAATTAGTATTGAGGTCCACCTCATTCATGGCACCTTGTGGCCTCTAAGAAAGTAGATAAAAGATGTGCAGAGAGCAGATGATGCAGAAAGCAAAAAAAATGCAGAGAGCAGAAAATACAGAAGCGGAAGTAGTTGGCAAAGAAGGTAGGGAAACACTTACAGAGCGTGAGAGAGAGAGTGGAGAGAATTGAAGTGCTAGAGAGTGAGAGAGTATGGGTGAAAAGGGTCCTTAATTGGAGGATCAGTGAGAGGACTTCACATCAAGCACTGCAATTTTGCAGAAGTTCCCAATCCGGTTGAGGACAAAAATAGCACAAATCAGAGAGAAGATGCAGAGAGCACAGAGGGCAGAGATGAGATGCAGAAGTGGTCAGCAGTAGGGAAAGTGGTCATCAAAAATGGAAGTGGTCGGCAGAGAGGGTAGGGAAACATTTAGAGAGTATTAGAGAGTGAACAAAAATGAGAGAGAGTATGAGCGAAAGGTACCCATGAATTTTGGATGAAAATTCTTTTTGCTTCATTTTAGTCCGATTTGTAGGAGCTCGGGACTCATTTTGGGTGTATGCGTACACCCGAATGCAGTCTAATATATATGTAGACACATCATCCATAACATTATGACCACCTTCCTAATATTGTGAAGGTCCTCCTGTTGCCACCAAAACAGCCCTGACGCTTCGAGGCATGGACTCCACTAGACCTCTGAAGGTTTGCTGTGATATCTGACATCAAGATGTTGGCAGCAGATCCTGTAAGTTGCGACGTGAGGCCTCCATGGATGCATCCTGGTTCCATGTGTTCTCCAGGTAAACGATGCACAAGCACCCGGCCATCCACGTGATGTAAAAAAAAAAAAGTGATTCATGACACCAGACCACCTTCTTCCATTGCACTGTGATCCAGTTCTGATGCTCACGTGCCCATTTTCTGCACTTTTGGCAGTGGACAGGGACCAGCATAGGTGCACTGACTGGTCTGCGACTATGCAGCCCCATACACAACAAACTGCGATGTACTGTATGTTCTGCCACCTTTCCATCAGAACCAGCATTAACTTTTTTTTAGCAATTTGAGCTATAGTAGCTCGTTTGCTCGATTGACCACACAGCCAGCCTTCATCCCCCACATGCATCAATAAGCCTTGGCCACCCATGGCCCTGTTGCTGGCTCATTGCTTTTCCTTCCTTGGACTACTTTTGATAGATACTGATCACGGCAGATCAGGGACACCCCACAAGAGCTTCAGTTTTGGAGATTCTCTGACCCAGTTGTCTAGCCATTACAATTACCATTACATGCATCAATAAGCCTTGGCCACCCATGACCCTGTTGCTGGCTCATCGCTTTTCCTTCCTTGGACTACTTTTGATAGATACTGATCACTGCAGATCAGGGACACCCCACAAGAGCTTCAGTTTTGGAGAATCTCTGACCCAGTTGTCTAGCCATTACAATTTGGCCCTTGTCAAAGTCGCCCAGATCCTTATGCTCGCCCATTTTTCCTGCTTCTAATGCATCAACTTTAAGGATGAAATGTTCAGTTGTTGCCTAATGTATCACACCCATGGACAGGTGCCATGATAACAGGATTATCAGTGTTATTCACTTCACCTGTCAGTGGTGATAATATTATGGCTGATCGGTGTGTGTGTATATATATATATATACACACATAAAATATAGTATTTCCGTCAGTCACTAATGTGCAAAAGGTGTACTGTTTTATTAAGAAATCATTGAGCTAAAGGCAGCAGTATGGGGTACATAACACCAATCCACAGCCTTAGTAAATAGCCTTAATGTAAATTGTAAGGGCTACAAACACTTAAAAGGAACATTTGTGAAAAAAGTAAAAATTTCAAATATACTGTCGCATACTGTAATGTAGTGTAGCACTGAAGAGAACTTGGATTTTCTTCAGACTATTCCAATAATCTTTGGTTGATCTGTTGTTCTGAAGTCACTATTTTTTTTGGCATTTGTGACATTTTGCTACTTTCGAAAATCATGCCCCACACTGAGCCAATTCTTTAGGCAATGCTAAATGAATCTTGCTTATACTATTTAAATCTTTCTCCTCCGTGTCAAAACCCGCAAGGCAATACATAAGAACTAAGTTTATTTTTCTACTGAAATGATGCCAGTATAACAGTCCTAATCACATACAACTGTAGAATCAAAAAATAACACTATTTTTAAAACACCCGTACCCTATTAAAAAATAATGCAGACTACTTTGCCTGCATTTAATGTCTAGGGGTCAGAAACAACCTAGAATTAAGAACTAATGAAAGGGTTGCATGATGGTGCATGGAATGGTCATTTAATATATATGTCCGGTGATTAGTTTTAGCAGGAGGCATTACAGTGTAGCTTACAAGATGGACATCAATAAAGTTCTGCATAGGTGCACAGTAGGATAGACAGTGAAGGATACCCCACAGTATCTTAATAGTTTCCATGTAAATTGAATATGTTAAAGTGGTTAGAGATTAATGTGCCTTGTGTTTACCAGCCCAGTAGTTGGTCTACGTATTGCATCAGAATTCCATAACGTACAGAATCATGGGTTCAATATAGTGGCATTTGGTCTCTTTGGTCTTGAGTTTAGATAGCAACTCATGATTCAGCATTAGTGAAGAGACTTAGTGTGACTAGGCATGGAATATCATGGAATATCATGGAATATCATTAACATTCACAGTGTCCAGGGTTCAATTCACTGTGTATTGAGTAGAAGGACTGCTCAATACACAGGGCAGGTAGGAAGGTAGGAAGGGTAGGGACTTGTTTTCATAAAAGGTAGACTTTCATTGACTTCAGACCTCTATGGGTAAAGCTGCAAAAATGATTTGTCCACCCTCCCCTTTTTACTTTGGTTCAGATGAAGGTTACCACTGACAGGGTGCCACTGAGGACTGGCATCAGTGTGGAGCTCACTTGTCTGAGGTATTGCTAATATCGGGTGGCACTAGAACAAGTAGGTAAGTGCAGGACTCAAAGTGCACTGGCTCCCTGGTAAGTGTGGCAAGCAGTGTACCCACCGTGCAGGGGATGTTACTACGGTGCTATGCTTCTGTCAATATGCTCAGGACCCTAGCCAGTCATCAAGATTTCATCAGTTAGCAAGTTTAAGTAAGTTTGGTAAGTTGCTTCATGTATTGCCTTAAAATTAATTGTCACAGTGTTCAATAGCACAGTGGCCTTTTATATCTATGCCTTTATGCCTTTATTTTAACATAATTTATTGCCTATATTGCCATTGTACCCATGAAGTGTCTATGATACATTACCATATGATGGTGATAGCACTGAACTATTAGCTTCTACATAGAAAATTGTTATTATATTTAATAAATACGGTGTATTATCACTATCATTTTAGCTTTGATTAATTTTCATTTTAAAAAATACACTTTAGTGCATAGTGGTCTTCATATGCTAAGGAAAAGTTATACATTCTTAAATACTAAAGATTAAGAAATGACAGCGCTCAAAAAGATGTAAGTATAAAAATATATATAATTTATTAGTGTATTATAAATAAAATAAACATATATTAAAAATACATACAAAACAAAAAACATTAAGAACATACAATAGACAAAAAATATATAAAAAATATATCTATTGGGGTTAATAAACCTAAAAGATGAGTAACTGAAATGGAAACAATCAATAAACAATTCAAAAGAAGAATTAAATATAGAAGTGAATATAAGACTCACTATAGAGCAAGTTATGCCTGGCCAGGCGGGTGCCGAAAGCTAAGATATAGATATATTTTTTATATATATTTTGTCTATTATTGTATGTTCTTAATGTTTTTTGTTTTGTATGAATTTTTAATATATGTCTGTTTATTTTATTTATAATAAACTAATAAATTATATATTTTTTTATACTTACATCTTTTTGAGCGCTGTCTTTTCTTAGTTAATCTTTTGTCGCTGTAGGTTTTCCCCTTGTTAAGAGGAACTCCATATTTCTTCAGGACTAGCTGCTCTGTCTATAAATATCTACATATTGATCCATACCCTACTACATCTTTTCCCACTAATTGGTAAATTTCATTATCAATAGAGCTGTCTCTTGAATAGTAAGGGGGGGTCTTTTTCTAAGTTCACCTAATACACATTCACTGCACACATACTTTATTCATTCAATGTATATTTATTTATTTTCTTTTACATATATAAATAATAACAGCGCTGTATCTTCTTTTCTTCTAGTCTTAAATACTCATTTGATATAAAAGGAAACATGAACAGTATCTGTGAGCTTGTTACAATGTATTGTGAAATATAAATGCTAATTAGCTTCTTATCAAATGCCAGAAAAACCAAACCCAATTATTAATTAAGATTTATTTAACTAGTCATCATAATGTGATATTTGTATGGGCCATCCTGCTCTATTACCACTTCAAAGAGGATTACTGCCTCACGTTTTGAATCACCCTCCAAAACATGCAGCATGATTGTGATTATACACTCATATATTATTTCTGTTGGTTTAACTCTGGGAAATACTAAGCAAGTGATGGATTTTCATGCATATAGTCTTGGAGTGGTCTAGGTTTTGGATAATGTCTACCAACACAGTGTAGTGCATCAATCAGCTGCTCCTAAACCAGCAGAGACTTCCTTTGCTATTGTACTCATACCTGGAAACCTCCAAGGGCAGTGCGTTTGAAACTCATGCTCTCCTAATGAGACATGGTTCATCTAGTTTCTGCCTTCCAGGAAGAGGCTTTTGCTCTGAAGATCCATCTCGTAGAGACTCTTTCAGATTGCCATACCCTGAACCCTTCTCCCAAACATCCAACTTCTTTGGATTATAAACATTTAGAACTTAATATACAGCCATGTGAAAAGGAAAGTACATCCTCTTTGAATTCGGTGGCTTTACATATCAGGAGGTAATAACAATTATCTGTTCCTTAGCAGGTCTAAAATTTAGGTAAATAAAACCTCAGATGAACAACACATGACATATTACACCATGTCATGATTTTTTCAACAAAAATAAAACCCCAAAAAGCCATGTGTGAAAAACACCATTACTGCTTCCAATGGAATTAAGATGATAAGTAGCAAACAGGTCCTGCAATCAAATGCCCTTGATTAATTGATCATCAGCACTTGTGACCACCTCTATAAACGCCAATGTTTTAGCAGTTTGCTAGTTTGGAGCATTCAGGTGTGCGTTAACATAATGCAAGACATCAGCAATAATCTTAGAGAAGCAATTGTAGCTGCCCATCAGTCTGGGAAGGGTCAGTTTCAAACAATTTAAAGTCAGAGAAAGATTATTCAAAAGTGGAAAACATTCAAGACTTGTTTTGTTGCCATTCTTCCCAGGAGTGGACGTCCCAGCAAATTCACCCCAAGGTCAGATCGTGCAATGCTCAGGGAAATTGCAAAAAACCGAAGAGTTACATCTCAGACTCTATGGGCCTCAGTATGTTAAATGTGAACGTTCATGACAGTACAATTAGAAAAAGGCTGAACAAGTATGGTTTGTTTGGAAGGAGTACCAGGAGCAATCCTCTTCTCTCAAAGAATATGACAGCATGGCTTAGGTTTGCAAAGTTGCATCTGAACAAACCACAAGACTCAGTCTGGGATCTAGCTATATGCCTACTCCTAGGCGTTTTGCAAGCGTGTGTATTCCCTGCAACTGGACTCCACTACTAGACATTGAACTTGTGTGCCATCCTGATACCAGTCCTTTATAGGAGGCAGAGCTAGCCATTTAGATGTGGACATAGTCCCAACTAGACTAGAAAATGGGTACTATCCAAATGCTGTCACTCATCCCAGATGATAGTTTATTTTTTTTTAAAAAACGCTCACTGCAACCACACTGTTACTTTTTTTATGCACAGGATACCGGGTAGCATACATAGAATATTCATATGACTGCTTTATTGAAGTAAAAAACAGCTAAAGTACAAAAAACAACTATGAATTCATGGAGATATTGAACTGTATAATGAGATACACACTTAAGATACGAAGGGTGAGATGTAATACAATAACAGAGATACCGTAAGAGGAGAGTGCGCATGAATAAAAACCTGTCGGCTACAGGAATATAAAATAATTAAATCTCAAATGAAGACAGGGACATATTCTGTTCGATTCAGTGAACCTGACTAAATCTAGTCATAGTCAGAAAATACAGAATAGTCATTCCATACAGAGTATGAATGTAGCAATTCAATTTCCCAGACTAAAACGAACGAATTACCATACTGCACGTAAGCAGTAAGTGACCATATCACTTATTAACAATGCAACGTGTGCCATGAGAACAGCCAAACCACTTAACCACCAATTAGATCAAAGGCAAAATGCAAAATGATGTTGAAGCCTGCTGTTGCTACAGCAAATCCTGATTAGAGCCAATTGGGATGGGAACTTTTCCAAATTAGCTATATAAAGCTATATAAACTCCTGTAGAACAGTTAGACAATGGCCTGTGGATGGACTTTATGGTTGAGCTACAACACAGGACTGAGAGAAACAGAGACAGTTGACAATGGAGGTATTAACATATTAGACATTTAAAATTTTTGTTTATGAAACAGTATGGTCGGCAACTGACCGGTTATCTTTTTGTATAGAGGCCATATGTGTATTTGGGAAGCCTTGCGAACCTTTGCAAGATGCGCACATACAACCCCCACTGCTGCCGGCACTTCCACCATGGTGGAGCACTGTAAGGTCATGTGATGCCGGCTCTCCGTCATAGAAGTCCCCAGAGGAAGTGCTGGCGGCAGCAGGGGCTGCCAGAGAGGAGGATTCAGGTTCCCTGCAGCGCTGCGGGGGATCTGGAGTTTAGTCTTGTAATCAGACTTCTATTTGAGGTCTGATAAGAAGACAACCTTGAACATAAGACAAGGGATATTTTTCAGAGCAAATACTGTATATCTTAAAAGGTTTGGATTTGAGTGCTGGTAATGTGTTCTTTTTTATGAAATATGGCTAAATCCCATTTAATTTCTGCAGTTTTGTAAATTGGGATTGTGGCCAAACATAATGGGCTCAATTCAAGGACCTGACTAAACCTTAATTGGCCTCAACGGTGTAACAACAACCTGACTAAACCTCATAAAATGATGGTACATTCTACAATACTACCCCACAGGAAATGGTACATTGAAACCATGGAGAACAATGTATTCTGTCTATGTAATTGATACATTCTTGCCCATTCATTTAAGACCATCAAATGCTTTATCTAACCTCCATTACACTGGGCTAAACTAAAGGTAGACAATTTACAAGAATCATTTAGACACATTGCACATGTACAGTCAATTGAAAATAAACCAAGGTTTCCCAACTTTTTTCATACCGACACATGTTATGTAATGTTAAATACCAACCACACTTCTGCATTACTTGCACATTACTAAGCATGCTCAAAACTCCCTTTCAAGTCCCACCAAGACTATCGCTCAGTCTTAGAAGCGCCGGCGGAAATACTGCACAGACCTCCACCGGCTGCCCCACTAGACACCAGGGAGTCTGAAGCATGGGTCACAAGTCGGTGGAGGGGTTAAGAGTGGCATATCAGGGAGGCAGAGTGGCATATAGGGGGTATAAGGCATGCCTGGGGGAAGTGGCAAGTAGGGGGTTAAAATGCATGTCAGAGAGGCAGAGTGGTATATATGGGTGTATAAGGCATATCTGAGAGGCAGAGTGGCAAATAGGGGATTAAAAGGCATATCTAGGGGCATAAGGGCTTATTAGGGAGGTAGAGTGGCATATAGGGGGTATAAGGCATTTCTGGGGGGAAGAGTGGCATATAAGGCATATATGGGGGGCAGATGTGCATAACTGGGGTGAGTGGCAAATGAAAGGAAATAAAAACAAAAAAATCATTTTTCCCAATCATAGTTTTTATTAAATCTGAAATTTTTTTTTTACATGTGAATGACTTGACGCATCAGTGTATGTATGTTACTCATAATATGAGTATATAGCCTGCAATTGTATTAATCTCTGGAACATTGTACCTTTGCACATGTAACATGTAATGTATTTGCTGTACTGTGTAACATTTTGTTTAAACATTGTGCTGTACTATGTCATACTGCTTAATAAACAGAGAATTGACTCGGATTTTTTTAGAGATTTTTTTATATATATTGTAAACAATTTGAGCAGGTCCCTGGCAGGTCACTGATATTTTCAATTTTAGACAGGAACAAAATAGAAATCATGCAGTTATTATATATTATATTAAATCCATCTGTACAGAGAAGAACTTCTTAAGCTTTGAATTAAAATCATAGTCAAAATAAATATAAACACAGAGAAAAAATATTTTTCTTTTCATAATGTATTTTTTAAAGAGTCCAGATATTCTGTTAATGGGAGCAAATCATTTTTTTCTTTGATCACAATATTCTTTGTACTAAATGATAATCTTGATCCTGAGAGTTACAGCGGGCAATAAAACAAAGAAAAATTCTAAAAAGAGCATTGGGTTTGTCATTCTACAGACTTTAAGCAAATGTATGTTATTATGCAAGTGCAGGCTACCATGACAACCAAAGTACTGTGATTGCTCTGTTCTTGAAGAACCACAGTAAAGTAGAAAAAAGAGGCATATAAATAAATAAATAAATTGCTTAAAGGCACAATTAAACCCAACTCTGACAAAATAAAATGCAATGAAGCCAGAAATAATACAGTTAAGCTAAGTAATTATTTACTACGGCTATCGGGTACAGTCATTTTACGATGTGAGAATTTCTGCTAATTCTAACATTTCAGCTCCCAAATGATTACCGAAAGTTCGTGGCTAAAACATGCAGGCCTAACCATGTTAAAAGTTGCTAAAGAATGGCAATATTTTCCCTCCAATTATGTAAATAGGCTTGGTATGCTGACATCCTCTAATTGTGTAATAAATCCAAATCATACACTGCCGTGGGAATACATTGTTTTACATATATGTGTAAAAATAGTACCTCATGATTTAACATGAACTTTTAAAAAATATGCTATCTTTCATCTGTGGCTAAAATTGCCTGAAGTCCAATAGAAATGATTCATTTGTTATGGGCAATGTCTTGATTTACCAGCCTCTCTGATCTGTGCAGCTGTGCTTTTTTATTTTTCACTAATAAAGCCAGAAAATAACAGTGGTGATGCAACAGAGGACATTTTCGTAATGATTATGTCACCTTGTACCTGAATACTGTCTGTGTACTATTACGCGATCTACACCTTTAGGCTGCACACTAAGGTTGCCACCTTTTCTGGAACATTCTATGAGAGGTTGTGGTTAATGTGTTTTGGGGTGTGTGGTCATGGGGTATGGTTTCACCAGTGATGACTAAATCACTGTTTTGTTTAGTGGTGAGAACAAAGAGAAAAGCTAGAGAAGAAATACAAAAGAGAAGAGAGAAATGAAGGGAGATGGGAAAAAAAGGAGAGAAGATAGAGAGGCAGAAAAGAGAAAGGAAAAGACGGGAGAGAAAAGAGAGAATTCAGTCAGGAGAGTACAAAGAAAAAAGAAAGAAAAGCGGAAAGAGTAGAAATAAAGGAATACCAGAAAGAAGAACAAAGGGAGAGAAAGAGACCATTTACCTTCCTGAAAATGATCATATTTGGATCCACAACAGTTTCATCAGAAAAAAATATTGCTATTGCATTTCAAAAAGAAAAGCAAAACTCAGTGTCAATCATTTTTTACACAATCTGCATACTGGACCCTCGATACACAGAATACAAATGTCCAGCACCTGCACATCTTGGAACTCAGGCTTCATCCCCTCAAGTCCATCCTTCACCCAGAGCATCGTCCCTCCTAGCAACCAGCGATTTTATTTTTCCAAAGGCTGCTCTGTCCCAAGTATGAAGAACATGGACTCGCGGGGAGCCTGGTCCAGCATTTTGAGGGTGGAAAGAGGTAAATCCAGGACCCATGACTTACCTCTTTATTCCAGGACTGTCCCAGTGAAACGTGAAATTGCAAGCCTACTACACATTAAGCCAACATAAATCAACCATAATTTCTGATGTGGAGATCCCACGTGGATAAACTGGATGTTTGTGCTCCTGTAATATCATTACGAAATGTGCAGCAAAAAATGTGTAGAAAGTATTGCTGTTGGCAATATATCAACTTGAAATAAAGTGATAAGAACAAACAAGTTATTCATGATTCCTGAAATAAGATCATCAAAAAAATGATCATTAATGTTTTAACGCTCTGGAATGAGTTCGTATATATACTGTATATCAACAGTGATTCAAGAAAAATATTGTTTTGACATACAGAAATGTGGCAACAAATAGGGTGTGTTTCTTGTGCCAAATGTACGCATACCAGCAGCATCATATTTTTAGAATTTATATGATAACTTTACATATAAGAATTCACAAATCTTTACATATGTGTAGCCCCCATGTACTTAACTTTTTGCTCTGTTAATATTATCAAATTCGTACAACAAGAGACCAACCCCTCATTGTAGCTTAGCCAATACAGTGCACAAAATATTGTTTTTTTCTGCGCAGGAAATATAAAGAATATAATAAAGGAACTGAAGAAAACCATATCACTAAAGAGTAAAGCAAAGAAAAACAGATATGCCAGTGGGAAAGCACTTTGTAAAAAATAAGAGACAATCAAAGTAAACTTTAGCAATAAGCAAGTTCAGTAGAGTTCCAGTATTCAAATTTGAAACAATAATGACTCACTAAACACTTTTTAAAAAAGTTTTAAAATAGTCTTGGCAATTAACTAACTAATAAAACTACATGAACATGGTAAGTGGATTTTTATATGATTTCAGTAACAACTAATATTTGGTAAGTCTACAATATTTGGATCAAGCAGTAAAACAGTAAATCGGAACACAAATAAAGTATTGCAAATACTAGACGTGTGCATTCGGATTTGTTCAAATTGCAATTTCAGTAAAATCTGACAATTTCATCAATTTGTACGAATTTCAGAAATAACCCCAACAAAACAAAGTGGAGCTATGATTTTTCATTCAAATTTCATTGGTTCTTTCACTGTCACTCTCTTTCACTAACACTTTCACTTACTCTCTATCACACTCTCATTCATTCTCTCTCTCTCATGCTCTCTGAATGTCTCCCCACCTTCTCCACCGCCCACTTTTGTGTCCCTGTCTCTGTGGCACACAGCTCTGCTTCTTATCTTGCATTTTCTTGTTCCTCTGCCTTCTTTCTTTGTCTGCTGCTACAAAATTTCTGTGGACAATGGGACATGACCTCTGGTGAACTTCTGCAAAATGGCAGAGCTTCCGGGCAAATCCTCTCTGCCGATTGGAGGAATTAGGGAGAGGGTGTACCTGGAGGCTCTGCCCTTTCGCGTAAGTTCGCTAGAAGGCCAGAAGAATGAAGACAGATTCACTGTGAAAGAGACTCATTTCTGCATCTCTATTTCTCCGCAGATCTAACAGGATTAATCTGGCCTCCCTCCACCCTGAGTAGGTTAACTAAAAAATACAGAAAATACTTTTATTTAATTCTATTTCCTTTGCTGTCAGAGTAATTTGCTCTGCTGTCTGCCTCTTTTCTTCTAGCTGGTCTCCTCCCCTTCACTCTGTTAGCTGCTTCTTCATATACACAGAGTCCCATCCACAGTTTGCAGGATGCAGAAATAAGGTAGATTTATTTGAAACATGCATGGTTTGTTAATACAGCAGCTTCCATGACTCTGAATTTTAAGCATCATGGCAAAGTGAGTGTCAAAGGTCAGTTTGTATATCATTATGGATTGGCAGCGCAGCTGCTGTGGAATGTACATCTCATTATTCTCAGCCATCCATTCAGATAGCTGAACATCATGACAGGTGTCATAACAACAGCACTTTGAGTGTCAAATTTTACCACAACTTCTGGAAAACTATCAAGTGTTCCAAGCATTTATGTCCCTTTTTTACTTCCCTCTAACTGCATTATTTTATGTAATTCCTCAGAATGCTACAATACACAACACACCGTAAAGTTTGCTTGACTGCAACTTCCATGATCTTAAGCCAGCAATAGTAGGAATAACAGCTGGTATCTTTAGATTGAGCTTGGGGGGAGGGGTACAATAGTTCTACAGTACAAATGCAAACTTTTGTTGATGGCATCTACAGTAATATACAGTCAGCCATTACTGGCTGAAAGCCATTACATTTATTTTTTAGCTCCAGCAGATTCTGTAGCCTTGTTACATTTGAGTCAGTCAAATTATTGAGATCACACACATTAGCCAACTGGCACTAAAGAAGAAGAGGGCCCTATTCTTGTGAGCTTACAATCTCCACTAGGGTGGTTGTGGTCAAACATCTAACTCCCACATTAGACCCCTCTCCTGAGCCAACAAAGTTAGGCAATGGGGATGAGGTTAGGAGGTATTGAGGTATTCCTCCCTCCCTGAAAAAATCCTGCAGATGCCCATGACCTTTCTGTGCACTTCCACAAAAGAGTGACTCTGCGGGGACAGCCTCTTCCTCATTCCATTAATCGGGAGAGAGGGTGTGCCTGGAGGCTTCACCTTTTTGAAGAAGTTTGCCAGGAGGCCATATCCATGGAGAAGCGGTCAAAGTAGTAAGACACAAGGAACAGGCGGCGAAGAAAGAAGAACAAGAGATGCAAGAGAAGAAGAGGAGCTGTACAGCAAGGAGACAGGGACAAGACAGAGGTTGGGGGAGAAGGCATGGAGACATGGAGAGTGTAAGAGGGCAAATGAGAGTGTGGGAGAGTATTAAAGAACATGAGAGAGTTAATGAGGGTTAATGACAACAAATTTTGCTTCCTAATGTAAAATGCATCTGAACCGAAAGGGCAAGAAACAAAATTTGTTGACCAAATTCTTCAGAATCATTTTTGGTCCCTTTGCACAAATTTAGTGTTTACCCTGTGAACATGTTCAAGCAGGGAGGTGGGTGTGCCACATTTTTACTGTAATGGTCACTGGTAGGTCTTCTGATTTTTTTCACAAACTTTAGATGCTATATAAATAAAACATAATAAAAGTGGAAACACTTCTTGTGTAGTAAAGTAAACTCAATATCATCCCTCTTCAACATTAGGTATTGATATAAAATATTTTAAGAAAATACTAAAACATTTTTAAACAGATAATTTTTTTAAAAAAAGTCACCGTAGTCTCTCTATTCCACTTGGAAACTTTTCATGTCTGTAAATTTGACTTATATGACATAAGTGTTGTGCTTGAAGGAACACTAGATAACTGCTGAAATGTCAGCATTTTATGTCCTCAGAAAATGTCAGGACAAAGAACATTGCTTTCGCTGCCATTCAAAGAAGGCAGATATTGACTCTGCATACTCAGGGAATTCAAACAAAACACAACAATAAAGGTATTGTCTATTGACATATTATTCAACTGTTCATAATTTTACTCTTACTGGTTTAAAATGCTTGGCAAAATGCTAGTCCATTCTTTTATTTTTTGAGAACAGTAACTTTTTATTTTAACAGAATACAGATCAACAGGTGAGCAACGTAAATTTAAAAGTGAAATTGCCTGCTCCACTAGACAACAAAATTAAAATGAGCAGTATTTTAGAATGACAGGTTGATATACCCCAACATACTGTAGCTATTAATCTTAATAATTCTGTCATGGACCCATATAGACCACTTTTCAGGGACTAGAGCCAGGGGAAGGGTAGTAGATTTTAGTGGCAGAAACTATCCACACACATGGCCCAGGATACCCACCCTTAAGGCCAAATTCACATCAGTTTGCCTATGCATTGAAATTGGTACACATTAACATGCCAGCTGTTACATGCAATTTGACTTATTTTATTATTATGTTGCATTTTATTTGTAGAGCAAAGCAGATTCTGTAGTGCTTTTAAAAAAGGAAAGAATGCAAAGAAGCAACTATAGTAAAATGTTGTCATATACATGAAATCAATGTGCATAAAAATGCATTTTACTGCTCAATTATTTACCCAGTATGACTGGATTCTAAATAGCTTATTCGAGCAACCTTGAGTAACATTGGGTCTAATTAATAGCTTATAAAACCAGTAATTACCATACCCTGTACAGAATGGTTTAGAGCTTAACGCTTCTGAAATACACATACCAAAAGTTATGGTGGAGTACAGGTGATGGAAAACCCTTCCATTTAAAATTAAATGAGTAGCAGAAGCATTATTAAACACTAATCTACATCCACCAGACAAGCCAGAAGGCTTGTTTCTTCCTTATGGTGCTGCTACAACCACCAGGAATTCTGGGTAGGCATTCCAAATAAGGATTCCTTGAGAGCAAATGTCCATTATACTACAACCCTTAGACTCGGGGAAGAGGTGCAGTAGTCAGGTCACCACTCATGGACAGCTGTTTTATTCTCTATGCAACTCAGCATGAGGTTGTGATATTGGCTTAGTACTTGAAGTTTGGAGAAGCACATGAAATACACATGAAAAAAAGATATGCTGGGGTAAAGGTGATGGGAAAACTTAAAGCTTCATAACACTGTGTTGAAGTCACGGTAGTGGACTGTGAAGGTGGTGAATTGTAAAAATATATTGATAAACACGTGCATGTTTACAACTTGGGTATTTATAGTTTCTTCTTTACATGGGACTATTATCTTATTGATATGTAGCCCATAAAGGGACTGTAAAATCAGTTTGACAAAAGCTTTCTTTGAAAAAAATACTTTCCTTACTTCCGTATTTCCCTTACTGTATCAGTCTCTACCACTTCTGCTACGAGTAAATTGTCAGTAAATTAAAAATTATTAACATGCCTCTGACCCTCTAGTTTTAGATAATGACCTTTTATTGTTACATTTCTGAGCTTAACTTCCCTCCAGTATTTTGTTAAATTCCTTAAAAGGTGATTTTTTTTAATACATTTGGTACAGGAGGTTCGCACTTAAAGGGTGCATGGATGGCTCACTCCTACTAGGGGAAACTTGGGAGAATATATAGTTTTTTGTTTAGTTATTTATATTTTTTAACCCTTAACGTGACTGACCACTCCATTCCTGAGTGGACCCAAATGAGTGTTGTTATCGACAAGTGTTATGCCCCCACTGATTACATCATTCAATTGATTGCTTGCATTGGTGATAAAGCCACTTTTCAATCAGTGTATCAATTATTTTTTATTCATACCCTCCTATATATATATATATATGTATACTGTATATAAAGGTATTTATGCATCTAGTATACAATGGAGTGCTGCCAAGATATCCTTTTGGATATTTGGATGACGTGATTAAATTGCTATATATAATTAAGTAGTAAAACATTTTTCAACAGACATGTATAGCAGTTTACGAACAATAGAATACATGTACTACATTTGACATCTGAGGAAATGGATTTACAATGTGTGAGACATTATCATGCTGGTAAGAAAATTAATTCCAATGTGATATAGCTCACATATTAAAAATCATTGACATTATCAAACTGTAATAATAGCACAAAATGGTGTTATAAAAAACGATTTACACATTTGATATATGTTTGTTTGTGCCTCTATTTAGGATGCAGCTCAGTCACTCTGCCTGCTAGCAATATTTTGAGTTCAGAAACCCTATCACTTAGAATGTACATCTTCCAAGCACTTAGAAATTAACACATATTTAAATGTATAAAACACTGGTTGATGCTAAGGATGAATTTAAGGCAAAGTTTATTGAAATGGAAACTTTAGTGTATATATGTATATGTGTGTGCGTGTGTAAATATGAATATAGAATTATTTCCGCTCCCTTGGTTTCCATGGTTGCAAAGAAAAGAGCTAAGTGATAAAACTGCGTAATCAATTCATACAGTCAGGCCATAAGAGAAAGTGGAATTTAATATCTTTTTTATGTTACCCTTGGGTAATACAAGGTAATACTTATTGTTGCTGTTTGTGAAAAGCAGACAGAAACAGGCTGTGTATAATAATAGAAATATACAAGTAGTAATATTTTTTTCTGTTTCATGGTTCAGTAGTTCATTAGAAATTATTTGTGTATATATTGTTTGCTACCGATTTATTGGTATCAATATGGAGCAAAATATGTCAGTTTGCTCTCTTTCTTGGGCTCTGCCATCATTTTGGTAGAATAAAAGGCTTTCGTTTACAAGACATCTCTAGTCAGTCTGAATTTTTCTATTAAAGAGGCTAAGAAGTGAGCAGGCTTATGCAATAAAGAAAGTTGCATATTTTGCATTAACTTTAGGTTTCTGGTGGTGTGATAATTGAAGTAAACTATTAAAAACAGTCTAGTGAACAAATTGTAAGTAGCAGACAGTAGTACATACAGTTATGAACCAGTATTATAGTGTGAAAAAGAGTTCACAAAACCCAAAGGACTTCCTACACCTAAAAACAAAGGTACAATTTATTATACTGGCTTTAGTTACTGTTGCGATGTCTGTATTTCCCTGTAGCATGATTATCAGCATGATGTTTGCAACACTACTTCCAGTCCCAGTCTGTTTGGCAGAAAATACAACTGTACTTCACCTTTATAATGTTTATAGCATCAGTGATTTTACCTTCATTGGATGACAGACTATTAAGGCCTGAGACACCAGCTAGGTACATCAGTTTCAGGGGCATATATACAGTATATACATACACAGTATGCAGTATAGCAGGGGTGTCCAAGTTTTTTCTGCAGTGGGCCACTTCATCAGAATTATATACGTGCGCGGGCCGCACTCATTTTTCACTGTGACAAAAAATATGGCCTTTAATAAAATATGCAGATTAAAATAAAGTAAATGACACAAAACCTTTACTCTTCCTCTCACTGATTTCTGGGCCTAGAAAGTTTTGCGACTACAAATTCAGGATTCCCTAGATTTATTCTAGGGATGAACTAAAATGAAAATTCTGGACCAAAACATTCAGGGTTCACTTAGCCAAAACCGAAAATGACCCCCACCTTTAAAAATAATAATAAAAACTCACATTTTTAATAAAAGTAGGTAACACACAATTGGACAAAATTAGCAATATGACTTGGCAACCCAGGCAACCAGTAAATGCTGGTACCTAGGCATGATGGGACTGTGCTCGCTGTGATTGCTGTTAGCAATCACACTCCTATCATGCCAAGTCAGCCAGTACATGCTGGTACAGGGTGGCTGTAAGTGATGTGCAGACCCCATACTGCTGGCAGCATCACTACACAAGGGGGGCAGCTAGCTAGGTTTCAGCATGTACTGGCTGACTTGGCATGATATGAGTGTGATTGCTAACAGTAGTCACAGTCCCATCATGCCTAGGTTCCAGCACTTACACATCCATCCAGTAAATACTGGAACCTAGGCACTATGGGACTGTGATTGCTGTTAGCAATCACACTCCTATCATGCCAAGTCAGCCAGTACATGCTGGTACAGGGTGGCTGTAAGTGCAGACCCCATATTGCTGGCAGCATCAATACACAAGGGGGGCAGCTGGCCAGGTTACAGCATGTACTGGCTGACTTGGCATGATAGGCGTGTGATTGCTAACAGCAATCACAGTCCCATCATGCCTAGGTTCCAGCACTTACACATCCATGCTATCACACACACACACACACACACTCATTGATTCATATAATCATTCATTCACAGATTCATTCCCTCAATCACACACACTCATTCAAACACCCTCCCCACCTCCTTACTTGCAAGGCAGCTCCTCGAAGCCGCTTACAGACTTCAGCAGGGGGCGCGGCCTCCCTCTGCCTTCTCTGCTAAAGCACAGAGGAAGTAGGATGTCACGTGAACTTCGCTTCCTCTGTGTGCAGTCCAGAAGACCCTCCCACAAGTAAGTAGCAGGGCTTGAGGTGCGGCTCGCGTAAGATCGGTTGCCCTGGCTGCCGATCTTACGCGGGCCGCACCTCGAGGTCTCGCGGGCCGCATTTGGCGTCGGTGTCGGTGCGCTAAGCTAGTCTCAGGCTCAATTAATACAAATGTGTAATACGAGGCCTACCAAACAGGTGTAAGCATGCTGCAAGAAACAGTGTATTGGCTGTACAATGTATACAAGAAACAAAAACTGTCTGCGCTTCTTACCCTAATAAAGTTGGCAACAAATATATAGACATAATATAAATGAGAGGTTTTGGTTATATGAATTGGCCAAAGCATAATTAAGCTCACCCGCTTACACCTGTTTGGTAGGCCTCGTATTACACATTTGTATTAATTGAGCCTGAGACTAGCTTAGCGCACCGACACTTTCTTTTCCCTGTTTGCACATATTTGAGGTTGTTGGCTCCTCATCAGTCTGGTTGCAGCTTGCTGTCCAGGGGTTAATGGGGAGGAGGTTTAATTGCACCTCCCCCAACACATTAATAAGGTTTTGGTAGCAGTATAAACTGCTTTGTGTGCCCACTATGTAGGAGGTGAGAGTAGGTTCTCACCCTATTGAGAGTGTGCCTTGACGTGGCGGGTGAGCTTAATTATGCTTTGGCCAATTCATATAACCAAAACCTCTCATTTATATTATGTCTATATATTTGTTGCCAACTTTATTAGGGTAAGAAGCGCAGACAGTTTTTGTTTCTTGTAACAACTAGTTAGTTGTTTGCTTAACAGCTGACTCTGGGAAGTATCTCTCTACTGAGATACAACTGACGCTTTTGGAATCAGTAACATATTAACGTCCAATTAGCAAAGACATAGGAATTCTTTTTGCGTGACATGAGCTATCAGATCTTTCCTAATTCTGAAAAAAAGGTGTAAGGAGAGGCCAAACCACAGAACCCCAGAAATCGCATGTGTGTTTTGGCAATAGGAATTTAATGGAAAGCATCTTTCAAATCAAATTTTGTACATGAGAGACCTTCCATCCAGAAACACCTTCTCTTTCCCATTTTGTCAAGCATCAACATGAGACTACCCGCTACATCCTCTATTTTTAACTGTACATTACCCATGGTCTGGTCAATGGAAACATTGCTGCCTGTAATAGACAGGAAAGCTGGATCCACTTCTGGAGCCATTAATATCATATTGATATGGTTCCTAAAAAAGTAGGCCATTGTCAGGGACGTACCTGCAATCCCCACCATCCGCAAGTATCTTCGCCAGGTGGGGACTCCACCGAGCACTGGCGTCTTCGTCCGCGTACAACGCAGTTGCGGACCACATCTACGAACTTCAGGCCGCTGTTTCAGCACACGTCGCGCAGGGCAGGCGTCAGGAGGAGACTGACGGCAGGGAGGCGTGTCCTGCGGTCCAGTGACGCAGGTGGGCAGACTGGGGGTTAAAGCGGTGACAGACAGACACCATTAATTAACCACATAGGAGAAGGAGGGCTGAGGGGAGGAGGGGCTATTTAAACCTGCAGCCCTGTACCATCGTTGCTTGATTGTTCAAGTTCCCTACTATACCCCCATACCTCTTTGCTGGGACTGTTGTCCTTCCCTGGGACCCAAATTCCCCAGTCTTTAAGTGCACCCCAGTACTGGTTAGTGGGACAGGTGCTTCTTGCAAGCCCCCTGCATCCACAACTCTAGGAGCAATGGAGCTGTGCTCTCCGACTGAACTGGTTGCAGAGCCGATTGGGTCTGGCCTAAGTTCAATAATCTTATTACCATGTTAATTTCATTTCTTACATCTTGAATATGTGTAAATATATATATATATATATATATATATATAATCACATTATGCAACGCCCTTCTCTAAGTGTCCTGTTTTGTTTAGTATTTCTGCTATCCATACTCTTTTCTCTTGTTATGATCTTAGCAGAAACAGAGGAAACACCAGCGGAAGAAAAGCCTGCTTCACCTCCCAGAGACATAGGTCCTAGCACGCATACAGATGAACCAAAGATAGAAGTAGAGGAAAAGAAAACAAGACTTTTGAAACCTTACTCTATTTTCTGTGAAAAATCTTATCTTGAATGTCTGGCTGTCCACTTAGTGAAACAGATTTCTAAATTAAACATTACAACACTGCTATATTCATGTGACAAATGGATGCTAATTTTATACTATATTTTTAGTAGCATTTTACATCATTGCCTCCCTACAAATACTAACTTAATATTTGCATACACTAATTGAAACAATATGATGGAAGGGGGTTAATGCACACAAAATGCTATTTACCTATCTCATTAAGGCTTTATAAATTACATGCTCAGTTAAACTTCTGATGTGATGTTTTATAATAGTTTCTATATCAACAGTGCAAGCTAATGCAGGGGGATTCTACAAACGTGTATGAACATTTTTGATGTCAAATGTTTCATTTTACAAAATCATGCAAAAAATGTAATCAGTATAATGATTTTTGAAAATTAGAAAAAAAAATGTCACCCTTAGGAGATCATATTTTAAATAATGTAATATTGACATATGTTTAGATATTTTACACTTTTATATCACTTCCCTGAAAATAATAAATAGTAGACTTGTTCATTTGGATTCGTACAAATTGCAAATTTAACAAAATTCTTATGAATCAACCAGAAACAAGGCCAGACCCCCACGAAACAGACAAAAATTAAGGAAAAAAAAGCTGCAAATTTTTCTCTCACACTCTCTGAATGCTCCACTCTCGCAGCTCCAGTTCTGTGTTTCACATATTTTTTGTTCTTTATCTTCTTGTTACACCTACCATTTCTGCCGGCCATTTCTGCCGGGCTCCTGCCTGTGGGCGGCGCTTGCGGGATGACATGTGCGGCGACACGCCATACCCGTGGCGTTCACACCAGCGGACATGCGTGGCAACACGGCATGCCCACGGCGATCATTAGCATGTAGGCGCGGCATGACCCGCAACGCTCGTAGGTTGTCATGCACACCGACATGACACATCAGTTGAATGACTTGTGCGACAACGCTATTCATTTGCGTTGGTCGCGATGATGTTATTCTCTGAGTTAATTAATTACTGCTCTTTCCCGCCCTTGCTCTTATTTTAACTCTCAGTTCCATTACTGCAGTGCCCGTTCAAAGAGTATTACTATTGTTTGCTCTGGGTTATTGTGTTTCCAGTTCTTGTGCTATATCTGTATCTACCGTGTACCAAACCTTGGCTTGTCTTATGACCTTGATCTTGTACTGCCTGCACCTACCTCGGATATTCTCGATTATGCTTCCGTGCTGCCTGCCCCGACCTTGGACTTCCCTGTTTTTGGCTTTGTGTTGCTGTGCTTTGCTATCTTGTGAGTCAGCTATACCGTCTCTGCTACGTGGGTTCAGCTACCTGTGCTACCCCAGGGCCCTGCATAACAGTTCTTCTCTTTCTTTCTGCTTTCTTCTCACTTCTTCATTCATCCACATCTCCACCGCAATACATACAGATGAACTTCCGCCAAAATAACAGAGCTTCCAGTAACGTTTTCTTCCCCGATTGGAGGATCGGGGGGAGAGAAAGTTACCGGATGCTCAGCCATTTTGCGGTATGAGAACCTCGTGTGAACTTCAGCCAAAATGGCAAAACCTCCGATGATGTCCTCTCTGCTGATTGGAGAATCGGAGGATAGGATATTTTTCACCGGAACCACCGCCATTTGGCGCTACGATAACCTTGTGTGAACTTCTACCAAAATGACGGAGTTTCTGGTCACATCCTCAGCCCTGATTGGAGGGCTGTGGGGAGAGGACACCATTGAGGATGCTGCCATTTAGCTGCAAGGCTATGTCTGCAGAGATGCGGATAAAGGAAGAAGAGAGAAGAAAGAAGAGAGGAGGAAAGAAAAAAGAAGATAGAAGAAGAGAGGAGAACAAGAAGATTGAGTGCAAGAAGATGCGAGACCCTGAAGCGGAGCTGTGAGACAGAGAAGCTGGAGTGGTCAGCAGAGAAGGGTGAAAAAAATCTGCGAGAGAGTGAGTGTCTGAGAGTGAGTAAATATGGGTGTTGGACAATAAATTTTATTCCTGAAATTAAAACTGACCCCGATGAACAGACAGGAAACTGATTTCTTTGTCCAAAAACAAATGTGTCAAAAACAAAATTAATAGTTTTTCACCCTTTTGCACAGTGTCCTAATTAGTCATTGCTTAATATAAATACTTACTTTTAGCTACGTTTGTCTAAACATCAGGTGAAAAATTAATACATTTTGCACACACTAGAAACACATACTTCATTGAGTTTTGCTGAACTTTCCATTTATTGCTAGTGATCTGTCAATCCTGAAATGACACCTGTTTATCTGTAGAATTTGCAGATGCCGGTGTTATTGTGCTTTTTGACACTTTAGGAACATCTAGTTATGTATCAGCAAATTTTACATTACATGGTCTAAAGATAGATCTATAGATAGAAGATACCTTGGGGACAATTGATGCCTGTGAGTACTAAGAAGTATGCATGACATTTGTCAACTATTTAGAATCCATGACAGTCCTGCTCTAATCACTCATTTGTGTTTGTGTACAAGGACAGATGTATTGCGACACTTGAAATCTGAATTCATTTACTGAAAATAGTTTGAACCCTAAACTATTCCCTAGACAATGCTATTTCAGATACTCCAAAACAATGTAATCTGGATGAGCTATGTTAAAAGCCTTCACGTAATATACTTGATATCTATTTTGCCGTTTTTACTCATACCTACTATTTTTTATTTGGGAAAAATCTGTTTTAATACTATAATTTACAGTAGTTTTTTTTTAATAAAGTCAATGAAGTCAAGTCAATGAATACATATAATAAGCACACATTTTATTTTATTTTTTAAATTGGAGGTATTGTCACTTTATGTACATTTAAATATTTTCTTGAAACTTCATTTTATAAAACAGTACATACAAGTGAAATGTCCAGCTGTCCCCTAAAACCTTTCTTGTATCTAGTACCTGCTTAAAGGGAAACATTTGGAAATTAAAAAATAGACTCTGGATTCCATTGTGTTAATATCGTTATTCTAAGGTTGTGTTATGGCATTCTCAGGTTAGTATGTAGGTGTATACCACTAAAATATCTAGCTTTGCCCTTGCTGCACTTGCATTTAGTCTGAAATTACACACATTGAAGCATTTGTAAAGCAAGGCAGCAATTAGACGCATTCATTGAGCACAAGCTGTAACAATAAATACATAACATTAATTCCAAGGACACAGCAGTCAAAATATGGAATTATATGCAAAGCTGAATCAGTTATACAGCTATACAGTAGCATTCAGATTCATACAATTTGCAAATTTACAGAATTCTGGCAAATTCGGTGATTCGTACAAAGCCACGACATGAGGTCAGAATCCCCACAAAGCACAGGAAAACGAAGCAAAAAGCTCAGAATCTTCATCCGAAATCCGGCGGCCTTTTTACTCACAGTCACTTACACTCTCCCTCCCTCTCTCACACTCTGATTCTCTCTCATGCTTTCTAAAGGTTTTCCTACCTTCTCATCTGACCACTTCTGCTAGCCCCTTCTGCTTACGCAGAAGTTCACCACAGGGCAAAATGGTGGCGCTTTCAGTAATGTTCTCTACACTGATTGGTGGATGTTTGGGCAAAGTTATGTCTGCGAAGATGCAGATGAAGATAGAAGATAAAGGAAAGAAGCTGAAAGATGGAAGGTAGGAGAGAGAATGTGAAGAACAAGAAGATGCAGAAGTGGTCAGCAGAAGCAGAAGTGGCGGGCAGAGAAGGAAGGGAGAATGAGAGTGTAAAAGAGTAAATGAGAATGAATGCGGGCATTTTGTTGTTTTATTCGATTTGTTTTTTGTCCGAACCGAATGAGCAGGGAACGAGAACGTTTGAAAATGAATGACCAAAAGATTTCTCCAAATCAATTATGCTGTTCCAAAGTTTGGAATTTCTAGCTGTGCTAACCTAAATGCAACATAATTTTCTAATGATCAATTAGCCTTTTAAACTTAAACTTGGATTAGCCAACCATACACGTTATGGGAACACAGGTATGATGGCAGCTCATAAAAGGCATCTGTATGCCATTAAAATCAGCCGTTTCCATCTACAACATTAAATGATGTTATTTAAATGCACAAATGTGCTTTTCTTTCAAAAACAGGAAAATTCTAAGTGACCCTAAACTTTTGAACAGTAGCGTATATAGAAATGAATATACATTTGTCAATATCATGCAACATTTCAATAATTATTGATCTATATAGTGTCATCATATTTCACAGAACTGTACAATAGTAAATAGGACAAAACTAATATCACATCACAATAATTTGGAACACTTAGCCATTTATTGATATTTTATTTTGACAATTTTCAGTTCATTTGCTGGCCCATTGGTTTTCCGGCAACAAATTCCACTACCTATTCATTCAAAATCAGTGGGCTTTTTAATTTTTGTCACAATCTCATTCTTCAGCAAATTGATGGTGCCTCCAGTGAGATGTTTTACAGATGTAAAAAGGGTGGTACATCCTCTCCCCTGATCCTCCAATGTGAAGGAGCGGGAGTGAATGAGCCCACTAAATTCAAATAGAAATGCAGAGCTTTTTGCTTTGTTTTCATTCATTTTGGGTTTTGCCTCGGAGTTTTGTGCAAATTCACAAAATATGTGAATTTTGTTAAATTTGCAATTGGTATGAATCCAAATGTTGTAGTCTACTAGAGACTCTCCAGAACTGTCCTCTATTTCAGTGCCTATGAAAATGTATTTATGTGTTTTTGTGGATTATATTACTAAATATAACTTTTAGGTGTCTGTAGATTTGATCTGGTCCTCTGCCCGATTGAGTATGACACCCCTAGTCTACTTAAATATATATAATCCACAGAGGAAATCTTCCTCACTAAAAAGGTCTATACATACAAGAAGATTTTCTGAACTGTAACCATCGGGGAATGGTAGGGTGGTCAGTAAATGAAGGTTTCAAAAGGGAAATCTTTGAGTGCCACAGGATTGATAGCGCTAACGTCCATATGTGCTGTAAAGCTTTACTGTTCTGAAAGTTGCCAATGTTATTTTTTAGCAATATTAGAGATTTTCATTTTACATACACACATCAAGTCTGATTTAAAAACCATTCATAATATTTTTTATACATATCATTAGGCATGTATGCATGCTGATGTTTATGAGTATATGAAAGCGCTCTGAATATATCATATACAAGTTATCATGAATCTGCACACTGATTAAATAAGTATTAGTGCATCTATATAAACCAGCAAACAATTGCTACAAGTTCTTATGCACTAAGCTGAACATTCTGTTTAGGAAACCATATTCTCTGTTTAATATCAATAGCCTTCCAATGTTCTGTACTTATAATTATTTAATTAGTGTGCAAATTTATGAAAACTTATTGTATATGATATATTTAGGCACTTTCATACACTTTTTTTTTTCATTATTCAGTTATCATACCTTATGTGTTAGCTACCATTCAATTTATTTAACCCCTTCAATCCCAGGGGTTTTTGGTACCTCAAAGCCCAGAGCAATTTTGCCATTTTTGGGGTATGTCAGTTTAGCGATGATTCTCTTTTCCTGTGAATAGTGTACCCATATAAACTATATATTGTTTTTTCAAGGAGAGATAGAGCTTTCTTTTGATACCATAGTTGGATGATTAGCTGAAATTTTAGAATGAGAAATTTTGTAAAAACTAACGAAGATTAGAAAAATAAACTAATTTTTTTTTACATTTTCCCTCTGAATCCTCACAAAATTAGGTAAAGTGATGGAAAATCCACTCCAATTTTATTAATTCAGGTGTCCTGATTTCAGAAATACCTAAGTTATATAGATTTTCCAGACTTTCCCAGCTCCAGGGAGCATACTATAAGGTGTACAATTTTGTATAATTTTTATGCCTATGGCTTAATGGGTTTGGGGGTTGTGAACGGGGGCAGGAGGGTTATACTGGCTAGATGTTATGCTAGGGCAATGGGAAGTAAGGTTTTTTAATAATTTTTTTATTATCTTTTTTTATATATTTTTTTTTAAAAAAAAATTAATTTTAATTTTTTTACATTTTTTTTTATTTTTTATATATTATTTTTACACAGAAATCGTTAGAGGTCCTCCTAGGGACCTCCTGAACATGCCAGTGATGTCACAATGACATCACAGCTCACATTATAATTTTTTTAGTATTATTTATATTATTATTTTAATGATTTATTTAATATTATTTTTAAAATGAATGAACTTTTTTTTTTCAGCTTTTCTGTTACAGGACGGGAGGGGGAGTGAGAGAGATGGTCTCTCACTCCCCTCCCCGCGATCCCCCTGCACCGATCACACTGTGATCTCTATGCAGGTCCTCACAGACCTGCATAGAGATCGCCACGTCTCTGTGCCTCATCGGAGGGCAGGATATCCCCGCAGGGGATATCCTGTCCTCCGATAACTTTCCGGGTTACGTCAGCAGTGATGCAACCCGGAAGAGAATGCGATGCCGGCTTCTGCTGCCAGGGGTCAAACGACAGCCTGGTCTCCCGTGCAGCGGCAGGGATGTGTCCTTGACGCTGCACGAAGGGCTGGACGTACCGGGACGTCCATAGGGGTTTCTTTGTGGGCGTTTTTTGGACGTCCCGGTACGTCTATAGGGGAATGAAGGGGTTAAAGGTGTCATTGAATGTTCCAGTGTGATCAACAACCTAGATGAGGGGTGGTAACCCCACTCCAAGAGTCGCTGTAGTTGGGCAGCACCGAAAAACTTGTGAAAATCAGGGAGTGCAAGCCCTCCAAAGTCATGGTTCGTAAGCCCCAAAAGAAGCTGCAAGTGATAGAAATTCGTATGGTTTAAAACAGGTAAAGAACCCTCAGGAGGATATTCATTTTGATCACATTAACCCTGTCATGCCATGATACATGGTGCCCACCCATGAAGGTGGTTCTGGATGCAGGTTAACAACTTTGGGACATTACCCTGGTACAATGTGGAGAGCTCCCTGGGGACCCAAATCATAAGGTATTTCAATCTGGACGTGCACCATCTAGGGGGGAAGGGGGCTCGGGCAGCAGAGGTCTCACAGGAGGACAGAGCTACATTTAGGCCCCCTGACTTCCCTACGTTTATCTGAAACATAGAGCGCAAACCATATACCCAAAGCTCTTTGTGGATGTTCGGGAGAGAGGCTGTGTCACAGTGAAGACACCTTGTGCTGCTTACCGTGAGGTAAACCATGAATATCTAGGTTGGATCTCATGGTCTGAAGCAGTGGCTCTAATGAGAAGGCAAATAACAGTGGGGAAAGGGGACTTCCTTGTCAGGTACCTTTGCAAATCGGGAAGGACTTTGATAAGACTCCATTTAGCCAAATGAGTGCCGAAGGGGAATACAGAGGCCTGTTCCAATTTGGCTATAGTGCACTGAAACCTATACACAAGGGTCTGGAACATGAACATGAACTTATCGAAAGCCTTCTCTGCATCCGTGGACAGGACAAGGTGGCTCTGGCCTTTTGCTTGCTTTATGTGGACAATGTTCAAGACCATAATCTTACTGTCTTGCTCCCCTCTGCCCACAATAAACCCCTGTCAGGTCCAGGTGCCCCAAGACCCATTGCATCTGGCAGCCATCTTTTGGTAGCATGGTTATCATTGCAATTGGTTAGTGGGGATGGAGGAGTTCACCCTCCCTAATGGTTAAGCATGGTGTTATAGGGCCTACTAAGGTACCTCCAGAAGGTCCGGAAATATCTCAAAGGAGGCATGATTTCATCGCAGCCACAACCTCTTTTACTCTGATCAGCCTCTCTAGGGTCTGTGTAAGATAAGCCCTAAGATGGGACTTAAGGTACTCACTGATCTTTTCTCTCCCCATCCCCTCCAGGTCCCCCCGCTGAAGGAAATATAGGGTAGTGTAATACTGACAGAATTAGAAATGTCAGAGGGTAGACCCTCGCGTTCCTGCTTTGAGACCCTCACGTTCCTGCTTTGATTTTACTAATATTAAGCTGCTGCTGTCTATTCTGTAGTGTGCTACAGCATCTTTCCACACTTATTTCTATGTTCAAAGTATAGGGATTTTGTGTGCAGGAAAGAACATTGTATATTGCTATTTATCACGTTCGCCAGGTACTGCCACGGAGCCACTAGTTCCATATAGATATTGTTGTCCCAGCATAGTTTTTGAGGTCCCCCTTTTGCTTCCAAAACAGCCCTGACCTGTCGAGGCATGGACTCTACTAAACCTCTGAAGGTGTGCTGCAGTATCTGGCACCAAAAGCAAACAGCAGATCCTTTAAGTGCTGTAAGTTGCGAGGTGGGGCCTCCATGGATGCATCCTGGTGTAATGTGTTCTCCAGGTAAGTGCCATCCACATGGTGTAAAAGAAAGCAGGATTCATCAGACTAGGCCACCTTCTTCCATTGCTATGCTCACATGCCCATTGTAGGCACTTTCATCAGTGGACAGGGGTCAGCATGGGAAAAAGAATAAAACATTTATTTTGAATGTACAACACTAGATACTCTTTCACACTTAACGGTATTTGTACAGTTATCTTGTCACTGGAGACATTAAACTGAATAAACCTTGATGTTTTTAGGCAATGCACTGTATAAATAATATTGTGCTCCTTAACCCCTTAAGGACAATAGGGGTTTTTACTCGTAGTATATTGTGGGACAATGGCTATTTTAACATTTTTCGGTGTTGCTGTTTAGCTGTGATTTTCTTCTTTCTCATTTCGTGCTCCCACACATATTATATATTGTTTTTTTCAGGACAAACAGGGCTTTCTTTAGATACCATTAATTTTATCATATCATCTAATTTACTATAAAAAAAATGATAAAATATGGGGATTTTTTGTTAAAAAATTACTTTTTCTCACTTTTTAAACAAAAAACTTTTACTCATCTGCAAAAACGAATGGAAAAACCTGCTAAATAGATTCTACTATTTGTCCTGAGTTTAGAAATACCCAATGTTTTTATGTTTTTTTGCTTTTTTCTGCACGTTATGGGGCAATAAGTATAGGTAGCGTTTTGCTATTTCAAAACCTTTTTTTCCAAATCTAGTAATTCTTCCCCCCATGTGCCATTTCGGGTATCTTTGAAGCCGGCCAATGCAATTTACCCCATCAAGTCATATATTTTTAAAAACTAGACACCCCAAGGTATTTCACATGCTGGTAATTTAACCCTTTCCATGCACTAATTTTACCACCAGCCTTTGTGAAACTTTATGGTAGTAAATTGTTTTGTATTTTTTTCACACACGTTGTACTTCAGGTATAAATTTACCGCTCCTGGTATATGTCCGTGTCAAACAACACCCCAATATGTGTTCAGTAACATCTCCTGAGCGCAGTGATACCCCACATGCATGGGTTTGTTGGGTTATTTGGGAGGTAAAAGGCCGCCTTTGTGAGGTGTGTATTTTTTGGCCATTTAGACATCTGATCCTACTGCCCCCATGTCCCATATTTGGGACACCTTTGAACCCGGCCAATTCAATTTATCCCATCCACTCATGCATTTTTTAATACGAGACACCCTATGGGCATTTGTAATGCCAATATTTTAACTCTTTCCATGCTGGAATTTTTGTAAAGATAAAGAATTTTAGGACTTGCTTATTAATTTTTTATTTTTTTTTGGTGACAGTGGGGATTTTTATATGTTACCATATTATTTTTATTTTTTTTAAACATTTTTTTAATTTTTTTTTTTTTAATTTTTTTTACTAATCACTCATTAGTGAGCTGGGCTCCATTGACCTTGCATGGTTGGATGCAGTACCTGCATTCAACCTGCAGGAGGAGCTCGAGAGTTCACAAGAGGGTCTGGATAGACCCTCTATGAACTCATTTCTATTGTTCATGCCATCCTGTGAATGACGGCAACGTCATTTACAGGATGGCACTTGTGGTTGCTCTTCGGAGCAATCACAAGGTGATCGGGGGTAGGGGGGTAGTGTTACTGACATGCCTCGATATCGAGGCATGTCAGTAACACCATTTATGCTTAGGAAGCGATTCCGATCGCTTCCTAAGCTGTTTTAGCCGGGCGCCGCCGCGATCTTTCATGATCGGTGCGGCGGCGGCCATTTTTCTTCCGGGGAGGGCTGCCGAGGGCTGCCCTCCCCGGATCCACGGTCAGCCTCACTTGTGAGGCTTCCGTGGATGCTGCAAAGCCGCCGATCGCGGCGAAAACGCCGCGATCGCGGCGATGCAGCTATTTAACGGCAGCCCGTACATGTACGGGCATTGTCGTTAACCCGTTGCACGGCAACCCCGTACATGTACGGGGATTGTCGTTAAGGGGTTAATAACACATTAATGTTCACAAAATAATTTCTATGTTTATGCATATCAACAGCAAAAAAAAATATTATACGTAATAGCAAGAAAACAGATCATTGTGAGAGGATAACATTTTGGGTAAAATGAGTAGGGGAGGCAAAGTGGGCATTAATACATAATACAGTAAATGCTATAAATTGACCAGATTTTAAAAAAAAAACTAAGTATAATTACATTCAAAACAAGAAAAAAGAATTATTAGAATCTATAAATGCCTTGTATAAATATAGTGAAATGTTTAAGCAGCAGTAGATCAATTATCAAAAACAGGAAAAAGGAAAATTATAAAAAAATAAATGTGTGCCTTTTACAACTATCCAATGTAACCAAGTAAATTTGACTTTCTAATATGATGCAATATTCTAGGGTACAGATTTCCCCATGTGTGGAGTAATTAAATAACTCTGGGGGTGTTAATGCCCATGTATACCAATCTCTCTCACATACTTTGCTAAGGAGGCAGGGATCATAGGGGTGTTAAGTCTCTGGGTGTGTGTTAGTGTAGGTGTGTTAGTAGCAATGTCTGTGTGTTAGATTAAGTGTGTTTGTGTTAATTTTTCCTTTATTCTGTCTTTCTCTTTCCCTTCTTTCCTCTCATCCCACCCACTCTTCTCTTTTTTTCTATTTCCCTTCTCTCATTTCCTCTTTTCTTTTTTGTATCCTCTCATTCCTCCATCATCTCATCTCTCTGTTTTCTTTTCTTGTCCCTCTCAACTTTCTCTGTTCTCTTATGCTCTTCCATCTCCTCTTTTTCTCTTTTTTTTATAATTTCTTATCTCTTGTCTCCCTCTCATCTAGTCTTTTAGTTGATATTTTTGTCATCAATTAAATCAAGCAAAGTCTATAATACATTGGTTTCATAAGTTATACTTTGAGGGAAAAAAAGGTTAGACACTGTCTTTTCACCCTTTATTTTATTACTTTTATAATACACAGTAAATGCACAGAAATATAGCAGAAGAGACTGCACATTTTAAAAAGACAATTAAGCTTAATTCTTTTCTTAAAATACTGTCATGGTTAGTTGCTTAATAAGAACAAGACCAGTGGCTGACTAACAGAACATAATCTGAGGTAGAATGTTTAAAATTAAATAGTTATTTTTGGTAATTGAGCTCTTTATGTTTCAAAGGCTACGTTAGATTCTGCTGGGCTTGATAAAGCCTGATTTTTGCATTCATTTTGCACAATTCTCAGTTGCAAAACATAATCTAGTCCCAAAATGTAACTGAAAGCTGAACATCTGTTGCTGACAGTAGTGGCATAATTTACTATGACACATTGACTAGATGCATTCCGCTATACAAAACATTAATATTAATGTATTCAGTCAAACTTTGCTTAGTGTAGAATTTCTTTCCACTAAAATGAAGGTAATGGTGTTAGTACCATAAAGTAATATTTTGTTGATGTTTCTTAGTTAAAACTAAGTTTCAGGGTTTTTTTTAGGGGGGTAGGATATACTTACATGGTTACATGGGTTAATAAAAGACATAGTCTGTAAAAAAAAAAATAGCTTAAAGCCATAAATTGAATCCATAAATTAAAAGGTATAAAAGTTTATATAAAAATTAGGGATTAATCTAGCCTTGGTGCAGTATTAATCAAAATTTTATTAAAGACAGGAGGCGAGTATTTTGCATTAAACCTTCTTTACTGTTAACCTCCAGCAGCAAAACAGTTAACAGAGAACAATAAAACAACCAATAGGAACACAGGAAACAGTCTATAAAAGTCTGCAGCTCTAGAAACTCCTCCTCTTTCTTTGCGAAGCTGAAAACGACAGCCACAACATCCCATCAAGAACAGAGTAGAAAACAGGAACACCATGGCACCAACACCTCACACCACTGGAGGACGACCTGAAAAATAGAGAACGTGACAGTACCATGCAACCGACATGCAAATCATGACAAACCCATAGTCACAAAGCAACAATAGACAATCCCCCGATAACCCCCCAAACATGCCACCATAGGAAGACAAAGAGGGGAGGGATAGAACAACGAGAAAGGGGGGGAAAATACTCGCCTCCTGTCTTTAATAAAATTTACATTAATACTGCACCAAGGCTAGATTAATCCCTAATTTTATAGCAAGACAGGAGGCTTCGTATTTTGCAATTTTAACGCAGCTAAAGCAACGCCAAAGCCGCGTGAGTCGGGGTCCGGAAATAAAAGGTCCGGAAAGTTGATTCCCTGGACCAATCCGCCGCCGATAACAGGTCCGAAAGGGAACAGCCGGCCGACAATGCCGCAGAGGCGGCCGCGCCACGAACCGAGTGCGCCCCAAAGGAGCCCTCAATGCCAGCCAAAAGGAGAAGCCAACGGATCCACCTGGAAAGGGTAGGGACCGAGACGACGACCGAAACGGAGCCGACCTGGAGAGGTAAGAATGGACACAACGGGCCACACAAAGGAGTGGCCGCTCAGGAAAGTAAGGGTAAGACACCGAGGAAGAGTTGAACTTCGTCCTACGAGACACGGAGACCGAGACACCCTCGGGAGTAAACGAAAAAGAGGACACATCAAAAGCCCGAACATCGGACACCCGTCGAAAGGAAACGAGACACAGGAGAAGAGCCGTCTTGGCGGAAAGCTGACGGAAAGACAAGCCATCGTTATCCGGCCAAGTTTCCAAAAAATTGAGAACCCGGGAGACATCCCAGAAGGACTGATAACGAGCCTGCGGAGGTCTAGAGAGCCTAACACCACGAAGGAGACGACAGACCGCCGGATCCTTACCGACACCCAACCCCTGCACCGGAACGTGAGCAGCCGAAATGGCCGAACGAAACAAATTAATGGTGCGGTAGGACCTGCCCAAGGAAAAAAGATGGGCCAAAAAATTAAGGACCGCCGTCACAGGTGCAGTAAGGGGATCAAGGTGTCGAACCAGACACCAGCGACTCCAGGCGTTCCAAGCCTGGAGGTAAGACCTCCGGGTGCCTGGGGCCCAAGAGCCCCAGAGCAGGTTTCTAGCTGACTCCGATAAGCCCGGCACATGCCAGGATCCCCGGAAACCAACCAAGCCACCAGCGTCAGACGATCCTGGAGGATAAGAGGATGAGGGTTCCCCTCCGGATCCTGAAGCAGATCCCAGGTCGAGGGAAGGATCAGAGGATCTGCGCACGACAGTTCCAGAAGCAACGGGAACCACGGCTGAGTCCTCCATAGGGGTGCTATCAAAAGGATTGAGACACCCTGACGACTGACCGCATGCAGAGTCCGGAGGATCATGTTGAATGGGGGAAAGGCATAAGCTCCCTGGAGAGGCCAAGACTGCAGGAAGGCATCCACCGCCGAGGACAACGGATCTGGGAGCCAACTGAAGAACGCCTCTGTCTGGCGATTCGACCGGGATGCGAACAGGTCTAGATGGAGAGGACCCCGACAAAGGTGGAGAGAGTGGAACATGCTCGGCAGAAGGCGCCAATCGCCCATGTCCCTCCAATGTCGGGAAAACCAATCCGCTACAAGATTTTCCTTGCCAGGAAGGTACTCCGCCCGTATGGACAGATGGTTGTCCAGGCAGAACTGGTAAAGATCCTTGGTGAGCTCTGTGAGGAGCCGGGATCTGGAGCCCCCCAGCCTGTTGATGTAGCGGACGGCGGAGACGTTGTCCATGCGCAGCACCAAGGAACAATGCGTGACTCCCTTCATGAAGCTGCGAACCGCGAACGAGCCAGCGATGAGCTCCAGGCAATTGATATGGAGATCGCACTCCTCCGTGGTCCAAGGACCCCCGGTAGCAACATCCCCGCAAACTGCTCCCCAACCAGACAGGCTTGCGTCGGAGTCCAAGACAAAATCTGGACTTGACCCGAAAATGGCACGGCCGTTCCACGCGTCCATGTGGACCAACCACCAATGGAGTTCTAACCGGGCCTCGTCCGACAGGGAGATCATCGTGTCGTAGGAGGCCTACCGGCGAAGGTGCCTCGTCTTTAGACGCTGAAGGGCCCGATAGTGGAGGGGGGCCGGAAATATGGCCTGAATGGACGTGGACAGCAGGCCAATAACCCTGGCGAGGTTCCTGAGCGAGACCAAGCCACCGCGCAGGAGCCTGCGGATCTCCTTCTTGATCACCAAGACCTTGTCGCGGGGAAGTCTGAGGACGGCCGCCACCGAATCCACCGAGAAACCGAGGAACTGAACGATCTGAGTTGGGACTAAAACCGATTTGGCCTCGTTGATGACAAACCCCAAGTCCTGAAGCAGGTGGACCGCTAGGTAAGTATCGCGACGCAGGGGCTCTATATCCTGGGCCATGAGGAGGATATCGTCCAAATAAATTATGGAACGAATACCGCGGGCCCGAAGGAACTCCATGACCGGCTTCAACAGCTTGGTGAAGCACCACGGAGCGGAGCTGAGGCCGAAAGGGAGGCAGGTGAACTGCCAAAGGCGGCCGCGCCAGCGAAACCGCAGAAACCTCCGATCGTCCTGATGGACAGGGACGGTGAGGTAGGCGTCCTTGAGGTCGAGGCGAGAGAACCAATCGTTCTCTCTGAGAAGGTCGCGGAGGAGATGTATGCCCTCCATTTTGAAATGACGGTACACTACGTGCCTGTTGAGGGCCCGGAGGTTGATCACCGGGCGGAACTCCCCTGATTTCTTGCGCACCAAGAAAATGTTGCTGATAAAGCCGGCAGGGGAATCTGCCATTTCGATGGCACCCTTCTCCAGGAGAGAGGAGAGCTCGGAGTGCACTAGGGACGCGGCGTCGCGAGACAGCCTGGGGAGAGGAGGGAGGGAGGCTTGCCGAGGGACAGAGAGAAACTCGAGACGGAAACCCATGACAGTCTGAAGGACCCAAGGATCGGACGTGAGGCGAGACCAAACATGGAAAAAACGGGCGAGCCGACCCCCGACAGGAATGTGAGGAAGAATAGGAAACAGTCTTACCTGCTGCCGATCTTCCCCTGGAGGACAAAAATCCTCTGCCCCTGGAACCACCTCTGGAGAAAGGAAGCCGGTAGTGGGAGCGGTAGGCGGTGGAGGCGTCCGGAAACCGGGGTCTTGAGCCAAACGAGGCCGTTCTGCTGGCGGCACGACCCCTCTGCCGGCCAGCTCTGGAGGAAAAACGACTCCCTGACTGGAACACACGCCTCATGTTGGTCTGGGCCTTGGTGAGGGAGGTGAACAAGTTCACGTGTTGGCTCAAATCTTTAATAAATTTCTCGCCAAAGAGTAGACCTTTAGCTTCAGCGCCCAGCTCCTTAGGGGCCAACTCGGCCAACTTGGCGTCCAGTTTAAACAACGCCGCCTTGCGTCGTTCGGAGGAGATAGCACAATTGGCGTTGCCCAGAAGACATAAGGCTCGCTGAGTCCAGTCGCGAACCAACTGGGGGTCCAGAGGGGTGCCATCAGTGATGGCTTCGTCAGCCATTTGGAAGACTTGCGTCAAAGGGCCCGAGACGTCCAAAAGTTTATCTTGGGCAGAGCGCAAACCCAGCTCAATGCCCTTACGAGGGTCTTTACCGTTCTTGGTAAGGAAAGTCACGAAAGTCTGGTCGAACTCGGGGGTATTAAGGACTTTATCCTTGACCGTAGGACGAGGACACTCAGAGCGGAGCCGTTGACGTACGTCCTTGTCTAGAGGACGGCGGATCCAGAACCGCAAAAACTCGGCAATGTGCGCCGAAGGAGTCCACTCTGAAGAGCGTGGGTGGCGAAGGGCTCTGGGGTCAAACAACGGAGTGCCGAGGTCATCCGTAACCTCAAACGGTTGGTCAGGAGCGCTGGACGGGTTGAGCGGAATTTTGGGAGGATCTGGAGCGAAGTCTCCTTCCCGGGCAGGGGAGGCCAGTCCCAAAGAACCAGCGCAGTACTCATCCAAGACCTCATAGTCAGCGAGGTCCTCAGTTGGAGAGATCATGGGAAGGGCCGAACTGCGGGCCTTTTTTAGAGGGGTCTTTCCTTTAGCCGACGTGGAAGGCAACTCGCTCCAGGTACGCTTCTGGGAAGCAGCAGTGCCCGCGGGGGAAGACGAACCGCCCGCGTCTGACTCCTCAACCCCGGTAGGGGAAACACTAGGGGGCGCCGGGCGCGCAGATTGGAGCTCCTCAAGGGCGGCAGGTAGTGACGCAGCCAGTGCGGAGCGGAGCCAGGCCTGTACGGCCGCTGGAAGTTGGTTTTGCAAATCTTCGGCCATTGTACTCCAAGTGTGTCTGATGGGAACACAAAACAAGGAGTGAGTAGGGCAAAATCCAGGCACAGGCCAAATAACCGGGGTTCACCGGAACAGTAAAATGCAGCAAGGTAGGTGCCGTATCCCCAATAACGTGCCCAGAGGAGTGGGGTTCACCACGCCTGATAACTGCAGGGGGGCTACCCGAGCAGAGGTAAAAAAGGGGTCACCCAGTGAGCCAAAATCCAGTAAGGGGGTCACCCCAAAGAACAGGCCTGAAAAGGGTTCATCCACAGATTCTCAAAGGTAAGGCCATAACAGTAATGGGCAGTGGGGGTTCACCCATGGGGAGGTCAGCAGGGGGTTACCCTGAAGTCAGATTTCAACCAGATGTGTAGTACATGCACTGTTTTATCTGTCTTGTAAATGCCCTGGCGAATGCAAACCAAAAGGGGTCCTCAAAACACACCTAAAATGAAAAACCCTAAAAGAAAACAAGCAATGCGGCCGAGAAAGGCCCAACAACTACAAACAGCCGAGCGCCGCGTGGTGAAGGCCGCCAGAGAAAAAGGCCGGGGCCACCACCACGCCGCGGACGACCCAGAGTGAAAAAATAGCCGAGCGGTGAATATATATGGGCCGCAACGCGGCCGCAACACGTGGCGCGGGCCCGACCGACGCGCGGGAAAACGGGCCGAAAGAGCCGCCGCGGCAGGGCCAAGAAGAACACGCGGCGGGACACCGCCAGACAAAATGGCAGGCCGCCGCGCATCAACGCGGCAAACCGCCGTGCATCAACACGGCGAACCGCCGCGCCTCAGAGCAACAAGCCGCCGCGCGGCAACGCGGGAAGCCGCCGCGCACCCACACGCGGCAGGCGGGGGAACTACAAACACGCGGCCAAGCCGCCATGTAAGGGAAGGAAAAAACAATAAAAGAGAACCGCCGGATGGCGGTCGAGGAAAACCTAAAGGGCGGGAACCCACAAGGCCTGACAGACAAGCCGAACCGAGGTAAGGGAAAGTAAGAAAGGGCACCAAGATGCCCGCAGGGAAGGGAAAAAAGCAGCAAAGGGGAACTACAGAGAAACCCAGCTGCACAGGTACCCAAAATAAATACAGATAAAGTAAAGTAAATAAAATATATAATATACAACAGTGCTCAGACACTAAGAAATAAAATGGAATGTTCTCACCTGGAGGTTAAGCAGCAAAGAAAGAGGAGGAGTTTCTAGAGCTGCAGACTTTTATAGACTGTTTCCTGTGTTCCTATTGGTTGTTTTATTGTTCTCTGTTAACTGTTTTGCTGCTGGAGGTTAACAGTAAAGAAGGTTTAATGCAAAATACGAAGCCTCCTGTCTTGCTATAAAATTATAAGCAGCAGTAAATTCGTAACAAAGTCTGAATAACTCTCTGATTGTTTAACACTATATAGGTTTCTAACATATCTTGCAGATATACAGGGATATAATTGGCTAAAAGTAGAGGATTAGTTATTGCTTGTTGTGTCAGTGAGATATCAGAAATATTTCCCCTGTATGAGGCACAATTGAAATCATGTCAATTATGGGGTTTGTTTGTTTTTGCCTCTATCACCAGCAAGGTGGAACTTGATCTTTTTTTCAACCTAAATTACTATGTTACTATGTAAATTAAATGACCTAAAAGTTTATTTTGCCAGGTCTGCAACTCTATGCAAAGACTGTCTTTTAATGGTTTGGCAGGGTTTTTACAGTTTCTTGGATCATTTGTTGCAAGTCTCCCATCCAAGACTGGCTGTATGCATTTCTTGTGGTAAACATGTGATCCAATGTTGTCCTTTTTTAAAATTTGATCTCACTGGTGGTTTTACATTCTCAGAGAACACGTTGTTGCGTGTCAGGCTGTGTCTCGCAGGCTGCCGCTGTAGAATGCATCCAGTTCCCTATACGTTTGTGCCTTTATGTTTTTCAGTTTCTTTTATTTATCCTGCCCCATCCCGTACCTCTATTAGGTCCTACTTGATACAGGTAAGGACCTTAGTTCTGTTTGCCCTGTTTTAGATTTGGAGTTCTGTTTTTCTAGTTCAGGGCTAGTGTTAGGACTTACCAAATATGAAATACCATGAAGTGCTGGTAAGCTTTCATCATATGTTCTCTCTTTACACTACCTCACTTGGCAAACTAATCTCATCTTTTGGCTTTCAATATCACCAATCTCTCTCCCTTTGTGTTAGATCATGTAACTAACTGTCTTGCATCTGTCTCTACCTGGATGTCTGCATGTTTCCTGAAACTCAATCTCTCCAAAACTGAACTTCTCATCTTCCCTGTGACGGAACCCTCCATCACTGGGGCCAATGGAGAGGCCTGACAGCCAGCCTCCTCCCATTTGACTATAGGCCCTGACTTTGTAAAGACTTCTGTGGCTACCCCCAGCAGTACATCATTTCATCACTTGCTGAGGGGATTATCTCTGGCAGACAGCCAGGATCTGCAACCAGGGAGTGACCACCATTGTTTTACTTTAATATCAGCCCCCCCCACACCCCATGGTGCATTAATATGTTGTCACCTCCCCTTCCCCCCAGTTCTACCACTACAGACATTTACCCTGGCCAAACCTTGGAACTGATTTTGGCCAGTAAGATAGTGGAGGTTGGGACCTTATTGTATTGTTAATCCCTTTACTGCCCCTGTTGTCTCTGGGAGGCAGATTAAGGGGGTGGTTTGTATCCCAATATCTTGTTTTTGTTATACCCTAAACTGAGTCTCAGCTAGTGTCAGGGACTGGGTCTAGACAGACGACTGTAATGACCCAGAGCGCCCACAGATGGAGTTCAGGATTTATTGTGCAGTGGTGGAGCAGGACAGGGCCTTTTGCAGGGCCTGCACTCTCCCGGGTGGGAATCTTGGGTTGTGCAGCCACATACCAGGGCCCTGTCATAGCAGCAGATGTTGTCCAGAACAGAGTAGAACTGAAATCAAGGCATCAGATGCAGAGAGCAGAGCATATGGAAATCCAGGAATGGATTACAGCAAAGGGGGGGGAACTCTAGCGAGATGGGGGGAACTAATAGGAAGAAGCTCCGCAGCCTGGATGGAGCCTGACAGCTAGTGACTAGGAAACCAGTAAAAGTGTGTTGTCCCAGGCTAAGGGAGCACAAGTCAGCGGACTAAGCCGGTCAGACTATCCAGCTCTGTGACATTCCATCTCTCCAATGCTAAGATTCCCTCATCAGTTTCCCTAAATGTCAATGGTGCTATCATCTCCCCATCTCCTCATAACACAGGATGCCACCAAGGCTCTTGTCCATGCCCTGACCATGGATCCTTCAGATGTGGCATGTATCCTTGTGTTGTGTACCGGATGCCTACTACTATGCATAATGGGCTCCAATTCACAACACCATACCCCTCGTGAGTCATTAAATTATGTGATTAGGCGATTCAGGCATTTCCAGTTTACATGAATTTTACAGGTATTGCCCTACAGTTTTACATGTGAAAACAGTTTCTTCATGCCCAACATTATTTTAAAAGGAAATATGAAAGACTGCGGAAAAAATAATAATTACATAATTGTGTTTGAGGGCAGGTTTAAAAATACATGCTTCAAATTTTTAAATATTTAGAATAAATTGAAATCCAAACAGATTTTATTTTTCTACTTTGTTGGCCAGGCAATAGAATTGCTATTGCTTCTGAAAGAATGAATGGCTTGTTAATAGTGTGCCTATTACACTTTCTTCCAAGAAGGCAGATTAATCTCAAGTGTAGCTTCATTATTTTGCTGGTTTTATTCATGCCTATATGTGTAGGGAATTTTAATGAGAAAAATCTTGAATCAAATCAAAGACAGAAGCTGATGAAAAGGTACTTTTAAATTAGATGCAATTACGATGAGGTGTATGCATCAGGATCATGTTTGATTACCTAAGCAAACAAAAGGAAGTTGCGGCAAAGCTTTTTCTAAAACTATAGATGGATGGAATTGTGAAGGAAATAAAATAAAATGACTGTGAAAGATTAATTTGGTGGACTTCAACAAAGAACAATTAATAAATAAATTAAATTGCCTGCACCTGTTATGCTTATAATGTGTGAGCTGCATATTAAAGAAACAACATAAACACCATTTGTTTAATGTGGTTGAAAAGAAAAACACATTACTTGGGAAAAAAGAAACATATAAAAATGGCACATATGAAAATATAGGTAAAGCTGGCTAGCAGAACTTCCAAAGTGGAAGTCGCGTTTCTGGTTAAAAATAAGATAACCATACAAAGTAAAGCTAATTTTCTATTTTAACTGCACTTTATTCAACTGCAAAGTTTTGTAATTGAAAACTATGTTAACTGTATATATATATATATATATATATATATATATATATATATATATTTATAGTAAGTGTGTGTTCATTTACTAACTACAACACATGCAGTACTTCTTATATATGTATGAAAATATTGACCCACCTTTGACCAGCATCTACTTATGTTAACACAGATAGAAAGTTAATAAAAAATGTCTTCACATGCAGACTAGTAAGCTGTGATTTTGAGCCATAGACGAAGCCTTATCTCTGTAATCGTTTTTCAAAATAACAAACAGCTTCTAAAGTGTCTTGTGAGCAACTGCACAATCAGCAGCTGTTAGAGGCTTGTACTTCAATCTGAATTGTGGGTTTCCAGACAAAGCAGTTAAATAGACCATTTCAAATCTTTCATGTATCTAAAGATATAAAATGACGACATATGAGTGAATATTATGTTTCAAATAACAGAGTACCCTAATATAATATGTTTTTCTATACATAAGATATTAATGTGTGTTCACTGTTGTTTGTGCTGTCAGGTGAGTTACAGAGGTAAAATGATTGACTTAGCTAGAAACATAGAAAGTGACGGCAGATAAGAACCATTCGGCCCATCCAGTCTGCCCAAACGCGGAATACTTTCCTTAGTCCCTGGCTGTGACAGAATGACCTGTCATACGGGGCCCCAAGGTAGTCAGAGATGGCTCCAGCTTGGCTGCCAAACAAAGATAGCACAGGCAGGAACTCCATTGTGTAAACTAATACCATCAATAGGATTGCTGCCAGGGGGACATTCAGTAGCTAAAGAGGATTAAAGGTTGGGTTGTCTACATATACCTGTTTATCAATGTTAATGCAATTATGTGGATATATAAGGCTATGTTTTACAACAATAAAATGTTCCATTTGTTCTTCACAATCATCATCTATTAGCCTCCTGAAGCTGGAGACTATCCTGCGGGACAGATGAAGGGTTCATAGGGTATCTATAGCCCTAACAAAGCAACCCGTTACACTCGCCTTATCCTATATAAAGCTTACCCTTATGCCTATCCCATGCTTGCTTAAATGTCTTCACTGTATTAACATCTAACACCTTTGCTGGAAGGCTATTCCATGCATCCAGTACCCTTTCCGTAAAGTAATATTTCCTGATGTTACCTTTAAACCTTTGCCCCTCTAGCTTAAGACTATGTCCTCTTGTTGTTGTAGTATTTCTCCTTAAAAAAAAAAAAACTCTTTCTTTATCGTGTTGATTCCCTTTAAGTATTTAAATGTTGCTATCATATCCCTCTGCCACGTCTGTCTTCCAGGCTGTATAACACACAACAATGTCAAATGGAGCAGTGACTCATCAATTGAAGTGCATTTGCTCCTTACTTGTGTGCGTTTCATTTGGATATTGCTTATTTCCTGACAAGTTTAGTTGAGTTCCTGTTGAGTCCCTGCCAAGATCAAAAAGATTGCTATTGAGTTGGTCACAAATGTTTGGGTCTTAGATGTCAGTTAGGATGTTGACTTTAATGGTGTTTTGGGTCAACACACTTCTTTTCTGAGGATTTAAGTTGATTTTATAGAGTTGTGGCTGTTTTTCAAAATGAATGCCAATCTAACCAGCTCTGTTGAGTTTGGATAAGCTACTTAACACAGCACAAATGGAACCATTGTGAAAAGAACACAGTATTTCCTTTCTTAATGACACTTCTGATAAAACTTTATATAAAACACCAATTGTGGGCCAGGCTTTCTAGTCCAACAACAGTGCCTGACCACACAGTTTGTGGCACACTCCAAAATTCTGTGGAAAGCCTTCCCAGAATGGTGGAGGGTGTTGGAGCTGCAAAGATAGGGCTAGCTCCATATTAATGCCCATAGGTTCAGAATGGTATGTCCAACAAGCTCATATAGGTGTGACGGTCAGGTGGTAACACACTTTTAATCAGATAGTGTTATTTAAACTCTTCAGTGTAGACTTAAGTGAGTATAGAAGCAGAATGGATTTTCATATGTCTTCTTTTACCTTTATTACCTCCCAAACAATCTTATATTATAATATACTACATCTATTAAATGTTATGTTCCTTTTATTATTGGGCTTTATTGCATTGATATTATGCATAATAAGCTCCTACACTTGGAAGTTTCTCTCTAAACATCAGAAGATATCTTGAAAGAGTCTCATCGTTTTGCTGCATTAAACAAGACATTAAAAAAACCTATAAAGATTAAACAAATTGGGCTGTCATGTAAAATGCTCTAATGTTTAGGTATTCAAAAAGAAAATATGTTTGCTTTGTAAACATGCAAGCTGATTTTTTAAGAATTGTTTTTTAATTTGAGAGTTTGGTTGCTTTACAGTATCAGTTGCAGGTGATCGTTTTGCATCCACAAGTGCCAACCTTTTTTAAAATATGTAAAATGCAAACATGAGAAACATTTGTTTATCACAATACTTAACAAACACATTTTATTATTTTTAGCTGATGGCTCAATACCCATGTGGGTTGAAAAACCTTAGCATAGGTAATGTTGGCTACAAGTCACCTTTGCAAACATAATAAATCAAAATTAATATAAGGACATAAGAAATCTTGTGGGTGGTCTTTTGACACAAGTCAAAGTGATGCTTACTGCTGCATTATAATGACCAGTCTATCACATGGATAAACAGTTAAGTAATCACAACATCAACCAGGTTGGGGAAAATGTGATGCTCTCACAGGGCAATTCCAAAATTATATGAGTCAAGGCACTCAAGGTCTCATTTTGTTTGGGTTTTTTTAAGCAAATTAAAGCATACCAAATAATTAGATTTGTGCATTTGGATTTGAATAAATTGCATATCAAGCACATTTTGGTAAATGTGGTGATTCGTACGGAGCCATGAAAACGATATGGAAGATTTTAGCCCATGTTTCATTTTAGAAGTTTGAGCTATTATTGTGTTAGAGTTGTAAGGACACTTTATTTGAAATCAATGAGTTACTGAATGTTTTACATGTTTTGTGCTCTAAAGGAACCTTCCAGGTTTGTAAGACTGTAAATTAAGTTGTTGGTAGGGACAGGGAACAATCAGAGTGCAGCAAGTGCACTCTGAGTACACATTACTTTAAGCCCCGCCTAGCATGACTGACAATTCCTACGATGACTTGGCTATTAGATATGTATTAGATACATTTTGGTTTGTAATGTGGGATTTGGTTAAATTGGACTTTTGAGAACAACTTTGTAACGGGTTGCTTAGTTGGGACTATAGATACCCTATGAACTCTTCGTCTATCCCTCAGGGTAGTTTCCCGCCTCAGGAGGCTAAAAGATGGATCTTTGTATTAGATCACAAAAGTAGTCACGACCACCAGGATTGTGAAGAACAAATTGAACATTTTATTGTTGTCCACATAATTGCATTGATAAACAGGTATATGTAGACAACCCAACCTTTAATCCCCTTTAGCTACTGAATCTCCCCCTGGCATCAATCCTATTAATTGTATTAGTTTACACAATGGAGTTCCTGCCTGTGCTATCTTTGTTTCTCAGCCAGGCTGGAGCCACCTCTGAGTACCTTGGGGCCCTGTATGACAGGTCATTCTGTCACAAACTTTATAATATAATATAGAAAAACATCTTTTAAACATGGGATGTGCTCCTAATTTCATATGACTTCTCCAAGTAAGAAGAAAGATAACCATTTCAGAAATTCAGCCAGTATAAAAGTAAAAATAAATTTTTCATACACATAAAGTAAAATAATGAGGCACAGTTTATTAATAATGAAAGAAAATGAAACATGGATTTGCTTATCATCAATCTGGAATATTAAGTAGCTATAACTATAAAATAATATTTGAATTTAAGGTAATATTTAAACCTTTTTGGAGTTCAAGCACAACCAATTACTCCTTTTTTATGTAAAATATCACTAATAACATACTCTTACAGCCAAGAAACAGTAACCAAACCATATTCTTATTTAAAGGTACATTTAGCCCTTTAAGGACCAGTCTGTTTCTTTCTTTTTGTACCCTTTGTGACCGAGGCTGTTTTAACATTTTTGCGGCGCTCATTTTTAGCTGTAATGTTCTTCTCTTTTGTTTAGTGTACCCACACAAGTTATATATTGTTTTTTAATAACAAGACGGGCTTTCTTTAGATACCACTTTGACTATATCATCTAATTTCCTACAAAAAAAAATGTATAGTAAAAAATCACTCACTCACTTTTATTTGAAAAATAATTTACTTATCTACAAAAGCTAATAAAAAAAAACCTGCTAAATAGAATTCGCTACCATAGTTGCTTGAATATAAGAAAAGGTTTTTTTCAGAGCCAATGCTCTGAAAAATTCCCTCATCTTATATTCAAAGTCATCTTATAATCAGACCTCAAATAGAGGTGACCTGTAACCTCTGCTCAGGGTCATCTTATAATCGAGTAAAAACAGTATTTGTGCTGAGTTTAGAAATACTCGACGATTTTATACTCTTTTGTTTTGCAAATTATAGGGCAATAGATACAAATAGCATTTTGCTATTTCAAAACCAGTTTCTTTTCAGATTTGCTAATCCTGTCCCCATGTCCTATTCAGGACAGCTTTAGTTTATAGTTTATAGTAGTTAAAGTTGAGAAAAGACTTGCATCAACCCATTTCCTATTCCTTGTTTACCACTGTTGATCCAAAACAAGGCAATTCCAAATTGTGTTTTCAATGGGAAAAAAATCCTTGACTTCAAATCAGATTTCTCCTTGGATCAACAAACACTAATTAAATATTAATTCCTATACTATCATACATAGCCCTCTATGTTCTGCAAATGTTTCACAGTTGTACCTATAAAAACTATATATAACCAGTGCAAATGAGAAAAAAAAACTCCAAAACTATACTTAGGTATTTGTCTTGTTTTGGAAACACCTCATATTCATGGTATTTTCATTTATTTTGGCACTTACAGGGTTAAATAGCAGGTACCATGTAACCATGGCGTACCAGGTACATTCTGGTCTCGAAGGGGTAAATACTTGCCAATATCTTATTTTCCTTTGCAGCCGCTAGCTGGCACTGTGCACTACTGCTAAGTCCACTACTGCTAAGTCTACAATTACTCCCAAATCTTTTTCATTAGTAGATTTTTCCAAGGAAACACCATTTAAATGATGCGTCGCATTTTTATTATTATTCCCAAGAATGCATAATGTTACATTTGTCTACATTGAATCTCATTTGCCACTTATCGGCCCAATTTTTCTGTGAGATCAAACAAGGATAGCCAGGGTCAGGTTCATGGAGATCAGCGAGGTCAAACAAGGATAGTCAGGGTCAGCAACAAATAAATCTGTAAACGAATTGCAAGCAGTGGAGGAGCTCAATATGACACAATAACTGAGCATTGAGTATTTGCTGGGTTTTAAACTTTCCGCTTGTGGTATCTGTACGTGGCATCATCCGAGCACGTTCCCCGCCATCTCCACTCAGGGAAGAATACATTTGTGTGAGCGTGCACACAGGAGCAGCCATGTGGGAGGCAGTGGAGGAGGGACCAAGGGAAGGGGCACTGGACCCGGTACCAGTTGTTACCGGGTACTTCGATGAGTGGCTTTGTCGGGGTCTCTGGCAGGGACCCTGACAGATCCTCCTAAGCTCTTTTAAATCAGTTGTCCACCACCATATTGTCTATATACAAATATATACATATTCACACCCCGGGGGGGGGGGAGCACATGAGGCCCCTGCTGCAGTTTTTGATGTTGCTGAATGCCTCTAAGATCGCTTTCTAAGCTTATACATTATTTCCTATAAATGTCCAAAACGGAGGAGAGACCCTAACAAAACAAATGAAACAGAGAGCTCTGAATTTTCATTTGCATTTTGTTTTTTTTTCACTGACACTTACAGGTTTCCTCTTATTCTCTCTCGCTCTCTCATTGTTGGGCCTACCTGGTCCTGGACAGAAGAAATCTTGTGCAAGAAGGCCAAACCTTGCACTACCCACTAACTAGGAGGTACGATGTCAGACCGCTAGTAGTGAGCTGAGCACGGAGCAGGTGGAACAAACCGCCAAGTTGGGACAGCTCAGCACAGATTGCAAAAGTAGCATAATTAACACTGTAGAAACACTGATAGCACCATTACATCTGTAAAGAACAATAGTAATTTCAAACGTATTCAAATATTTTCACTGTATTAAATGAGTGCCCTTGCTTCAGGCCTGAGACACATTGATTAATACTTTGGGAAAATAATCACCTAGTGTTAAATAATAAATGATAAAACATTCAAATTGGAAATAAAATGTGATCATTGCATATTTGGAATGTATTTCAATGAATGTACTGTATATTGTATATTTGCTGGACATTTTAATCTTTTTAGCCTTAGACATTTGAAACGCAGATGTAAACAGAAATATTATTGTCTCATGCTAAGTGGAAGACATATTGTATTTAGTAATACCTCACTGTCGTAGAGTTACTTTCTTTATGTTTAAAGAGACAATCTAATGTCTTATATAGACTCACCAATGAAGACTGCATGAATACCTCTTAAGAGTCAGGGTTATTTGTATGAATTCCTGAAATGGAGGAGAGACCCCAATGAAACAAATAAAAATGAAGTTAAAAAAGAACAGAATTTTCATGACATTTTCACTCCCACTCACACACCCACTCTATTATTCCCGCATCAGGGGAGAGGATGTCCCTGGGCGCTCCATCATTTTGCACAAAGAAGCAGATGAAGAACAAAGACTTTTTGGAGCAGCAAATGAAGAAAAAAGAAGAACAAGAGGATTCAAGAAAAGAAGCAGAGCTGTGTGGCACGGAGGGAGGAGAGATTCTGAGGGAATGTGAGAGAGAGTGGATGAAAGTGTTAGAGAGCGTGAAAGAGCATGAGAGAGTGAATGAGGCTAAATCCCAAAGAATTTTGTTTCCAAATGTAACCCCCCCATTTTTGTCTTAAATTAATTAGCAAGAAATGGAATTATATGTCTGAAAGCAAAAACGTAAAATTGTAATTGTTTTTGTTCCATTTGCACAGGTCTAACAAGCAGAGCTTTAGTTTTAACCAGGAGTGGGCTAGCCTCAAATCAAACCTCAAATAGGTCTGACTATGAGACTAAGATCCAGATCCCCTGCACCACTGCAGCCGGAAGGAGGTGCGGTTAGCAGCGGGGTTCGTCTGCGTCCATTTTTGTTTTATTTTGTTTGCTGTTTGTCTGCTGTACCTGAGTACTTTCTCCCCTCCCTCTCACATTTGTGGGAGCATTGTCAGCTCTTAATTAGCAGCCGTTATATTTCATTTCTTGAAACAGAACAAGAACTTGGCTGTTTGGCAAAGTTCCTAGAAAATCTTGGCAAGATTTCAAGTGGTTCTTCCTAATATGCTTCTATGACGCAAAAAGGTTTATCTGCTGCTAAATAAGAGCTGGCAGCCCTCCCAGAAAATAATCAGGGGTTCTGTGAACATCAAGCCTGCAATTTCTGGTCTGCACAGCTGCCCTAAAATATAGTACAATCCCCGCTTGTCTGCAGAGATAACTTAATGCACAACTAATAATTCTGCTCTGTCAGGTAGTTTTTTTAAATAAGATTATTTGGTTTGATTACATTTGTTTCTTTGCCTATACAGCGTATGTTTAGTTTCAGCAACCATTAGTAACGAAATATGTGCCTACCTGGTGGCAAAGTGTCCCTGGAGAGGGGGCAGGAGGTACACAGAGACTTGTTCTTGGGCAACACATTTCATCCAAATTGAACGTACAGGAGATGCAAATTGTCTAAAAAAAAGTGGGCCAAACCGATTTTTGACATTGTGCACAAGTCTAGTGTTAATAAAGTTCTTGGCATTTTATTTAATAGTTAATGTTTTTTTTGGTGTGTTTGTTTCTTTTTCTGCTTTGATCCCCAACTTTGAGGACTTCGTAGATACCAAGTGCTCTCATGTAACTATAGGGAAACATAGGATGATGCATTGGTGAAATCACTAGGGAAGCCTTAAATGTGCCTCTTTTTTACCTTTATAATCAACTTTTTTAGATTATTTAATTAATTACCTGTACATTTTAAATTTTTAGATTTGTAAAACACTGAACAGGTATTCAAAATGGTAATAAATTGTACCCATCTTTTTATATAAATCATATAATTTGTAAGTCAGAAACACATACCATATGGGCTATACAACACTATAAGGAAAATGTTCTAAATTCTACCATTAGTATTTGAAATGGAATTTTTTTTTAAATCACTGAATACTGTCTGGATTATACTCCATTACAGAATCCAGTCTGTGACCCATGCAACCTTTTGCATTTACATTAAATTCTGCAGTGTAATTACAAGCATTTTAAAGTGTTAGTGGGTTTGTTTGGAGGAAGTTGTTATGGAATTGGTATAGGAAACTCACATTAACATTCAACAGACCGTGAAAGGAAAGTGGTTTAGATCACAAAGCCATGCTGCTGGAATTAATCCCGTCAGCCTATGTAAAAGAGCAACTCAGTGGAAAAGTCAAAATAAACACATAAAACAATTATCCTGCACTTGAAGGTGCATGTTTTTTTTCCTGCTAAAAAGCATACTTTTCCCCTTTCTACCAGAAGAATGATTAACGCTAGTGGAGGTTAAGTGTGTATTCCCTTCCCCAAAAGCAATTCAAATTTTACTTTCTGTAGAAATAAATGCATATTTTTTTTCTTGAAATCACTCATTTCGAAATACACATTTTATCTTCTGCCAATTCCACAAATTTCTGGTTGTATTTTTCCTAGAAAAAGGTTGGAAACTGTTTATCAAAGCTGTAAATTGTTAATTGCGCAAAAAAGGCTTTTAACCAAAAAAAAAAAAACCCTATAACAAATCAAACGTTTAACACCCATCTGCATCAATAACTAGGCAACAAACAGAAATGTTAATCAATTTACATCTAGATCAATAAAGTCCTTTAACCCCTTCGTGACAATGGCTGATTTTATTTTTTGTACCCTTCATGACAATTCTGTGGTCCCCGTGTTTAGTAATTTTCTTATTTCCTGTTTACTGAATCCAGACAAGTTATATATTGGGGGTTTTTTTCAGGACAAGAAGGGCTTTCTTTAGATGCCATTACTTTGATTGTATCATATCATTTACTATAAAAATATGGTGAAAAATTTTGAAAAATATGGACTTTTTCTAACTTCTACTTAAAAGATCCTTTACTCATCTATAAAAGCGAATGAAAAAATCTGTTAAATAGATTCTACTATTTGTCCTGAGTTTAGAAATATCCAATGTTTTTATCTTTTTTTTTTTGCTTTTTACTGCGCATTATGGGGCAATAATAATAAGTACAAGTAGCATTTTGCTTTTTTAAAACCATTTTTTTCAAATCTGGTAATTCTGCCCCATGTGCTATTTCGGGTATTTTTGAAGCCGGACAATGTAATTAATCCCATCTTGACACGTCCCGCTCCCCGCCCATTTTATCGGCAGGAACTCCCACGACATCAGCAGGAACTACTACTGACACCTACGGGACCGCCCCCAACGTCAACGAGCACTCCCACTGACGTCAGCAGGACCACCCCCAATGTCAGTGAGAACGCCCACCTATGGCAGCGGGACCTCCCACCGACATTCAGGATGCCATATCCCACTAGTTCATACTAATTTTGTTTTTTTGGGGCAATGAAGCATTTTTTTGATGGTTTGAATCCTAACTAGAACAAATCTTGCTAATTGCCAGCTCTTTTAGAAAATGTATTTTCTCTACTTGTTATGTGATGGAAAATAGATACTGTCTCTTTTAAATGGAACATACTCAAGATCTTTTATTTTACACTTTTCTGTCCCCTCCTGAATGATTCACCTTGTTGCACCAAAAACAAAAGAGTTGTTTTTCCACACTTACTTCCCAGCACAGTTAAAAATGTAAATGTCCTATGCCCAGGTGAAATATAGCAACTCACAATTTGAACAGGCAACTAAACAATAATGTTCTCTGAGAAGGTGAAAAAAACAGCCTTTTAGCTCTCACTTAATTTTAGCCGGAAATGTTGGTATAAAAGACAGTTAAGCACCATTCAGCCCTTCTAGTCTTCTTGGTTTTTTTCCCTGGTTTAAAAACTCAAACCTTGGTCTCGTCTTAGATTTACAATAGTCAGATGCCTATCCCATGCATGTTTAAATTCCCTTAATGTGTTAGCATCTACCACTTCTAATGAGAGGATGTTCCATTTATCTAGCACTCTTTCAGTAAAGCAAAACTTCCTTACATTACATGTAAGTCTCTGATTCTCCAGTTTTAGATTATGACCTCTTTTTACATTTCTCCTCCTTTGAAATAAACTTCCCTCTTGCATTTTTCAAATCCCTTTCAGTATTTAAATGTCTCTGTCACTCTTCTCATCCTCAAGCTATAAGCAGTGAGATCACTTAGCCTTTCCTAAAAATTCTTATCATATCAATTTTGGTAGACCTTCTCTGAACTCTCTCAACAATGTCAATATATTTCTAGAAATGGGGTCTCCGAAACTACACAGTGTTCTAGATGAGGCCGCACTAGACATCTACTACCTAGATGCTAGTATGCCTCTAACTATACAGCCCAGCTCCCTGCTTGCTTTCAGTTATAAATACAACATATATATACATTTTATTTCCAATTCGTATTCTAAATAACAATAGTTAGACATCTGCAAATAGGCCAAAAATGATTTGGACACATTTTTTGGTCTGTCTTTGGCACATTTGTTTTTGGGCAACGAATTATGTTCCCTGCCCGTTTGGTTCAGACAAAAAACGGGGGGCATTTGAGAACGAAATTCGTTGCAAGGTGCCCACATTCACTCTCACACTCTCGTTCGCTATCTCTCTAAATGTTTCCCTACCTTCGCCACAAAAAAAATAAGTTCTATAAAATAAATTAGGAATACTTTCAATTCTACATTTAATTAGCATGTTCAGTGAGCTGTATGAATGCAAATTGTGATTAAGTCTGCATGAGAAGTTGTTCAGGATGTCAGCAACAAATATCCTAATTATTATTATCTACCTATGACATGGCAGGGGATAACAAATGCCAGAATTTATGAAACTTCAGGCGGCTTACATAATATCCTATGCTAAATATCATAGGCACTTGATAAACTGGATTATTTTGTAAACAAATTAATTAAATGTAGTTTTGGTTTTAGAACGCCTTGCAGTGTTTCATAAAGCAAAATCACAAGGTTCACAGATTCCCCAGTAGCACAACAAAAATATCCAGCTAACGACGAAAAGCCAACTCCATTTATAATCTGCTGCAAGCGCACCTACCATAATGCATAGTTAAATTAGTAAAAACCAAAAGAAAAATCCTACTGATTTAACTTTATTGTCACATAGGACTAGCCTGGAATTTCATGTAGAACTAGACTTGTGCGCATGAACCAAAATCGATTTGGATGAAACTTTAATTTCATTTTTGGTTAATTTATTTAGACAACAAAATGTGTTTCCTGACCTTTCAGTTCAGGCAAAATTTAGAAGGCTTTTTCGATTCCAAATGAAATTCATTGTAAATGTTTCACTCGCACTTTCTCTCTCAATGTCTCTCTACCGTCTCTGTCAACACTTTCCTGTCTCCTTTTCTATAATTATTTTCCTGTCTTGCCTCTTCTTGTTCTTCTATATTCTTTTTTTCTCTCTTCCTTCTTGGTCCACTTGTCCCTGCTATCTGTTATGTTATCCAGGCCTCATTGAGTGCTTCCGCAAAAGGGCAGAGCCTACGCAGACACGTTCTCCCTCTGTTGGAGGAATGGGGAGAGATTTTCCCCTTGGGCAATACTTATATTTGGCTAAGATGGAGCAGACAAGTTGTTTGGTACACAAACCATTTGGAGGCAAACATAGTGCAGACAAGCAGCTTGGGGCGTAAAGATATAACAGACAAGCTGTTTGAGGTCACAGGCAAGCCATTTGGGCAGAAAGATGGCGCAGGCAAGTTGTTTGGGAACAAAGATGGTTTTGAACCGTCATGGGAGACTAGCAACGCCTTCACCAGTGAGGACTAAGGTGACCACATTTTATTGCTGCCATTCAAGGACACAGTATGGTGCTTTATGTATATTTATATGTAATATATATATATATATCTGAAGGCCAGAGCAAACACTTAAGGTAAATGTTGATTTATAGGATCTTTTTAAATAAATAAATAAAGATCTTTTTGCATTTTCCTTGTAAAATCTAGTTTTTGAAAATATGTCTCTTTTTTTCCCTTATTTAGCTGTTTATGTTCATACACTGCTGCTTTTGCTTACAAAATGTTGATGATTATTGAGAAGCCCATTACATTTTTGCTCATGCTGATTAGCATGCCACATTCTACTATTGAGACTCAACAATGGTCTTTCATAAGTTCTGATTTATTTTGAGCTACAAAATAAGGCCACATCCCAGCAGAATTATTCACCGTATAGTCTAACTAATTGTTCTGTAAAGCTAACACTAGCTATCTGGAGACCACACATTTGCATATGCACAAGAGAATGGTTCTGATGTTTCCTATTGCCATTGTGTTTTCAATATTTTTTGCATTTTATAGTAAAGAGAAATGAGCTTTTGTGCATAGCATTTGACTAGCCAAAGGGCCAATGTTAATTTTATTTCCAAAGTAAATTAAACCATTGTTTCCTGTGTAACACTTACAAAGTACATTAGGCTTATATAAATAGAAAGAAGTACATCTGGGAGACACACGCCAACAATTATTTTGTGATTCTTGTGTATAACATCTGGTGAAGCAAAAGCATAAACCACATAGCAGTAAGTGCATATTATGTAGAAGTCATAATTTATTTAATGGAACCTAAAAAAAATTATGGAATCAAGCATAATAATCATATTACTTTAGAAAACCAAATTATCTTTGTACATAAGATTCTGAAATTTCTGGAGTCTGGCTAAGAATAAAATTCATGCTTTGAACACATTTATATGAAATCATTTATCAAAGATCTGTGCTATAATTCCAGAAGAAAAAATCCCTTTAAGGGACAAAGTATGTTTTAACAATGTTGCCATACGTATACATATCAAGAGTGAACATACATAAGTAATAATAGTAATAATATCTCCAAATCGGGGCATAATACACTTGCTGTGTAGGGAGCCCCAAGTATTAGAAGGCATCTTGATTTGTAAATGGTCCTTTTGTCTCTTGTTTTTGATGTCTGTGATATTGTATTACTGGTCCTACTCAAGGTGTTTGTTTAATAAAATGAATTTGCTATTTTACATGCAGTCCCTCAACACAGCCTGCAATGATGTTGTTGGGGTAAATACAAAGTATGTATATCTGTAATTAATATATGCTTGATTAAGTTTATGTGGGTATATATGTATGCATGATAGCTGCAAGCCACTTAGGGGGGAAGTAACAGGAAAGACAGCTGTAAGAAGATTTCACATCTACATACTATGTAGAGAAGGAAGGAAATGCATCACCTGGAGATAGGCATGGAAACATAGCAAGTCAATAACATCACACGGTGGGGTCTTGGGAACACAGGACAGGGACCTCATTTACACATCAATAGAGAAATCCCTTAAAAAGACATTGTAGAAACACACACAAAAGGAGACTGGATTGGAGAGTCTCACCCTTGGCACATCACCCACACAGCATACACACTTAGCAGCAGATATTAGATAGATGGGATGTTTGTGAGTGGTATGAATGATTGACATCTGTATATCACTGTAACTCTGGTTTTGTCTTTGCTGTAACATAAATCTGGGCAGATTCTAATTAAAGCTCTCTCTCTGGTAAGAATCTTGGGTTGGCTGTTTTATTGTAATATCGGGTAGAAAACCTTAGTAGAACTAGACATATATATTATCTGGAAAAGGGGATACGGTTATATGTTAGTTCTTGGAGGAGGTAACAAGGGGTATTACATTTATCATTAATACACAACGCAGAGCGGATTATTCTCCACGCATATCAATTGGTGGTATTGGTTTGAGAGAGGAGAAGTATATACAACAGATGTGGGATAGGATTTTGTGTTAAGCCACTTCTTCAAATATCATGTGTGTTTAGGAAGCACTTTGTAATACAAATGGACAATACACAATTAAAACATATTAGACATGTAAAATCTACTAAAGAAGGACATACATACAGATGAGGTAAGACAAGAAGGTCCTGCTCTTGTGAGCTTACCATCTAATAGGAGGTTGAGGACAACTGACACAAAAAGTGAGGGACTACATGATTGTGTCCTTAATTTTATTGCAACAATGGTCACAACTAGAAGCCAGTAGCCTGCAGACCTCAAATCCCTAATGCAGGTTGTCAGGCACTAAAGTGGCATTATAATTTTATTGAGTATTATGAAAACAATTAAGCAAGCCTTTTTTTATATATTAAACATACACTTTGAAGAATTATTTCCTTAAAAGTTTGAAAGAAAAAATGAATACCTTCTGATGCTCAATTTCCTCTGTAATTTTGTTGTTGGTCTTCATTGCAGATCTATACAAGAATTTCCTTCACAGTTTGAAAGCACTAAATTGAATTGAAATTATTTTTTTATCACTTAGATGAATAAGGTATAAATGAGTATAACTGTAGATTCTGAATTAATATACCGTATTTGCTTGATTATAAGACGACCCTGATTATAAGACGACCCCCCCAAAATCAAAATATTAATTTAGAAAAAAACTAAAAGCCTGAATATAAGACTACCCTATAGGAAAAAAGTTTTACTAGTAAATATTAATTCATGTAAACTATTTTTTTCTTATTTAATAAAAGCTATGATTGAGAAAAATATATATTTTTTATTTCCTTTTATTTGCCAAGCTGCCAACCTAGCTTCCTGTTCTCCTGCTGCTAGTGGCACAGACGCTGCTCGCGACCAAAGCCCGGTAAGCAGCATGGCCCCAGCAGACATTTTTTTGAGGTCTGATTAGAAGACGACCTCGATTATAAGACGATGGGTATTTTTCAGAGCATTTGCTCTGGAAAAAACCTCGTCTTATAATCGAGCAAATAAGGTATATTCACAAATTTTAGGTTTTGGCTATGAGGAATAAAAGCTATTGGCGGACAGGGTGTTATAAAAGACCATGTTTCAGGGTAAATTTATAAACCGTTATAATGGTTTAAATAATAATAAGCAATATAGATTCTATTTGAAGATGGATTCTGTATTGATGATCACTAATATCTATTTTACAGAGACGACCCTGGTTATAAGACGACCCCCCAAAATCTAAATATTAATTTAGGAAAAAAAGAAAAAGCCTGAATATTAGACTACCCTATAGGAAAAAAAGTTTAAGTAGTAAATATTAGTTCATGTAAACTATTTTTTTTAATATTTAATAAAAGCTATGATTGAGAAATTGTTTTTGTTTTTATTTCCTTTTATTTGCCAACCTGCCCCCCAGTTATTCACATCTGCCCCCAGGCTTGCCACTCTGCCCCAGAAATGCCTTATACCCCCCTATTTGCCACTCTGCCCCATGATGTGCTGTTTAACCCTCTATTTGCCACTCTGCCTCCAGAAATGTCTTATACCCTCCTATATGCCACTGTGCCCCATGATATGCCTTATACCCCTATATGACACTCCATGGAGGCGGCAATGGGAAACAACGTGGACAGGCGGTAGCAGAGTAGCAGTACATCCATCATGGTGGAGGATCAGCAAGACGGGATATCATGTGGTCGCAGTGAAGATGTGAGTAAGGTGCCGCAGGGGCCCCTGCTGAAAGGAGGTCCGCTATTAAGCGAGATAATTGAGGAGAAAACAGTGACCCATCCTGGAAGAATGTGGGAACTAGAGGAACATTTAGTGTAAGGAATTTAATGGCATATTTAGACAAGATATTTTGTGATGTATGAGGGACTAAGGGCAGTATATGGGTAGGGGGTTAGCTCCATAGGGTCAGTAAGGTCCCTTGGAACAGCCAGTGGGAGACGGGATACTATTGTTAGTGGGGAGGTCTTACGGAGGGTGGGTTAAGGTATGGAAGGTTGAGGGACATAGGGGTGTAAGGACGAGATGATCTGGGAGCATGGGTTTTGGAGCTTATTTTGATGGCATGTGGCGGGCTGACCCATGGCCGAAAGTGTGGACTGATTCGGACCATGGCTTTTTTTTTGTTATTTCCGTTATTGGTGGCGTTGCCATGTGGAGATGAACTGGGGAGTATGAAGGTGGTGTTTTTTTACTGATAATATGGTGGCGGTGCATGCGGTTAATCACCTCTTGGATTCATCTCCCCCGGTGGTTCAGTTGTTGCATAAGTTTGTTTTAATGTGTACATCCATTAATGTTGTTTTTCAGGGCTCAGCATGTGCCTGGATATCTTAATATGGTAACTGACTCTTTCTCGTTTTCAGTGGTCTTGGTTTCAGATAGACGCTACAGAAGCACGGAAAGAAGGGCAGAGCTTTCCAGGTCAGAGAAGACCTATAAGGGAGTCATTGGAGCCAGGGACTTGTTCAGCGTATAACAAGTTTTGAGATGAAGTGTGTCACCAGAGGTGGAAAGATTGGAGGTTTTATTGTGGCTCGAAGTGTCAAGGTTTGGCCTTGTGGTGGGGCTGGGCAGTGTATGGTGGGGGTAGAATAATGGTTGTAAATAGTGTAGTTTCAAGATAGTCTGTGGCTGACAACCTGTGAGGAAAAAGTGCATCTTGGTATGCTTTTTCCTGATTGGTCTTGTTGTTAGGATAAATTGTTGTGTTATATGTAAAGGAAGGGGAGTGTCATTGTCAAGTGGGGGACTGGAAATAACTGGGTGAATGAATGTACGGTATTACCTTTTGGTGGTAATTCTGACAATTACTTTATAATGTTAACAATCTGTTGGTGAATTTGTTTTCCATGAATATGTGGCCAATTTTTACCCAAACAGTTTGTGTCCGTGTTTTTATTTGGTTGGGGGTTATGCTGTTGAGAATCTGGGCCCATGAAATTGACAATTCCCCAGTCAAGAATCTCTATAAAACAGTACTACTTTAATGGCATTTTGACTAGTTGAGTAGTATGCAGTAGCATTGACTCGTTGCATTATGATGTCCCCAGAAAGCTTAGTCACTCACCTAACCCTAAGAGCCATGTTGCAGTGCTTTGTTCCTGAAAGATATGCATATTCAGTGAAATTACTTTTGACAAATTACTGAACGATCTTTCATAATACTGTACATAATGAAGTCAAGCCTTTTTCTGAATAAATATTACAATATCCTACAGTTAATGGGTTAAAGTGGTCTACATTTCAGGCAGTAAAACATGGTCGCAATGACTTCAAAATTAAATCACAATATTATTTTATTGATTTTGGAACCACATATTGTGTGTCATTTTTGTATGAGGCAAGCTGCATCATTTGCTTTATTCTTTAACGCTGGGGAATTCCTAGTTAGTTAAGTAAACTGTGAAGACATTTAATCATAAACTTTTTATCCAAGCACCTTCAAAACAATTACATGTTAGCTGGCGGTTTGCCCATCACCATACTACTAAGTGTTTCAGCATTGAACTCTGCATTTTTTTTAGTGTTATGGTTAAAAAGATAAAACATATGCTTTCTTCTTCTGTGTAAGTAAACCTAGTGAAATATATTTATGTAATTTCAAGCTTGACATAATGTATATAATGTTATTAAAGGGAAAATTGTCAGCGATCACTGAACTTTTTTATAAACCGCACAACAAATTTAGGAAAAAAAGCAAAAAACATATTTTTCTAAAAGAAAATTAACACAATTACAAATGTGCAACACATTTGAGTGTTTGGATCATGTCAATTCTCAGAATATTTAAAATATATTATCAATTAGACATGTGCAAATGGGCCAAGAACAATTCGAACAAATTTGTGGGTTCACTTCTGGCCCATTTATTTTCGGGGAACGAATTTTCGGTTTTGGCTGAATTTTTAATGCCCACATACACTCTCACTGACTCTTTCACACTCTTATTCTTGTTCACTATCTTATGCTCTTTAAATGTTTCCCTACCTTCTCTGCTGACTACTTTGGCTTCTGCCATCTTCGTCTGAAACTCCAAAGACATAACCCCTCATGCGCCGCCCTACTGCTCTCAGTTTAAGTTATGCCAAAATGATGGCGCTTTCAGTGATATCCTCTCCATGTAAATTCGGTACATTTGCAATTCGTACAAATCTGCATGAACAAGTCTATTATCCATATCTAACTTCCAAAATTATAATGCTGATCATAATTATAGCCACTTAATATAAAGCACACATTTCTGGATACCCCCTGACAAAACATCTATGCACCCACCCTGAAAGAAAAAAAAAATAATAGGAGTTCTCCATTAAGCATTGTGGGTCCAGTCAATGACAGGACATTTATAACAAAGGCACACGACTAAAACATATTTTTAGAAAAATTAAGGCAAAGCTTTTTATACGTATTATAATTTGTAAGTGGCATTAAGCCCTTTTATATGTAAATTCCATGATACAAACAAATGTCTAATTTTGTGAAACAAAAGCAGCCATGGGTGGCATGTGGCTATAGAAAGTAAAAAAACTTTTTTAAATGTTTGTGTTTTTTTAAGATAAAATCTTAAGAGGAAAAAAATGGGCTAGCTAGTAGGGGGCCAGAAGGGCCGTATTTCGGCGGGTCATTCAGGGCATGTCATAAGGCATCTCGCTCCCCTGGGGGTAGGTGGGCTGTTCTAACGCTCTCTAACTGTTTACCTACCTTCTCTGCCGACCACTTCTGCATCTTCTTGTTCTTCATCTTCTCTCTTTCGTCTTCTATCTTCGTCCGCATCTCCACAAACAATGAGTCAGCAGCTGGGCTTTCCAGAGGCAAAAGAAATAATTCTGGGGTTTTGTATGGAAGGACGTATATGAAGAGTTACTTCAATTGCTGGGAGAAGGAAGTCTCCAGATATTGTTTTGTTTCAAGATGGGGGCTAGTACCATAGAGGGAATTGGTCAGGCGAATGAATCAGGATCTCTGTGCGGTTTGAAGAGCAGGCTTTCAATGGTTGTGGTGGTATGGTCGGAGGTGGATCCTCGGCATGGGGGCATGCTCGGGATTGGGAGGCAGTCGCTAGGTCTAGGGGAAGGTGAATACATTGTTTGCTCGCTTCTTGAGAAAGCTACAGGAGGTAGTGGTGCGGGATTGTAAGCTGGAGAAGATGGTGCCAGGTTATTTCTGTCTAAATGTGGTGCATCTGTTGTTGGTTTTGATATCCTGAATTTGGGATTTCAGGAAGGGATTGAATGTGTGTTTGTGTTGGGTGGGGGTGCCCAGCCAGCTTAAGAGGCGATGGGCTGGCCTCATGAAGGGGCTGGTAAAAGTAAGGTGGTGGGTGGAATCATTGTTTATAAGTTGACTGTAAATGATTTACTTATTTATCTGTTTCCAACCATACATTTTAAACTGTGACAAAATTTTACCCATAACATGTTGTCGATTGTGTTTATTTTAGTTGGTAGGTAAGATCATTAAGCCCACAAATTGATAATGTAACAGTCATGCTTTCTGGATATCCTAATTATATATATATATATATATATATATATATATATATGTTTAAGCAATATATAACCAAGAATAAATATAGATTATTTAGCCAATTAAAAGTACGATATCTTATTTTTATAATATGATGGATCATTATTAAATTACTATAATATAACTTAGCCAAAAAAAAATATTTTCCAGTTAAGAAAGCTAAACATGCTAATTAAGGTTTCTTTTAATAGTGAGAAGCTATATGCATCAGGAGGTTTTTTACATGTCCTTTTAGTTGCTGTGTAGTTCAAAGAAGAACTGTAATCAGTTTCAACCTCTAAAAAATAACACGAGAGAACAAATTGAAAAAAGACAGACAAGGACGGATAGTAGGATGTTTTATACAAGATGTAATTTACTGAGTGATATGCAAATTAAAAAGAAGTACTGAAAAATATCAAATATTTTACTCAGCTCTTGATGTATTGAGGAGAATTGTTCCCAAGTAATTTTCAAATCCACTTTAAGGTTATTATTGTTACATCCTGACAATTTTAGGTTCATAGGCTGTTAGGTTTAGAGTAGAATAATGTCTGGATGAATGTCATCTTGAAGGCTGGTATAATGGCCTGGCGTAACTGAAATGATAAATAAATGCGTTTGCTTGGAAGAAGTCAATATAGCTATAGAAAGGATTTTTACCAAATAGCGGAAAAGCAGGCTAGGTCAATTAGGATAAGACTGTTTTAAGATCAGGGGAAATGGAGATAAAACACATTTTTTAATGTAATGCTATGAGAACATTTTGATACTTAAACCAAAATCGGGATGGAAGGGAGAAAAATAGATTTGTTTTATCGTCACGAGTTTGAACAAAACATAGTAGACTTGCAATGTACTACAAAATTTATTTAATGCTGCAAGATGGTACTTTTAAAGAAACAGTTTTTTTCACTTTTACAGAAATTAAAAATTCGGACTAATTTTTCTGTTTGTTTTTGGCACATTTGTTCTTGAACAACAAATTACGCCTTCTGACTGTTGATTTTGGACAAAGATCGGGGGGCATTTTAGATTCAGAAATGACATTTGTTGTCCGATGCCCAGAGTTCCCAGTACAGTTCACACAAGGCTACCTTATGGCAAAATGGCAGTGCTAACTTTGCTGGGAGGTCATGACTGTGAAGATGCGGACTAAGAAAGAAGACAGAACAACAAGAAAATGAAGAACAAGAAGATGTGAGACACAAAGCCAAAGTGGTTGGCAAAGAAGTTAGGGAAGACATTCAGAGAGTATGAGAGAAATTGGAACTGAAATGCCTGTACATTTTGGCTGAAAAATTTGAGTTTTTTGCTTATTTTTTGTCAATTTTATTGTGGGTCTGGCCTTGTTTTCAGAGATTATCAGAAAATTTCACAAAATTAGCAATTCGTACAAATTTGAGTGCACAAGTATACATATATATATATATATATATATATATATATATATATATATATATATATATATACACACACATTTATATATATATATAAAATATAATTTCCACCTGGAATTGCACCAGAACAATGTTCAGATCAAATGGCCACATAGAAGCTTTTGCAAAATAGTTTACATATGTACAATATGTTGACAAGATTTCACCTTCAACCTGAATATGTATGGAAATGTATGGAAAGTTATTCTGAACTATGCAATACATGGTGTATATGTGCAAACGTACATTTGTTCAGAACAAGAGTGTCAACGAGACTCTGGATTCCTCAATCTGTGATTACCAAGACCATTTCATTTAAAATGCCCTTAAATTCAAGAATAATATATTGACATATATAATAGGATATAATAGCAAATAATATTTACAAAAACATAGTTGAGTATTCCTAAAATCAGCATCCCTATCCTCTCCAGTACATAAGAGAAATAAAACCTTATGGCCAAATATTTTACAAGCTTAAAAATAGCGTCTCTTTTGAATAGTAAACTTTAGCCTCTCTAGTTGTTGTTCTAAATAAATCTATAATACTATAAAATGATTTTATCCATTACTGCTCCTTAGTATTAATGACAGACAGGCCAAGGGTAGGTAACCTGTTTGCAAAGTCTATGGACTACAGTACAAAAATCTATTCTTAAAATTATTTCCAATATTTTGTTATCATAAATTACACTGAGCTCTTTTTTTTATTTTAATAACGATAAACATTGGTTCATTGTCAATATGATTTTGCTAATCTTATCCACCCCCCCTTACATTATTGATATCATCCACATGATCTTAAAGCTCTTGCAGAAGACTGTTGTATTATGATCTATTTTAAATGTATTTGTATTGGAAAATGCATAATAAGTCATCAATCACTCACTGTGCCTTTTAAATAAATTACCTCTTAAGTAGGCTGATTTTTTTTTGTTTTGCTTACATAGAGAATACATATTTGTAAATGCTTTCATAGGTACTTGTATTGCTTGTATATTGAAATACTTGATCAAATTCTATATTAGGTAGGTGTCATATAATGTTTAATACTTATTGAATACCTTGTTGAATAAATGTTATATTAAAGAAAGGAGTATAAGGTAAATGCAAAATGTCATTAAAGAATTATTTCAAATATGTGCTTGGATATTCAACAGTATAAAGAGTCATCTTACTGTTTTTTTTTATTTCTAAAAGTGTTAAATTCAGCAGAGTAGGTGAAACAAACCTTTTAACAAGCTTGATGTATGCACCTAAAGATAATTGATTTTAGAAGCAGATAATATATTTATCAATACAATCCTGCTGTCAGTCTGTACTTATGTATGGAGTTATTATTTATTCCATAAATAATAGAGCATTTAGATATCCACTATATAGAGATCCACTTGTGCAGTCATAGAGATGCCAATAGGCCAGTATGTTGCAGAATCAGGTGACATTACCTACTTCTAGATATAAGCAAAGAATCAAGCCAGACAGCTGGTTGGATACCACCCGGTCCAAAGTACACTGTACTTCTAGGAATTCTATTAGTAATAGTAAGCTAATAGGGCTAGGCTGTAGTCACTTGAATGCAATGAGCAGCACCCCTGAAACTCAGCAATTTTTAATAACTAATGGAAATAATATTATTATAAATTATTTTAGTACTATATTTTAGCCAACACACAAAAACATACCTTATCTTTAATAAAAAGTAGGCTGGGTCTTAATTCTCCTGAAAATCCAGCCATTTTTATATGGCTTTCCTTTATCCTTCAAGCAGATTTAATTCTTTCTTTTAACATACTGTTTTATTAAAAGCTTCAGATACAAAACAAAAGCTTAGAATACAGATATTGTTTTACTTAACCGCACTCCCAATCATAAACAAAGCAGACATGGGAGCACTATACAGAGCTAATATATTCTACCTTATAATAATCAGATTGCCAGTATAATTTTATTGTTGTTTTGTCAGTTGCAAATAAAGCATTGCCTTTGTTTATTATCCAATGTAGAGCAATCATAATTCTTCATCTCAAAAGCAATCAATATTTATATTTCAGTAGCCATGCTCAAAGATTCTATCAACACCCTTCACAGTCCTTAATCAGATCAATATGTCAAAATATATTAATATGGAATGCTGGTAGTTAAAGACAAAGGCATTATGCACATGACAAAAGCTGCTCTATTTGCTACAAAGACGTACGTAAAGTTTGCATCAATATAAACATAAAATTATATATATATATATGTGTGTGTGTGTATATATATATATATATATATATATATATATATACACCGATCAGCCATAACATTATGACCACCGACAGGTGAAGTGAATAACACTTATAATCTTGTTATCATGGCACCTGTCAGTGGGTGGGATCTATTAGGCAGCAAGGGAACATTTAGTCCTCATGGTTGATGTGTTAGAAGCTGGAAAATTGCTGAAAAAGTTAATGCTGGTTCTTATAGAACACACAGTGCATCGCAGTTTGCTGCATATGGGGCTACGTAGCACAAGGAAAGTCAGGGAGCCTATGCTGACCCCTGTCCACTGCCAAAAGAGCCTACAATGGGCACGTGAGTGTAAGAACCGGACCACAGAGCAATGGAAGAAGGAAACCGGGTCATGTCTTCATTTACATCACGTGGATGGCTGAGTTGCTTACTTGGAGAACATATGGCACCAGGATGCATCCATGGAGGCCCCTCCTCGCAACTTACAGCACTTAAAGGACATGCTACTAACATCTTGCTGCCAGATACTACAGCACACCTTGGCAGGTCTAGTGGAGTCCATGCCTTGGCGGGTCAGGGCTGTTTTAGCAGCAAAAGGGGAACCTACAAAATATTAGGCACAAAAGGGGGATCAACGACAAAGCAGTATGGAACATGCATTTTTTTTATTGTTGTAGCTTTGCCCGTCCAGGTGGGTGCAACAGAGGATGTCCTGGTATGTGTGTTTGGGTGCCGGTGTAGCAGGGCCCGCCTTTGTGTGTGGGTTTGAGTGTCGGTGTAGCAGAGCCTGTAATTGGGTGTGAGTGTGGCAGAGCCTGTCCTAGTGTATGTGTGTTTGGGTGTCAGTGTGGTAGGGCCTGTCCTGGTTTGTGTGTGTGTCCGGACTCTAGTAAGCAGGTCGGGGGATGGCAGAGCCTCAGTTTGTACCCTACCATGTATTATTACCAGGAGGAAGGTACAGACAGGCAAAATTAAACAACGCATGGTCTGTATTGAACTAAGCTAACAAGACAGGTAAATAGAACACAGGAATGGTTGTGACTGGCAATATGGCTGGAAAGCCCTCAGACAGGGCAAACGGTTGGAAAGCCCTCAGACAGGGCACACGGACACACGGACACACGGCAGGTAGTCCTTACGGTACGGCATACGACACACAGCAGGGACCCCTCAGGAAGGGCACACGTAGTCAGGCAAGCCGGATCAGAACCAGGAAGACCAATCAATGCCAAATTGGAATCCAGGAGCTGCGTCAGAACAAGCCCGAACAACATGGGCATTAAAAGAGCCAGGAACCAAGGAACAAAGTCAAAAACAAGCTGGGTCAAGACGGGTAGGCAGATAAAATGTAATGCCTGGAATGGAGGAATCAGCAGGTATTTAACCCCTTAAGAACAATGGGCGGTCCCTAAGCCCATTGAAAACAATGCATTTTGAGCCCGTACATGTACAGGCTTTGTCATTAAGGGGTTAAGGGTGAGGGCTGCACCCAGGTAAGCAGATGCATCTGGTAAGGTCATTAGCATATAGGTTAATGGCTGTTCTGACAGGTGACTAGAGGCTGCAAAAGACATTACAGTAAACAAATACAGTGTCCTGGCTGACAGAGAGGAATCCTGGTAATGTGTGTGTTTGGGTGTCGATGTGGCAGAGCCTGTCCTGGTGTGTGTGTTTGGGTGTTGGTGTGGCAGAGCCTGTCCTGTGTGTCTGTTTGCTCATCTGTTTCCTCACATTTTATTTACTATAGGAATAAATTGAACTATAGATTTAAATGAGATAAAACACCCTCCTGAATTTGTCATTTTAGAGGACAAAACTTTCTAAGCCCAGAAATTAGTGAGTGGAAATGTAAATGTATTGTGTTATTAACTCTATTTCAATCTGCATACCTTATTAAAAAGGATTAGTCACACTACATTTTGGCTTCAGGCATACCATGTATGATGACTTTTTATAAGTGTGCTGATGTACTCCCATCCCTTTACATAAGATTATATCCTATACTATTTGCCTGTTATGATCCTTCTATATATTGTTGATGAATCAGTACCTGCAGTAATATAAATTGATATAAAGTTCAGATTTCATTTGGGGGTCAGTTGTATTATTCTGGGTTTCATTATTTGAATGGCATTAATAAAACATTAAATCTAAGGATCTGAAGTCAGACTTAAGGCCACAAAATGTGGACACAAGTTATGTTTGTACTGTAATACAAAACACTAAGTGTGCACATTTTACCCCTGGGATGCAAATTGGCATTATAAAGCATGGCAATCCAAAAGTATAAAACAATTTCAGAACCTTATTTCCCCCATCTACAGCCATCATTATGAAAATAGCACATTCCTAGGTTTACCTGGAAACCAGAGGTACTATGTGTGATGAAAGCTGGAAAACTATTCAATGATGAACCAACTGATTCAAGGCTTTGAAATATAATTTAGGCATTACCCAGTTTTCTGTTTGGCCTGTTTTATGTTTTCAGAGGTTTAATAAATTTGCTAAAACGTAATTCAGTTCCTAAGTATATTGTTACTTTGAACTCTATTTATTGAGCTAAAAACTATCATTTTCATAACTATAATTTTCAACTATTAATGAGAAAAAGGCACATAATGTAAAATGAAGCTGGAAAATATTCAAAATGCAGCAATAAAGAAATAATTCAATCAAATATATAATTAGTGTAATGAAATTATGTTCATAATGAGCTATAATAATTCATCAAGAAATGGCAGTATATTTTAATTGTAATGCTGGTACATAGTGATTATCATAGATTAATATACATATATGTTGTTTGTACAAAACCAGCACATCTGAAATATTGTATCATACAGTTTCTTTTCAGGTATTGCATTTTTATTATTATTTTGCCCAACACGTACTTGATCATATAACAACATATGTTTTTGGCTTTTTTTTAAAATATTACTAATGACTATGGTTGATTTCACACAAATGAGAAAAAACTTACAATTAAAAAAAAATAAGGATATTCTAAAACGCACCATGTAATTAGAAAAAGAATGCTCTTTGGTCCCCAGTCATTATTTTCAGGATTTTCTTATCATTACTACATTGTTTTTATGGTGACTGTAAAGGGAACCAGGGGGTCTACCAGGACATGACATAACACAACAGCCAGGATACAAGAGAACTCACTTTATTGGGAGTGGGCATAGTTTGTATAGTCACTTTGCAAGATGAGGGAAAATTTACATATACAGGAAACAGGAAAGGATTAACATAATAAACACATAACACAATGGCAACCGATTATGCAGACAACCGTCTCCAGACTGATCTCATCACACATACAACAAAAGAGGATACAACTGGCATAAAACAGGGGTCACAGCAGTGATCCAGGTCAGAAGGGTCATGTTACATCACGTGATCCCGTGGTGAAACTGAGGCTGCTCGCATATTGTGCAAGCAGCCAGAGAGAAAGCTGCAGGAGAGGTGAGTGTTAAGCAGGGATGGGTGGATGTGTGTATATGTGTTTGCATATATGTATGTATGTGAGCATGGATATGTAATTGTGTGTGAGAGCATGAATATGTAACATTGTGTGTGTCAGAGTATTGATATGCAATTGTGTGTGTAAGAGCATGGATGTGTAATTGTGTGTGTGTGAGCATAGATGTGAAATTGTGTATGTGAGCATGGATATGTAATTGTGTGTGAGAGCATGAATATGTAACTGTGTGTGTGTGAGAGTATTGATATGCAATTGTGTGTGTGTGAGCATGAATGTGTAGTTGTGTGTGTGAGCATGAATGTGTAGTTGTGTGTGTAAGAATAACTTGCATTCTTTATTCTATATATATTCACATTAGGTATTAATGAAACATGAACATGCGTTTAAACCTACGTAATTGTTAAGTCTATAAGCTATGGCATTGCCATAAAAGGTAAACCCTTCAAATAGACTATTTTAGAAAAAGGGTATAAAGAGAGGACATACAAAAAGAGACCTCGACCTCTACGACTACTCACACTCTCCTCCGTCATTCCCAAGAAGAAGAACATACAGTACTCAAGTACATCATCAAGGTTATCTGTCATCAATTGGTTATTGTATGTATATATGCTTTATATAATAAATAAGAAGACTTAGAAGCCGTGGTCTTGATTGCTCTTTGATCATGGAAAAGTTTAGATATTTAAGACAAACAAATATCTATCAGTGTGTGTATGAGTAAGTGTGTGTAATTTTTGTATGTGTGTTTACATATATGTGCCAGAGTGTATGCTGGAGGGGGCAAGGGGCAAAGAAGGCACACATACATGTTGTTTGGGGGCAATGATGTCACAGACCAGCTGTTAAGGTTGGGGAGTCCTGGGGCAATTTTCACACCAGAGCCCTGTGGTTTCTAGGTATCCTCCTGGAGGATACACATCAGAGGTAAAGGGATTTGGAAAGTAACATTGAAATATAGACTAGAGGGTGAGTCAATTTAAATACACATAGCAATGAAAGCAAGAGAGTGATAATACAAAATATTACAATTTAACCCCTGTAAGTCAATTGTAGTCAAGCAATGGGGGTCCAGCATCCATTACAGAGATCTTTTCAGAAACAAATTTATCATTTTAATTTTTTAACCCTTAATTAAAATAAATGTGAACTACATAGAAACATTTGAAAGCAGATAAGAAACATTCGCACCATCTAGTGGGTCTGCTTTTCATGATTTAAAGACTGAAACTGTAATCAGTGCTTGGTCTAGTCTTGGATTTGGGATAGTCATATGCTTATCTCATGTTTAAATTTTTTTAAATATTTACCTCAGGTAGGATTTTTAAAGAGTTAAATTCAAATTGATGCTGAATTTGAAGCCACAAAGCCACAATAGCTGCAATAGCCGTTCAAGTGCTTAAACATAAAATGTCTGTGTGGTTCTCTTCTTGCTTAAAAGCATAAGGCACAAGTTAATATGCCTTGGGGCCTGCAATTTTATGGAACCTGAAAAATGCTAAATTAAGCCTGGATAATATTTTTCAACTCTGCAAGTGATCCTCCCGATTGTAATAGTGTATAGCATGTATAGCTTAGAGGGGGGATATGATAGAAATATTCCAAAACATAAAAGAGAAAAGTATATTTCAAAGGAGAAGCACATGTTTTACAACCGGAGGGTCAGAGGCTTAGATGTAATGTAAAAGTTTTTCACTTCCCTAGTGTCAGTGGATTCCAAAAACAAACATTGATTTTACCTGTTGAAAACATTTCAAAGTCACCATTAACCCCTTAATGACAAAGCCCGTACACGTACCAGCTCAAAATGCATTGTTTTCAAACTAGGCCTGGAAATAACAGCCTCATACTTTATGGTGCCATTATTGTGCAAACGGCACATGTGTAGGGTCCTAGCCCAAATTGTTCTTTGCTCAGAATAGGGACAAACATTTATAAGTTCTATTTGAAGTACAAATTAGTCATAAACAAGAAAGCATACAAAAACTCAATTCTTAATTTCACTGTGGCCTATGACATCATGTAATCGGTTGAGACCATCTTGGTGAGCACTTGTATAGTCCAAATAATGCTAACTAATATTTTAAGTATGAAATTAACCATTTTCAAATTTACATAAATAAATTACTTAAAAAAGTTATTTAAAGCACAGAAATCGCTTTCACAGTAGATAATAAACCGGCAAATAAATATCTAGCTCTGGAAAAAATAATTCGAGCTAAATATGTGCAAAATCATTTGTTAAACAGTCTGTAAAACGATGCAAATTATTCTTTAGAGGTAAACATGTCCAAAACCTTTGTTAACCAATAATTAATGTTATACAGTTCTATGTTAATGTTCAAATGTTATAATGTAAGCTGTATTGCAAGCAGTCCAAAAACATTTATAGGTCAAAATATGCTAATAGCATTGGCATGTCATAAAGTAGGAATGCCTTGTAAGCAAACCGATCAACTGAATATTACATGCCAATCCCACATTGCAGGTATAGATCAAATGAGAAACATACAGATTAACAATTTTACAATAAAAGATGTATGTATGTTTAAGTGTATAGTGCTTAGAGAGTGTGGGCATGTAAATATGTGTAAGCATATGGTGTTGGAATGTCTGTGTGTATATATGTGCAAGTGTATGGTGTTGGATTTGACCTCATAGTGATAGGGAGCACGAAAGCTGAGGTCAGAAGCAACAGATCTCATGTTCCCTTAAAGTTAGGCAAGTTAGAGGGAGATCCATGATCTCCCCAATCGGTCTCCCCAATACGACCGCAGGCACCTGATGTAGAATCATTTTCCACTAATTATTGAAATTGTACATATGTAGGTCAACAGAAGCTTATCACATTTTAATTATTTTAGTGAGCAATCTGCTTTCTCCCTGATGAGAGTTACAATTACAATGTTAGAAGTTACTTACAATGTTAAAAGTGGGATTCATGTTGCTTATTCCACTACCATGATCCCATGACAGAATCCTATGATGTGCTAAGTTGTCATGGATACAGTCAATCCATCAAGACATTCGCTGAAACAACAGCAGATGATCTGATTCTCCCAGAGGCTCAGAAAGATCTTCCGATATACATCAGAGATCTGGGAGGGTGATATTCTCTCTGAAAAGGTTCTTACACATTTTGTTGACAAATTGAGTGCAGCTGTAATGTGTTACAATCCATAACAATGTAATCAAAGCCATTGTTGTGGGTTCCAACACAGTGGCAATATTTCTAAGTTAGGAGAACAGTTTTGAGTGCCAACTTTATTGTAACATAAATCATCATACACAAAGAGCTGCAGGCTACATCCATTTTCACTGGTCAAAATCACAAGCTGGCCAATTTTCTTATTAATGTGATTTCCAACAGTTTGCCCTGAAATCATGAAAACACGTACGCTAAAAAATGTTCTTAAACTATAATTCATGGAATAAGTTATACATATATCTATGCAAATGCAGAATAGCCTTTGCAGTGGCCAATTATTATTAAAAGCAAACTATAATTTAAATAATGGTAGTAATAGAAATTTGCATTCTAAACCTAAACAGAAATGTATTTTCAATGAGTAATGGCTTAAAAAAGTGAATGTTAATACTAATTAGTTGAATATGCCAGCTCTTACACCAGCTTTTCTGAGTCATAGACACTTCCTTCTGAAATACCAGTTAATGTCAGGCTACACCAGAGGCCTTTGCGTATTTACAAATGGAATTATAATCCGTCTGGGAGGAAAAAAAGTGTTAGTCATGTTATTAATGACTATGTTTAATGTTGGCAATTCAGAGCAGGGCATTATTTTCCCAAAAGCTTGAAGGGTTGTGCTAGAGGCATACAATTAAAACATCCAGCAGTAAATGTGGCAGAGTAGTTTAGCTTGTTTGCTTTAAATGATAAGCCAATAAGCTATGGCACTGCAGTAAAGCAGCATAGCTTACTTAAACGTAATAGACATATTGAATGGTCAAACAATCTAATCAAGAATAAAAAGATTACATCCAAACAGCAATAATAATAAAAGAACAAAGGCGATAACATATACGTTGTTATTTATAAGCTTTATCTTAGACCCGAGGCAATCAGGTATACCATATCTAACCACTTTAATCTACTGGCGAATAAAGATTGATTGAGGTAAAGCAAGGTCTGTGTCAGTTTGTAGCACACAGACTTTTCTGTATCTATGATTAATGCCAGCCAAATCTGCAAAACACATGGTATTACTGCCCTACACACTACTGCCATCTACTGGGCAGTTATACTCAATTATTTGAAGATCCCTTGTGTTTTAATGAAAGATGTATTACTTAAATTACCTCACAAGAATCCTGCTGTAATGTATCCCAGGAGCCCTAGCATACATCTTTAATGTGTAAGGTAAGATTTAGGGCATAAATCAGCATTATACATTGCTTTTTTCCTCTCCATAAAGACACCAGGACACTTTTTAATGTATTATTTTTTTCTTAATGGGCTGTTGGATTGATATTTCTAAAAGGGGATCTGAAATGTACAATTCCAATAAAAACAAAAATCAAAATGTACATGTATTTTTAAAACCTGCAAATTGTATGGCATCATCAAATTAAAAGAAACTAGCACAGGCATGGAGACTATAAACCAAAGGGCTGTATTAAAAATCATTGCCTTCTTGCTTGAGGATTTTTTTGGGGGGAGATTATAAACGCTAAGTAGATCTTGTGTTGCATATGGGAGCAGAGATTTTCTTAAAAATATGTCACCCCTGGCAAATTAGCACATTAGGGCACCCTGTGCTTGCCTATTGACATTTCAAGGGACCCTCCAACCATCATATGCACTTTAATGCTTATAATAACTGAGAGATCATGTAAATACAGGAGTGGGCAATTGCCCCCAGGCTGCCCTGAAGCTAAATTAAATGGCCGCAGCACCTGTGGTGGGCCGGCCAGTCCGTGGGCCGGCACACCGAGATGTGATTGCAGCCGATGCGGCTATAAGTTTTAAAGCGGCCGTAACACACTGCGTGCCTGCATCATGCTGCCCGGTGCCTCAGTGAAGCTCTTCGTCCTGCCCCTTTGTAGATGCGACGTGCCCCTCAAGGGGGCGAAGTCACACGGAACAGCTCCCTATGACAGGAAGAAAAACTCAGAGGAGGAGAGCAGTCTGCAGGGAAGGAAGCCAGCAAAAAAAATGTGTTAAAAAATATAGTTGGGGTGATAGGTGGAAGGGGACCCACATTCAAAAGGGGGGCTGCCTTGAGACAACAATTAAAAACAAAAAGGTATAAGCACACCTGTCCTGGTGTGTGTTTGGTGTGTCGGTGTTGCAGAGCCTGTACTGGTGTGTGTGTGTTTGGTGTGTTGGTGTGGCAGAGCCTTTCCTGGTGTGTGTGTGTTTGATATGCCGGTGTGGCAGAGCCTGTCCTAGTATGAGTGTGTTTGGGTACCGGTGTGGCAGAGCCTGTCCTGGTGTGTGTGTGTTTGGGTGTGGCAGAGCCTGTCCTGGTGTGTGTGTTTGGGTGTCGGTGTGGCAGAGCCTGTCCTGGTGTGTATTTGGTCATCTGTTTTCTGGTACTTTACTTACTGTAGAAATAAATAGAACTATGTAATTTTTATTTATTCAGAGATCAAACGCCCTCCTGAATTTGTAGTCACTTCAGAGGACAGGCTCTACCACATCGACACCAAAGCACACACACCAGGACAGGTTCTCCCACACCGACACCCAAATACACACAGACCAGGACAGGTTCTCCCACACCGACACCCAAATACACACAGACCAGGAGAGGCTCTACCACACTGACACCAAAGCACACACACCAGGACAGGCTCTGCCACACAGACACCCAAATACATACAAGGAAAGGCTCTGCCACACTGACATCCAGACACACACCAGGACAGGCTCTGCCACACTGAAGAATAAAAAATGTATTTTCTACACTGCTTTGTCATTAACTCCCCTGATTGTATTTTTGTCCCCTTGTGTATTGATGCCCCAGCCAGGTCCCCCTTTGGTATTGATTACTGTCTTCACCCCACAACACACCCTTGTATTGGTTAATGTGATGCCCAAGCACACTCTTGTCTATTGTTGATGCCCCCACTGCCATGTGTATTACCCCTAGCCACACACCCCCTGTTTATATTGATTTTGTGATGACACAACCCAGCCCCAGGTCTGCTTTCCTTTAACCCCCTTTTTTGGTAATACTTACATTTTTGTGGTGGGGTTTTCCGGCTCTCCTCCAACGTGACGATCCTCTCCCAAGGATAGAAAGCAGCCGCTGTGTGGCAGTCAGGCCGCCTCCGCGCCTGCCGCACGACGGCCGTGTTCAATCCCGCTCGCAGCTGCTTAGCGGCTGTTTTGAACTTTGTGGCCGTGGTCTGTCAGCCGCGGGCGGCTGACCAGTCTGGCCCTGGTGAATGCTCTGGGCACATGCTCATGCACAGCAAATGGTCCCACTGATTTCAATGGGAACACTCTTCTGCCACTGATTGGCTGCTTCAAAAGGTCAATCAGTGGTCGGACACCTTGGGCTGCAGAGGAGGCAGAGTAAGAGGGACCTTTATTGTGATGAGAAACAAAAGTACTTTATCATAGCGTCTACATTTGCTGGTTAATAAGATTTGATTCACAGGTGCCTCTGGGGTCATGGATATGCTAATTCAGAAATGTCTTGGTTTATTTATAGGTACTAATGCAAGTATATGTTAATTTCCTAAGCCCACAATGCCTACAAAGCTCACAACTACCTGAGAATTGAAAAAAATGATATATATTGGCTTCTACTTTGCAGATTAGGTTTTCAATAAAATAAAGAACCAGTGCAAAATGAATTATAATTCAACAGTATTATGGTTAGTTTGCATCTTCAACACTTGACTAAAGTCTACCATTTACAAACAATTCAATAATTATGTTTAAAATGATTATACTTTATGCAAATTAAAAAACCCAAAACATTGAGCCAACATTGTAAATGGACTTGGCATGCAAGTGACAGCTTTAAAGTTCATGAGGCTTTAAATATTTCTAAAACTAGCATCCATTGCATAAAGCCAGGAGAAGTTCATTGCCCCTTATAGAATTGAGTGTTATATTTATTAACAATTCTGGGCATAGCAAGATTACATCTACAACTTAACCTGTTAAACCGGAGCGCAAATATTTTTTTAAATCTAATTTTGGCTCTTGATATCTGCCTTTTATTTCAGTGCCATCAAAGTCTTTAATCCTTTGAGTGCTGGAAGTCTGGCCATTTTTTTTGTATTTTTGCAACAAAAAACAGAAATATTTAAGATGTTTTTTGTTTCAGAGTTTTAGTCTCCTGTTCTAAAATGTGCTTCTTTCTGGCCACACCACCATTGTCATGTATGTGTGAGTGTTTGGGTATCGCTGTGTGCAAGTGGGAGGAGCTGAGTATGTGTGTAGGTGTGTGTATGTGTGCGTGCGGGTGTAAGTTACTACCAAAACAAACTCTTTGTATGTGAATATGTTCTGAATTGAATCTGATTAAAGCATAAAAATGAATGATTCATTCACTTTGTCTTGTTTTTAACCTACTAATATTTTTCAAAGAAATAGATATGCCATATTTCTTCAGTTTAGTTGCAATACGCTGTGCACAAAGACAGACATCATATTGCAATCTAGTTGCCTAGGGTTGTTGCTTCTGTAAAGCCCAACTACACTTTGCCTACCCCTGACCTTGTGGAGCTCTGTATCAAGAAATGAAAGTCTGCATACCTACATATGACCCAAGATGAATTTATGTTCTATTTAAATGACAGGTATTAAACATGAATAATTGATCAGCAGAGGCTTGTCTCTGGCAGTCTGTGACTCATTTCTCAGCAGGTCAGTCCGTGACAGCAGAATGTTGTGTCCTCTGATTTTTCTCTAGAACAAAAATGGGAAAATGCAAATAGTTTTGTTTGTTTCCATCTGGAATACCTACCTCAAATTCATTGCTGAATGTTTATTATTATTATTATTAATTATTATTATTATACATATTACATACCAAGTATAATAATTGGATTTTGGTTACTGATTTACATTTTTTCAGCTTTTCTAGATTTCCTTTAATTGGATGGTGAGTTTATATAATTTTGGGGTGTTGTCTTATAACCTCTTAACCCCTTCGCGACCTTTGCCGGTTCAGGACCGTCATGACATGAAGGTCGCTAAATGACCTTTGACGGTCCTGAACCGTCATAAAATTAAATAAGCTTAGAAAGTGATCAACGAAAAAGGAGAACCGAAACGGCGTAGGGGAAGTGGTGGACAATATGGGTAAGGAGCACATTGCTCTTAGGACAGTATTTATATCATTGTATTGAACTGTATACTTTGCATTGATGTCGTTAGTGCTTTATATATTTATCAAGTGAAGAGGTGCACTCCATAGTGAGTATTATCAATTATGCACTTTTTGATGGTCATATATTTGATAGATGCACTCTATATAGAGTAATATTCAATTACATCTAAATGACTTAGCACTTTATGATTCTTATGTTGATTTATATGCACTTGAGACACTTTATACAACATATAGCCATATTTCCTCCATGTGCTCTGATTTTCTTCTTTAAACCTCTGTAGTCTATATAATGAAATACTTTATATATGTTTTTTACTAATAAATTTTTGTACAATAATAAAATAATATATTTTATATAAGGGCTTTTGTAGAACTCTTTTTTTGCTCAGTGTACAAAGTTTATAGGAGTTGCCCCCCTTTTGAGGATGTGATCCTTATACATGCCACAATATTTATAACATTATGTTATTTGTGAATAGTGTGGTTGGATTCTTTTGTGTTACAAAGTTACTGGTTGTCTTGTACAGTCAAATCAACAAATACAATAAGTCAGTGTTGCACATATTATCTATATATTGTGACATCAGGAAAATAAAAAATAGTCATCTTCTTAGCTGCAAATTCAGCTAAGATGATGACTGTACTTAGAAGAAGGCTACTCACATGCAGGTCAAGCACCACAGAAGACATTTCTTAAGAGAAAGATTATTTTTGCTTCCTAAAAAACAGAGATTTTTTTTTTATTTCCAATGAAACAGAGATTTGTTCTTGAATCTAAACTTGGCTACAATGAACAAATCTTTTTACTAACATTGACTTTCCTGATTAAAAGGGACGTATGGCAACCCTATCTAAAAGTTATTACTATTGGACAGATTTTGGATAGGGCTATGAGAAGGAGAGAAAAAATGGAAGCAACAATGGCATTGTTTAAACAAACAGACTGCAAGCTAGCTCTGGAGACAAACTAAAACCCAAACTGCATTAAGACAACCTGATATTTTCTCAAAGCAGTTTTTTTATCTCTTATGTTAGGGTTTGGCTGGAGAGAGATGAGAGGGGATTCAGCAGGCTTGAGTATTGGTGTAGTGGGTATGTTTTTATTTTTATTTTGTATTTCCCTCTAATTCATTCCGTTTCTGTGAAGTGTTTCTATTGCAATATGAATTGTAAAACCAGTGGGGATATCCCTTGTATCTTGTGGACCCCAGCAATGATGGTAGCATGGCAGTATTGGCTCCCTATAACATTTGTTAGTTTCTTTTTTATTAATTTTTTATGAGGGGAAAATGTCCCCTCATCTCCTCTATACTGATCACACTGTGATCAGTAAGCAGGTCTCAAATGAAGAATGAGCAGTCCCCTCTGTGCCTTGCTGTTCACAAACAATCACTGTCAGAAAAGCATTACGATAGGAGAGCTTCCAGCACAAGATACATTCACCTAAACTCATCTCCAGTAAGCCCAGGAGCTAGGGCCGGTACATACTGCAAATGAAGGGGATTCAGATAAATCTCTCTGTGTAACTGCAATGGAAAAACATTACATGAATGGTGACAAAGGCCACATGATAGCTGGAGTATCCCTTTAATACTGTATTTGCTGCTACAGTTTCTGATATAATAAAATATCAATAAGAATTCAACTTTTCATATTGAATCCTGTTTTTGTTTGAGGCGCCACTATATTACTGGGTTAACCCCCTGTAAGCACATAGGCTGCTGAGTGTATGGGATATTATTGTACTGGGTTACAAAAAAAACTTGGACAACAATTACTACACATGATAGTTATAACAAGACTAACTGTATGATGATTTCTGCATAATCATAAAACATAAATGAAGCCACTTTGAAACTTTTCGTTAATCAATTAGAGATGCAGTAGTATTCTTTGATATGATTAGACGGTATGCTAGATGTAGAATCAACCCATGCTTATCAAGTGTACTAGCTAAATGTGCATTTTAGCAGTTGGGATAACTTAATGTTATGTTTGATTTTAGCATGCAATCTTTTTATTTGTTTTATAAGTCTAGCATTTAGATATCTCATAGATTCCAGTCAATAATTTCCTAAAAATATAAAAGTTCTTCCATGGCTGCGTATTAGACGCCCTGGTCTGAACTGCGCTCTTTAAATTCAATGCAAAGTCAACCGTTGTGACAATGTTTGCTTAACAGTATATTTGCCATTTAATACCTATGCGGCGAAGGATACATTTTTATGACATTTGCTAGAATTAACAAAAACACAGACATGTAACAAGGTCACCATGTTCCCTGTACTTTTACAATGTACTTTAAAATGATAAGTGGCAACATGATGATCTCACCATGTAGAATACTAATAAAACCAATTAAAAATCAGACTGTAAACCCTCGTATTTTGGTTAAGAAAATGCATTATATTTCACGTGAAATTTTATCTTTTCTATATTTCCTTTTTTAATTGTTGTGCAATGCTATATATTTGTTAAGTTTTACATCATGGGGCAATGTCTTGATTTGCATATATTATTTTTTTATTAAGCTATCTTATGCACTTTATGCACATTTCAGTCAAGAATCTGTAAACCAGATACTCATTTAATAAATACTATGAAACCATTTTGCATATCTGGATGTGTGGATTCCAAATGTTTCACAAGATGCTACAGTGCTACTTTGTTATACAACTTTTACCCTTCCGCTACTCTTTTGAATAACTAGTAGCTGATATTATTGTAGTTGTAATGCTTTTGGTACTGAGCGAAGGTATGACTTTGTAATCATCATACCGTATTTGCTCGATTATAAGACGACCCTGATTATAAGACGACCCCCCAAAATCTAAATATTAATTTAGGAAAAAAACAAAAAGCCTGAATATAAGACTACCCTATAGGAAAAAAGTTTTACTAGTAAATATTAATTCATGTAAACAATATTTTCATATTTAATAAAAGCTATGATTGAGAAAAATATATTTTTTTTATTTCCTTTTATTTGCCAACCTGCCCCCCCAGTTATGCACATCTGCCCCCAGGGTTGCCACCAGAAAATGTCTTATACCCTCCTATACGCCACTCTGCCCCATGATATGCCTTTTAATCCCCTATATCCCAGAGTGGCATATAGGGGGTTAAAAGTTATTTCATGGGGCAGAGTGGCATTTTTAGGGGTTAAAAGGCATTTTTGGAGGTATATATATATATATATATATATATATATATCTGCTAACAGCAATCACACTCCTATCCAGTACATGCTGGAACCTGAGGATGATAGGAGTGTGAGTACAGCCTCCCTATGCCATGCTACCACCACCACCACCCTTACACATCCATACTAACACACACTCATTCACAAACATTTAAATACTCATTCATTCCATTAATCACACATACTTCACACATTAATCACAAAAACCCTCCCCCACCCCCTTACCTGAACTGCAGATCTCCCACTCGAAGACTTCTGCAGGGTCCCGGCTGTGCATGCAACTTCTCTGGCCCCGCCCCCAGAGGAAGGAGGGGGGAGGCAGAGTTATGTGACACGCTGCTAGCTTCTTGTTCTCCTGCTGCTCGCGATCAAAGCCCGGTAAGTAGCATGGCCCCAGCAGACATTCTGAGGTCTGATTAGAAGACGACCTCGATTATAAGACGAGGGGTATTTTTCAGAGCATTTGCTCTGAAAAAAACCTCGTCTTATAATCGAGCAAATACGGTATATATGGACCATTACAGGCTTGTTTTTCTGCGATATTGATTTTTTTTTCTAAATCAAATTACATAAATGTGTTTGCAAGAGAGCGTGTGGCCAGAAGCTGGATACACCTGACTGCTTGTGACGTGAGCATAAAAAAACATGGCATGTGGCTGTGCATATACAACTGTCACCCTCAAGTGTCCACTTGCTTTAAAGTACCAGGGCTGCCCCATCATTGCCGCTCTACCTCAAATTCACCTTGCTAAATTAAGTCTTACTCACAAAGGGCCAGCTCACTTTTTATAGGAGTAACTTCTCAATGATTCAACTCCTAAAAACTCTATTAATTATTTATTAATACGTAAGCGTTAAGGTAGATTACCTTTCTTATTAACCACAACTATTTAGTAAATAAAATCCATACACCAGAGTAAAAAAAAAGTACCAAAAGTGCAGAACCATACATTTATTACCTTCTGGCTGTTCTTAAAAGGATAATTACAGTAAACAACCACCACCAATCAATTGCCATAGCAACTGTTCGCACCGAGACTTGCTACGCATAATTTAACAAAGTTATTCAATGAGTACGTTTAACTTCAACTTGCATGGTTTCTAACCTGGACAATACACACTGATGGAAAGCTGATTACTGTGATTTCTTCTTTCTTTCCTGGAAAGTACACATCTCTTTGGCTACCACTGACTCTAAATTGTATTTAAACACTGCATACACTGAGACAGATCTAAAACAATGTTCTAGCCTGCCAAAAAGGCTCATTATTGATTTGTTTGTTTTGCCAGTGACATGTTATTTAGTTAAATACATTTTGGACTTGTTATGATATTATGGTGTGAATTTGCGAAACAATGAAATTATATATGATAAATCAGATTGATCAAAACAGAAGATGAAATGTTACCTTTGCAAGCAATGGAAGGATCTCATTCAGCTCCGGTATATTTTCTTTGCTCCAACCCTATCGTTGTTAATTAATTGATCCTTGCTGCCCCCTCTTTAAAGGATAATATAATAAATAATATACTGTATATATATATATACGAACATATATAACATTTTTCTCAAACACCTCTGTCACACGAGGAATGGGATGGAGGTGGCATGAGCGTACAATTAATTCTGATTTTGGTTTAGCTTCAATGGTCAACTTTATCATTAAATATCTCAACCCAAAAGTGGGCTACATTATTCCCATTTTCCTTTATATGCATATCAAAAATTTTGTTTTTCTGTCCCTCTGGTACAGTTTTATTCTCCCTAAATGGTTTTATTTATTTCTCACAAAATCTAATTCAAGATAAGCCCAAGTCCTAAAAACCCTTTTTTGTGTCCTTCGTGTCTGTGACTGTTTATCGAGTGGATTCTGCTCAACAATGTTTTCTTTACGCTTTCTCATTGATCGCGCCTCAATTTTTGAATGCACTATTATCGAGCTTTTGCTATCAAAATCTTAGAATTTATGAAAACCTACAGAAAGGAACATTTTAACAACTCGCTGTCAAAAGAAATAAAGCCGCTCAGAAGTACTTCTTAAATGCACTTATCACCTTGCCTTTGTCTTCGTACGTTCAGCTTACGTATTACTGTGGGAGGTCACTGCCACACTGACTGCTAACCCATATTTTTGTTAGGTTTGATGCCTTTATCCACTTCAGTTATTGTGATATTAAAACACGGTCTACACCTTGTGGAGTCTTGTATATTAAAAAAAGTTACAAATAACCCCCCCCCAAAAAAAGTGTGTATATATAATGTGAGATAGGTCAGGGACAAGTGTCCGTCTTCATTCAAACCAGGCAAACAGCAGTAAGTTCGTGCAATCTGACACAGGGTCAGGTTTATTAGAAAGGTTGCAAAGACAAAAGAAATATAACAACACAGCAACAAAAGAAATACCTTACCTGTCCGGCACTTACTATACAAGGGATGTCCCTCACTACCAGCTGGAGAGCTTCTCTCTGCCAACGTAACATGATATGCCCAGCAACCTTTACTCAATTTACTCAAATGTCTCTTTTTTGCTTAAACTGTTGCTTCAGTTAATGTTATATGCCACTCTGCCCCATAATATGCCTTTTAACCCACTAAATGCCAGAGTGGCATATAGGGGTATAAGGCATTTCTGGAGGCAGAGTGGCACATAGAGGGTCAAAAGGCATATCATGGGGCACAGTGGCATATAGAGGGTTAAAAGGCATATCATGGGGCACAGTGGTATTTAGAGGGTTAAAAGGCATATCATGGGGCACAGTGGCATATAGAGGGTTAAAAGGCATATCATGGGGCACAGTGGTATTTAGAGGGTTAAAAGGCACATCATGGGGCAGAGTGGGAAATAGGGGGGTATAAGGCATTTCTGGGGCAGAGTGGCAAGCCTGGGGGCGGATGTGCATAACTGGGGGGCAGGTTGGAAAATAAAAGGAAATAAAAACAAAATATTTTTCTCAATCATAGCTTTTATTTAAAAAAAATAGTTTACATGAATTAACATTTACTGGTAAAACTTTTTTCCTATAGGGTCGTCTTATATTCAGGCTTTTTCTTTTTTTCCTAAATTAATAATCAGAATTTGGGGGGGTTGTCTTATAATCAGGATCATCTTGTAATCGAGCAAATATGGTGTATATAAGTGAGTGTGAGCATGAATAGGTATATATGTAAGCAATTTTCATACCAGGGCCCTGTGTTTTGCCCCTGTCTGTCCCACAAAGAATAGGGAGACTTCTTTCACTTCCACCTGACCCAGTACCTGCAGTCATAATACCTAATCTAACTTCTAAACCACTTCCAAAGGTGATGAGAATCAGTGGAGAAGAATAAACTACATAAAACAATAAACACCAATGATATTGTACAGACAGGTAACACCTTTATCCTATATAACTGGCATGTACAAATACATCAGTTTATACCCAGGTCATCCATTATTTCTCAAGTGGGTACACATGGCCTTCATTAACAATTAAGTCTTCTGTTAAAGTCCTTCAACAGTCGAATACAAGCAATCATGTTCTAAAGTGACCATGGTAACAAGAACATAATCTGCAATTGAACAAGCTGTTCACAGAAAAGGTCAAATCATATAAAAGAACGGCAAAACACAGTAAAATATGTGTACTTCATAAATAAATGTACACTAACAAATACAGTGGACAGGGAAGGCATAATACTAATAACTGGGGGACAAAAGAACCATTTATTTTAGGCAATTTGGAGAAATTGAAAAGTGTGTTTATTTCAAAGAACCTTCTGCATGGTATATTAAAGCTAAATAAGGGTTTACAGTCTTATCTAAACATTTGAATTTAGGTGTTTCAGCCTCACCAATTGCTAACAGGTGTATAAAACCAAGCACATAGGCATCACCAAAGACAAACACTGGCAGTAGAATGGGCCATACTGAAGGGCTCTGGGACTTTAAACATGGCACTGTCATATAGGGCCGGACTGGCCTACAGGGATACTAGGTAAAATTCTTTACTTGGGCTGCTGCCAGAGAACAAAAATCTGTACTTCCATCAGTACAGATTTGTTCCCCTCCGCGCTCTCACGGCGCGGCATCTGATCCGCTCTGATACTATTTCCCTCCTACACGCAGCACACTGTACGTGCTTCAGATTGACAAGGTCATTGTTCATCAAAAAAACTTTCTGTCATATCAGCAGCTGAGCTGGCTAATCGATCCAGATAAGCTGCAGACTGTACACTACATGGACAAAAGTATTGGGACATTACATTGAACATTACACTCACAGGGACCTTTATGACACTGTATTCTAAATACATAGACATTAAAATAAAGTTGGTCCTCCCCTTACAGCTTCCACTCTGAAGGGGGCATACCAAGACATTTTGGACAATGCTATTCTTCCAACTTTGTGGGAACAGTTTGAGGAAGGCCCTTTTCTATTCCATCATGACTGTACCCCAGTGGACAAAGCAAGGTCCATAAAGACATGGTTGGATGAGTTGAACTTGACTGGCCCGCACAGAGCCCTGACCTCAACCCCATTGAACACCTTTGAGATGAAGTGGAACAGAGATTATCAGACCTTCTCATCCAACATCAGTGCCTGACCTCACAAATGCTCTACTGGGTAAATGGGCAAAACCCTCCACAGAAACACTCTTGTGGAAGCCTTCCCAGAAGAGTGGAAGCTGCTATAGCTGCAAAAGGGGGCAACTTCATATTAATGTTCATGTTTTTAGAATGCAATTTTAGCCGGTGTGCCAAATGCTTTTTCCATATAGTGTATGTTTATGTGGAGGAGGATGGGGCTGAGACAATTTTTATTTTTTAATAATACTATTTAATATTATATTTTAAATTTAATATTATAATATATATATAATTCAAATATATAATTGCCTCAGCCTCTGCCCCCCAACCTCCACTTCATACCCTCCACATAAATATAACATTATAGCCCCAACCTCTCATCTTCACTTCATATCTTCCACATAAATATAATCTAAAAATATATAATTGCCTCAGCTGGAAGACTGTATTGATAACTTGACTTTGCCACGTCATGTTATTAGCTGGGTTTTGATACGCATGTGTCTGTTAGACTACATGTTATTAGCTGGGTTTTTATATAAAGAGCTATTTTGGGGTAAGGTTCTAAATGTCGTCTAATCACCATAGTAGTGGTCTGTTTTTGCTGTGTGCTGCACTTTTACTACTTTCCACTGGAATTTACTATTTATATATAAAGCCATATGTGCTTTCACGCTTGTCTTATCTATAAATAATATACTCTTCGAATGTGCTTGAAAATACATGGTTTTCCCCTTTTATGAACAAGAAAATATTGATATTATGGTATGGAGCTGGGATAAAGACGCAATACCATGGAGCCAGTTATAGGATACCATCTTTGCGACAAGTCAATTTCTGAAATTTCTGTCCTGGCGCATCTGCCCAGTCCATTACAAGTGCTATTATTATGAAGTGGAAGCATCTAGGGATAAAAACAACTTAACCACAAAGTGGTAGACAAAGCACACACAGAAAAGGGCTTCTGAGTGCTGTAGCGTGTTCAAATATCACTCATTACAGAGTCCCTAACTGCCCCTTGATGCAACATAAGCACAATCACTGTGTGCCACAAGCTTCATGAAATGAGTTTCCATTGCAGAGCAAATGCACACAAGCCAAAGATCATTATGCGCAATGCCAAACTTTGGCTGAAATGGTATAAAGCACACTACCACTGCACCATGGAGCAGTGGAAATGTGTACTTTGGTGTGATGAATCACGCTTTACTGATGGACAAATCTGGGTTTGGCAGATTCCAAGAGAACGCCATCTACCTAAATGGATATTGCCTACTAGAGTATGATGAAGGGGCTGTTTTCATTGTTTGAGTTAGGCTCCTTGGTTCCAGTGAAGGGTAATATTAATGCTACAGCATACAAAGACATTTTAAACAATCATATGCTTCCAACTTTGTGTCATCCATTTTAGGAAGGCCTTTTCCTGTTCCAGCATGATTGTGCCTTTGTGCACAAAGCAATCCCATAAACAACATGGTTTGGCAAGTTTTGCGTGGCCTACACAGAGCCCCGTACATAATGCCAAGGTCTGCCTAGGTTTGAAAGACCCCTCTCTTTCTAGCATATGGCACAATGTCTAAACACCAATATTTAAAGGGGTTGCTGATGTTAGATATTGCCAAACTTACTTGGTCCTTTTGTTGACTGCTAACATGTAATTGGTAATAATGATGCCCAAATTATGATATAGTAAGAAAGGGAAATTGTGGGAAACATCAGCCTCTATAATTCTTTACTTAGACTGAGATGCCATCACAAGAATACTGTGGGCTGGATTTTGGATTTTTGCTTTATTCTTAATATTCTAGACACAGTTTTTTGCCCTAAGCTCAAGGATGTAAAACTATTACTTCAGCTATGGTATAGGATCATAATAATTTCATATTTTTGTAATTTCTTGCTTTATCTATTCTGAAGGATCACACGGTGATACCATCAGAACTAAAACAACTATTAAATTAAATGGGGATGATGTATACCCAGTCACCATGGAAGAGAATGGAATAGCAGTTACCAACTCATTTCATTAAAGGAATATTACATTTCCTTTCCTAGTTGATTTTAACTTTAATACATGTTGAATGCTCACAGTGTTATATCTGAAAATACTGTATATATAACACAGTAGTGTAATTACTAAACAGTGAATGGTGGCATGGCACCTGTCAGGCTTTATCCAGCACTTACACTGCTCTAGAGCAATTTGAACAAACAAACACAACAGTGAACTAATTTCGGTGTTAAGTCCAGGAACGCAGCAGGATCAAGCTGAACTCCACAGCAGTTCAATGCAGAAAATTATTTAAATCTAATTCTAAATTAAATCTAAATCTAATTATATTTACCATTAAATTGAATTTCTGCGTGTATGCAAGTTATTTTGAGTTCAAGTCATTTCTTTTATTAGTACTATTTAAAAAGTATTTAAAATGAGCACTAAATGTAGGCAAAGTACTAAAACCATTTGTACAATCTACACTAAGTAGTTATAAATCAAAACCACTTTTGCTCCTTTAAAGAAGAATGTTAGAATCATCCCTGTATAAACTGTAATTTCAAGTCATAACAGTTTTGTTTTTCATTTCTTTTTTTTATATTCATCATTCTGCATCCAGAGATACTCAAATCTCTCTGCATTGTCAAGTGTGTTCCTGAAGGAAGAAATATTGCTCTGCTGCTTTGTCCTTCCTTTCTCCCTGATACAAATCAGTGAGATACTGTAAGAAAGAATATTTGTTTTAGTGACAAAATGGAGCTTATGTATGTTTTTCAATGTGAAACTGAGGGCAAATCTATGACAGCTTGATATTGCCATCTAGTGTTGAACGACGGTAAATATGTGCATTATAAACTATTCCCAGCTGTATTTTGTTCACTTGAACATTCTGCAATAATCCCATGAATCTGATCATGGTTGCACCATTTTAAAGCTGAATAATTATAATTGACGAATTCAAAAACATGTACTGTGTTAAACACCGCTTAATTAATACCTTCTACAACAAAGCTTTGAAGTTGATCTACATTTTACAAATCACATGTTAAGTAAGGCGGGTTTATAATGCAGAAACCTATACCACATTACCAGAGTGACATTAGCATATGCTGAAGAATGTGTTGCCTTCTTACGGCTTTTAGACTTAAATTGCTTCTATGCAATCAGTTTTTCGTGTATTTAACTTATCAAGATAAAGGCCAAACAAGCAGTTGTGGTCTCGCTACAGTGTATTAATAGACATTGTCTTATTAATGTATGATTATAGAGTTTTATTTCAGTTCTAACCGGGCTTTTTGTATTTTTACTGAAATGCAAAACTGGTTCAATGGTTTTTGATCCGATAGGACAATTCTGTAGCACAGCTTTGACTTAAATTTGGTTACTTTTGGTATGCTGTTTGTCTACACATGCCCAATGAAAATAGCAAGGGACCAACAGAGAAACATTGGAAAATGCCAGCTATCTAGTGGTGCAACATTTATTTACCCCCCACTGACACACTAACATGAAAATTGATCGAACACCATACACTTACACTCACCCTAACACCCAGGGCCGGCCCAAGGCATAATGCCGCCTGGGGCGAAGTTTAAAGTGCCCCCCATTATCTACCCTTCCTCTGCCGCCCCCCATTATCTACCCTTCCTCTCCCTCCCTCCCTATTATCTACCCTTCCCTCCCTCCCTATTAGCTACCCTATCCCCCCCCCCTTTGTACTTCAGCAGTCCTGCGGCGAGTCTCCCTGCTCAGTCTCGGTGCCGGCTTGTAATGATGAGCGCCGGAAATGACGGCACCAAGACCGAGCTAGAGGGCTCGCAGAGGAGAGAGAGGGGCGGCGAGCGGGTAAGCGAAAACCACACGGCGCCCCTCTCTCTCTCTCTCTCTCTGTCCTCCGCTTAAAAAAAAAAGGCCGCCTGGAGCAATTGCCCCACTCTGCTCCATTGTAGGGCCGGCCCTGCTAACACCACACGATACACACATGCTTTCCTACGTCTCTTTCTGTCCAATCTGCTGCCAAGACCCACAATGCTGAACAGTATGCTGTCCCCTGGGTGCTTGAGTTCAGCGTGTTGTGGACAGGGTGGATTGGTTGGGTAATGATCCAGCAGACATAGTACATGTGGGTACTAATGATAAAGGCAATGGCAGGTTTGGTTTGTGTAAAAAAGATTTTATGGCACTAGGTGACAAACTTAGGGAAAGGTTATATTTTCAGGAATATTACGTGTACCACACGCTACACTAGGAAGGCAGTGGAAGCTTCCGAAGATACATTTGTAGTTGTGAAAGTGTAGGAAGGAGAGATTTGGGGTTTTAGAGAACCGGATAGACCTTGCAGTGGGCTAAAGGCTCTATAGCAGGGATGGACTGCATATGAGGTCAATGGCATTTCTGCATTTGTTTTGCAAATTTGTATATTATATCAATTGTTTTTTATATGTTCAATTTATGTTCAATGTATTTAAAATATTGATGCAATAAGCATCTATTAAATATATTTTTATACTCTGTAACCTGTTTATTTGTTATGAGATAGCACATACACCAGAATTTATAGATTTTGTATATTCTTCTTTTTGGTATTTAGGGAACACTACCAACTGGAAGTATTGCAGCAGTTCCTCTGTTATATTTTTTCCTTTCTTGATTCTTTCTTTGTTTTATATTTATTTATTTACTTGACTTATATTACGGTGCAGACCCATACACTGTTGACTTTTATAACACCTGCCCATAAACACACACATACACTGCCATTACACACGACTGCCCACACACAGTGTCTTTACACACACCTGCCCATAAACAGACATACACAGCCCTTTTACACAACTTTCCATACAAACTGCCTTTACACACACCAGTCCATAAACACACATATACACATACACTGCCCTTACATAAGCCTGTCCATACACACCCACATATACAAATTCACTACCTTTACAAAAGCATGTCCATACACACACATACACTGCCCTCACACACTCCTGCCTTAAACACACAAATACACATACACACACCAGCTTACAAACACACAAATACCTACACTGCTCTTACACACACCTGCCCACACACATACACTGCCCTTACACACATCAGCATACAAATACACACATATATACACATACACTGCCCTTACACCCCTTTCTCCCCATCTCTTACCGTTCTCATTATTGTCATATCCCGGCGCTCGGCATCAATTGCTGGCGCATAGTGATTAGGGAATACAGAAGCTGAGGTCTGAAGAGACAGACCTTGGGCTCCCTAATGTTGGGCAAGTTAGAGGGGGGTTGTGATCTCCCCAACCAGCCCTGCTCCTCTATAGATACGCTACTGTTTTAGGGGCTTTGACTGTAACAAAAATTACTTAAAGCTAGATAACTATATGAGTTTAAATGCAATGTGTATATAATATTTTTTTACCAATAAGACAACTACCAATTCTTTTCCACGTTAACCTTTTGATTAAAATGGCTTATCTTTTGTATGTAATAGAACAGTCTATAAACAGTTCTGAGTCACAAATATGAAATGAAAAAGCTAAGCTTACAAAATTGGTTCATTGAATAGCACTATACTTTCTTTAAAGTGAATTTATGACATGAATATTTGTATTCATGTTGGATTGAAAATGCTACCAATTGCTTTCTGCATTAACCTTTTGATCAAAATAGCTTAAAATGTTTTGCTATAAAAAAAAAAAAAAAACAACTATAAACAGATCCGAGTCTCAAATCTGAAATAAAAAGCTAGGCTTACAAATGATGTTCACTGAACAGCACAATATTTTATTTATTCTGTGATTATTTGTTCTGAAAGCCAAGAGTACCGAAGATTCTTACACACATCGCTTAAATGTTTCAGATGTCCAAACTGGGGCACCTATCTCACCCCTCACAATGTAATCAGCTTGTTCATCGAAGGGCTGGAGAGCAGTACGAGACTTAGTGTTGTGCAACAATGAAGCGTGGTGGCATGGCATGGTCTCCTCAATGCTGAGAAGGTACTTATACATATTGCAATTGGCTTTTTTGGATTGTGTCCTACAAAGTCGATCAGTAAGGCGCGTTTGCTTCGGTAAGTTTGGGGGAGAATGGTCTACAGTGACGGAGTAACTTACGTTGCTTAAGGTATTTTATGAAGCTCCTGACTTTTTTATTGCTATGGGATATTTCTTATCTTTTTAAATGTGTGAAAGGTTAATGACATTCTGTCAATTTGCTAATATATATTATTATATCAAATCTGTAAGCATATACAGGAACATTAAAAATAATTCTGTTTGATGTGAGAACACATTTCATCTGTTTTGTGCAGTAACCATATTGAACATATTGTCTAGCAGTAAATAATTTATTATCTTTCTTCATTCATCCTGTCTTCTGCACAGAATATTTTCATTTTCCTTATGTGGTTTTAACACATATATATTCTAATAATTCTTAATCTGAAACCTATCATTGACTCTTCATGTTATTTCCTTTATTCAAATATCCTCCATCTCCCACTTCTTAACAGGAGAAGTGGTTATTGTGACAGTATGTAGGTTTAATTTAGCTAATTAGTTATGTATGCTTACATCGTGAAATATTAATATATCACATTTCATTTTAAAGACGTAAATTTGCTTATTTTATAAAAATATATCTTAGACCATATTACAGACCTGGGGGTTGTTTAAACAAAGACTATCAGTAGGTGTAGTCTGACATCACAGCTATTAGTGGAAGCTGGCATCTTGAAATGTTTCCACTAATTGCAAAATTACTAAAAATACAATGATCTCTCACTGACCTATCTCTCTTGAGAGATACGCCGTCTTTCTAATCAAATACACATACAGTAAGAGAAATTATTGTGTGAGACAGAGGGGTGGATTTACGTAACAGTGAAAACACTCAAGTGAGCTACATTTCATCTTCACTATTTTACCTATACATTGTGAAGGTCCAATCCAGGTGAGTTTATTCTGTGTGAATGTTTTATCAAAATTATCTCACTTTATTGTAAAAAGCACCATTGATACAGTAGCTGAGTGGGGGATGAAATGAAATACAGTCAAAAACTGAAAACCGAAACAGGACACACTCACACAAAGAGCAGAGGGTCAAAAATAGGCACCGCTGGAAACAGGGATAGACGAAGTGCCTGTGGCAAGGTTTATGAAGGTCCATAGAACATCATTAAATTGTCCTTCATAGACACCAGTAAATGTCTACCATGAGCAATGTTGGTACCTACCCCTGACTGGAAATGAGGTCACACTATAACTCACCCAATAATTAGCTCCATGAAGTCATAGATATATTTGACAGAGAGTATGTACTTCCGTTGTACCACTATGAAGTAGCCATCCTCAGTAATATATAGAAATCATCCCCTCAGTGGTAGGCAGCAATTGACATTGTGGTGGACATTTTTCCTAATGCCCTATAAGTGCTAGTGACCATTTTAACTATGACCTAATTCTTGTCTTTTTCTACACAATTCACCTATCCTTGCTGCCCCACCACCTTCTCAAATTAGGGGGTAATGATTTCCTAGTCCAGTGATCTTAAAGCCCATTTCAATCTAACTACAACATTCATAAGATAGTTTCACAAATGTTGCCTTTTTCTTTCAATTTTCCTTTTGGCTGTTACATAAAATGTCAGCGCATACAAATGCGATGACAGCTTTGCTGAGAGCCTTGTTGATAAACATCAAGCTATATTTTTAGGTTTTTTGGCACATGTCAGCATGTGGTGAAGATAATTATATTTTCAAATGTATATTTACCAATCACAATATTCACACAGTTCTGTGGCATGCTGCTTAATGTTTGTTTTACCAAAAAACAATGCATACATTGACACTGTCTTCCATTTTTATAAATACTTGATTAACCTGTTATAGTAATACATGTGAGTTGGACAACAATCACCCCTAAAACTTTTATTATAGCAGTTGATATTAAAAACACATTTCAGCTTAAAACACCTACTATGACAATAGCATGCCTGATGTTTTTATTATGCATTTTATTAATGCCTAGAGACAGATAAGTAACCCCATATTGGCTTATCTATCATTATTTACCTTGTTGGCTGGTGTATAGTAGACATTTTAAGCTAACATGCATCTAATGTTAACTGTAACATAAAAAGTTACAGTTGAAAGACTTGTTATCTTTCTAGCCTTTATTTGTTGTTAACATTTGTTTGCTATTATTCGGACAGTAACTAAATCATAAGCTTTTGATTTGGACTGCCATTATAGAACACTATTGTTTTACTGCAAAGCTGATCTTGGGTTTACTGTTTTTTCTGCAAGGAGCTGTAGAAGACTAAATAAATCTTGCTGAATTAACTAAGCATCATACAGGGAGATCCAAGGTCTTCCTGCAGCAGGAGCTTACTGGAATTAGTCCTTCAAGTGCGATACTGAAGTCATGGAGATGAAACCATAACTCGCCTACCAAAATTCTTGCCAAACATGACATTACCATTTGAAAACTAAAGGCTTAAGTCAAGTATTGCCTAAACCCAGGAACGAACTCCACAGGAGTTATTCTTCCTGAATAACCTACCAAAAGGCTGAGCCCTGATTTGGAATGACCAAGGACTTTGATGATACCAATAGAGAGTAGTTTCAGATAGAGGCAAATATGGTAAGTAGCGTCTGAGTTGTTGAATAGCAAAGGAAATGCTTGGGGCCAGATACCTGTAAATGGGAGATGCCACTGAGATGTACACCTAAATAGGTTGTCCCATGAAGCTACATGAGGAACATTGGACAGGTAGTCAGCCAATGTCGGGTTTGGAACAATAAGCAGGTAGTCAGATATTTCCAAGGTAGTTAGTCAGGGATAGCCAGGTTCGGAGCAAAGAGCAGGTTAGCGGAATACAAAAATGCTAGGCCGGGAGGAGAAAACAAGGTACAGATTTACCTGGAAACAGGAGCTGTAATGCCAAAACACTTCATGACAAATTGAGGACCACACTAAGGTGCCCATATTTAATTCTGGTGCAGAGTCTGCCCCACTCCCTGCCATGCATAATGGATAGGCCCGCTGGTGTGCATTACAGAAGCTCCTGCTGTATGGTAAACAGCCTGACCGTGTCGGAGACAGCAGTCTGACAGGCAACTTCTTAACAGAGACCTTACCCTGGCTAGCTTTAGTTTGGCTGCCCCGAGCAGGGCTACCATATGTGACAGTCAGGCTACGAGGCATCCCAACCTCATGCAGCATGCTCTGGATCCACTTCCCTCCACAGTGGGGCTGCATTGTTGTGAAGTAGGCTGTATCCCTGGCTTTGAGTAACAAGCTTGCCGCGCTCAGCAGGGAGAATATGTTGCAGCCAGCGGGGCATGGCTTATTGGACACGTTGTCCTGTTGAGCAGCATCATTGGTTGTATCCTCTTTGAAGTAGGAAGGGGGAAGAGCCTGCAAGCTGTGGTGCAGTCAGTGCCTTCACTGTTTTCCCTAGTGTTCCTTGCCCTATTTGGATCTCCCTGCTTCTGACCCCTGGTTTACTCTTTGGACTACCTGTCTCTCTCCTGTCCTACAAACATGCCTTGTTTACTTGCATAAGAACCCTTGATGCCCACCTTGACCCTCTGGACTGATATTTGACTCTTTTGTTGACTCCTCCTGTTTTGGATCACCATACCCTTTTTCATTGCGCTCGTGATGCATTTGAGGCCTCCCTGCTGAATGCTTCCAGTCCAGTCCACCAGTACATCAAGTCTTATACTTACCTAATAAAGTAGTATTTTTATTCTGTCACTTCCCATTCTTGGAACGTTAATGAAACCAATAGGTGGAATTGATGTCATACCCTTGTTGCATAATGGATACCCATGCCTTCATAAGAGTCCTTTTATATAGCAGTGAGCAATAGGAATAACTGTAAAGATGTTGAGCACCATTTTTAAGGCATGGAGCAACATACTAAAATGGTTCTAACTTTAAATTCATATTTCTGCAATTTTTTACATATTATAAATCCTGTACATATTCTCTTTATATAAGAGGACATAGAAACCATGTGAATTTTTAAATTATTCCATTAAATATATATACCTTGTGTTCACACAAAAAAATGTATACACAAGTGTCATTGTGTAAATTAGTAAAAGAACTTAATAGGCACAACTATTTTGTCAAAAAATCTGTGTATTGCTCCACGTGTATGGGCAAAATATTGCTGAATTTATATAAAAAAAATATTATAATTTAGATGGGTAAATGCATGTTTTTTCCCCACACTTTTTACACGTTCTCAATGTGGAGGTAGCAGACCTCCTGAGTGATATAGTTTTAATATAGGAAATACACTGCTTCCCAAATCTTTGTGTTATAAGCTTTTCATAAAGGTTTAGGTTTCCATGTTATCTGTTTGTAACAATTGTCTGTTGCCAGGAATTGCTTGATTTCAAAATCAGTAAAATTCACAATGGCAATCAAGAGCAATGTTTTAATCTAAAAATAGCTACTGACCAAGAATGAGTACATTGTGTAACAAATTTTTTTGTTATATAGATCTGCTTTTTTGGAACGCATTAGTACTGAAACACGAAATAGACAAAGCAGTACTTTCTTAACCTAAATGTTAGTACAAAATTATAACATTTTATGGAAGAGGTGATAAGTGAGGAGGAGAGCCTTTGTCCGTGGGAAGAGCGTAAGGATTGACTGGGAGGGTATTTGCTTATGAGGGCAGAAATGTATGGAGGAGCAGTGTTATGGAGGGCCTTATATGCTAGTACCAGAATTTAAAGAAGAGGAGCGGCGTGCAAGGAAGATAAGCCTAGCAGCAGCATTTAAGACAGACTGTAGAGGAGAGAGTCGAGATAGTGGAAGGGTGCTGCAGTAGTCAAGACGGGAAATGATAAGTGAATGAACCAGAGTTTTTGTGGATTCTTGGGTGAGGAATGGACGGATGCGGAGATGTTTTTTAGGTGCAAGCGGTGGGATCTGGCGAGGGACTGAATGTGAGGGATGAAGGAAAGGTTAGAGTCAAGGATGACCCCAAGTTATCGGGCCTGGTTAGTAGGAGAGATAGTCGTGTTGTTAATGGTGATAGAGAATTCGTGGAGTGGAGATGGAAGGAGGGAAGATAATGAGTTCAGTTTTAGAAATATTAAGTTTCAGGTAGCGTTGTGACATCCATGAATAAATAGCAGACAAGCAATTGGTAATACGGGACATGAGAGATGGAGAGAGATCAGGAGAAGACAGGTAGATTTGGGTATCATCTGCATATAGATGATACTGGAGGCCAAATAAGTTGATTAGTTTGCCAAGAGATGAAGTATAAAGAGAGAACAGCAGAGGGCCAAGGACTGAACCTTGGGGGACACCAACCGAAAGTGGAAGGGGCGATGATGTCTTGCCAGAGAAGTTGACAGAGAAGGAACGGTTAGACAGATATGAGGAGATCCAGAAGAGAGCTGTATCTCAAATGCATATAGAAGCAATTGAGTCTAGAAGAAGGTGGTGATCAACAGTATCAAAAGCAGCAGAAAGATCCAATAGTATTAGAAAGGAGAAGTGACCTCTTGCTTTGGCAGAGAGCAAGTCATTGGAGACTTTTGTTAGAGCTGTTTCAGTAGAGTGAAGGGGTTTGAAACCAGACTGTAGAGGGTCAAGGAGGGAATTAGAGGAGAGGAAGTTAGTAAGGCGATTGTACACAATCCATTCAAGCAGCTTAGAGGTAAAAGGAAGCAGAGAGATAGGGCGGTAATTAGTCAACTCATGCTCTCCCTCATTCAGACAATGCATCCACATAGTAACTCATGCTCTCCCTCATTCAGGCAATTCATCCACATATTAACTCATGCTCTCCCTCATTCAGACAATTCATGCTCTCCCTCAGTCAGGCAATTCTATGCTAGGCGCCCCTCTCTCTCCTTTGTAGCAAAAAAAAAGGCAACATTTAAATACATGAAATTTAAAGTCGCATTGTGACTTTATTCCAAATTCAGTGGGGGGGCAACAGGGGGGCAAGGAATAACTTAGGTTGGGCAATCACCGCCACTTGCCCCCCTGTAGCTACACCACTGCACAATAGTGATCCAAAATTTATTAGGGTTTAGTTTCTTATTTTTTATTTCCTGTTTATTTCTATGTATTTATTGTCTAATTATTCTGATACTATTTCTTTCCAAATTTTAGGGTTAAAAAACATACATCTGGAAGCATTTATTTTTAATTACATCATACAATGTATTTATGTTTTTATTTACATTTAATATTTTTATATATATATTTATATTTATTGGAAATTATGCAATTTAGATTAATTTTTCCTGTAGTTACATATGTTTTTGTGAATTTATTCAATAAAGTATATGCTAATTAAAATCGATGTAATTGATTGATTAACTTAATTCACAAATATATAATATAAAACAAACCCTTTAAAATTGTATGTTAATGAGACCCTTTTTTAATATGGTCACATTTAAAGGATAAAAGCTTTATTATTATTAAGCAACCTCATAGGGTTAACAAAATTGGATTCTAATTAAGAAACAACTTCAGTGCACTTCAAAGAGTATTACTGGATATACTGGATAATATAGCTCCTAAAGAGGATGGAGAGGAGGAGTTAACTTGCATCTGAGGAAGCCTGATTGGGCAAAATGCGTTATTGTCAGGGTCCTACCTCACTCCCCCGTCGACGGCACAGGTTTTCCCCCGATGGTGGGGTCGCGGGACGCCCGGGACTTCGTCCGCGTACCACGCGGCTCCGTTGTACGCGACCGCGAGCCACGCGGTCGCGGCTTACTACGGCCTACGACAGTCCGCATCCCCGGACTCCAGTGCGGCGGATACCGCACGGGAGAAACGCCACACGTGGAGGGATGGCGGGGAGGCGTGGTCAGCGCCTCCAGTAATGATTTACTCCTGGTCAGGGGCGGGACGAGTAGTGATTGACAGTCACTACTCCATTGTACATACCGAGGAGGGGAGGGGTCTCTGTTATTGTTGGGGAGGAGCTGACTTCTAGAGGGCTATTTAAACCCACAGCTTCTAGGTCTCATTACTTGATTGTTCAAGTCTCTACCTACCTGTTTTGCTGATACCCGTGCTACACTTGTATGCTGATACCCCTTTATTGGATTTACTGGACTTTTGACCTCGGCTTGTTTATGGACTTTGATATACCTCTCCTACCCTTGATCTCGGCTTGTTTAATGGACTTTGCTATACTTCACCTGCCCTTGACCTCAGGATTGCTACACGGTACAGTTTATGCCTTTTTCTATTCTGTGGAATAAACTTGCTGATATTCCTGATATTGCCTGTTTGCCTCTATTGCACATCTGGTGCCTCACTGCGCTACGCTCCAAACCCCGCATACCCTACAGTTATGCACATTGGCGTCATGGCCACCTGGAAGTAGCACTGACTATACAGACGGAGCTTTGAACGCCGATCACATCGAATTTTCAGTTACTTTAACAAACGCTTTTCATCTTGATCAAACTGTTTTGTTCAATTCATTTGTCACAGAAGACATCATCCACAATTAGAATCTAAGTGTCTTTTATTTTTTAATTACACTTTGTTCAAATTGGTGTTCCGTTGAAACAATACATATATTCATTTTATTGAAGATTGCACAGCACTTCATTTATGCACTTTTATGATATATTTGTTGTAAATTATTGAGCACTGCACTTTATCTACTTTATTAATATAAGTAGATAAATATAATAAGTAGATAAATATAATAATATATGTCCCTTCCGAAACACCTAAACTCAATAATTAGAAGGGGTGTCCTCATACTTTTGCTCATATAGTGTACATTTCCAGAAAAATTGTTGAAGAACCCCATCAACTGTAGAAATTCTCTTTTCACAGAGTATATTCACTTAATTCATTTTTATATTTTGTAGCGTGGTCCTGACGTAACTGTTGGCTTTACCAGGTCAAACACAATCAACATGCATGAAACAAGGGTCAATGCTCATGGTATCAGTTACACTCCTAGTCCAAAATCCCCTTGCAGGACATGGTAAAAAATTAAATAATAAATGCGTGTAAAAAAATGAACAGTTGGTACTGTATTGTACAGTGAATGTTCTGCTAATGGCTCATTTCCCCAGTAATAATGTGTTCTAATTAAGCTCATATATATACATAGTTAATGAGCATACAGATTCCCATCAGGGTGCTAACAATAATCAAAACATACTCTATACAGTTCTATGAACACATTAGCATTGTTTTTTTTTTAACAGTGATACAGTAACTTCATTAGACTTTACCTGAAGGCCAAGTTCTTGATCTTAATTAGATATTTAAGGGCATTCAAAAGTGTAAACCAATTTAATGTTATCTACTTTAGCTTACTCTATGTTAAGAGGAAACTTCTCACATTTAATAGCTTGTGTAACCTCATAACAAGGTCAAAAGCATCATAATGTCTCAGGAGCAATTAGTCCTAAGTACCGATTGTTAAAAAATAAAGTAGCCTTATATTTGCTTCCCTGGAAACCAGTTGTACATTTTTTTATTGATGTAATACTTGATTAACGGCTCAAAAAATCAAAATGTTTAAAAATGAACTGAATAAAACATTTCTTAGGGATGTTTAATGGAAATACTCATGTCCTGCATGATTTGATATGTTATCTCACGACATACATAGTCTCACCATTATTAGTTATATTTTTTTCTTAAAAACTAATAGTAAGCAGTTTAAGTCAAGCTTTCATTATGAACAGTGGCAACTCTAGAAACAATATATAGGGGGGGCACACAAGATACCACAGTCAAACTGGGGGGGCATTCATAATTTCCAAAAGTAATGTTCTATGGAATTATACTTTTGTTATTGGGCTAAAATAATACTTGATCATTCAACATGGGAAGCCTGAAGCCACAATTGAGTGCGACTAATCCTTGAAATAAATATTATAATACAATAAATAACTTTTCCACTAAATGATTTCAGGGCCTTGAACGTTTTGTCCCCTGAAGTCCCTACAACTTCAGGAGGGCATTTTATCTCTGGATAAATATAAATTAAATAATTCCTACTGTAAGTTAAGTGCCAGGATTGTTAGCAATCACACTCCTATCATGCCAAGTCAGCCAGTACATGCTGGTACAGGGTGGCTGTAAGTTATGTGCAGACCCCATACTGCTGGCATCATCAATACACAAGGGGGGCAGCTAGCTAGGTTTCAGCATGTACTGGCTGACTTGGCATGATAGGAGTGTGATTGCTAACAGCAATCAAAGTCCCATCATGCCTAGGTTCCAGCACTTACACATCCAACCAGTAAATGCTGGAACCTAGGCATGATGGGACTGTGATTGCTGTTAGCAATCACACTCCTATCATGCCAAGTCAGCCAGTACATGCTGGTACAGGGTGGCTGTAAGTGATGTGCAGACCCCATACTGCTGGCAACATCAATACACAAGGGGGCAGCTAGCTAGGTTTCAGCATGTACTGGCTGACTTGGCATGATAGGAGTGTGATTGCTAACAGCAATCACAGTCCCCTCATGCCTAGGTTCCAGCACTTACACATCCATGCTATCACACACACATTCATTCATATACTCATTCATTCACAGATTCATTCCCTCAATCACGCATACTCATTCAAACACCCTCCCCACCCCCTTACCTGCACTGCAGCTCCTCGATGCCGCTCCCAGACTTCAGCAGAGGGCGCGGCCTCCCTCTGCTTTCTCTGCTAGCTTCCGCTTCCTCTATGCAGTACAGAAGACCCTCCCACAGGTAAGTAGCAGGGCTCGAGGTGCGGCCCGCGTAAGATCGGTTGCCCTGGCTGCCGATCTTACGCGGGCCGCACCCTTTCTCTCCTCCGTATTAAAAAAAATAATAATAATAATAAAAAAAGACGGGATTTAAAGTCGCATTGCGACTTTATTCCAAATTCGGCAGGGGGGCAACAGGGGGGGCAAGGATTAACCTAGGGGGGGGCAATTGCCCCCCCCTTGCCCCCCTGTAGCGACGCCACTGATTATGAAAGAACAGATTGGTAACAATCAATGATGGATTTTAGTTGCATTAATATTTTTATTATCTAATCTACAGGAAAATAATTTAATTATCCCATGGGATAGGTATATAGATATCCTGGAACTAAGAAGTAGGGCTGCTTAAGATTTGATTCTGTCGTCTAATTCTGTGTTTCTATGTAATGAAAGTATTTGATTGTATATATCAAGGTGGAGCGTGTAGTCAAAGGTGGTATATTTTGTGCTACTGATGACCAGTAATGTTATGTGACCCTACATATGTCTCTTCTCTTTCACCAGCACAGTCATATCCCTTTCTTACTTGTTAACACTGTACTTAGCATGACACTAACATTTTAGTGACTTTTGATGCATATTCATTCATAACCCCAAGGATTGACAATGCTGTATATTGTGATACCAAGGATAACAATGTTTGCTTTCTTTTTTTTCAACAGAGACTAAATATACCAAAAACAGTAATGATTCCACCAGAATAGTTACATTTACCAGAATAGTTGAACAAGCTCTCATAATGTGGCTACTGTATGTTTGAATTTTGTGGAAAATATAGAACCTACCATCTACAGTATATACTCCGTAAATTAATTTCATACAAAGAATACTAAAATACAAAGATATTTTTAGATCAATAAGTAAAGTCATGTTCAAGTGTTCTGTTTAAGTGTGATATATGAATTAAGCACATTCTTTATAATTATGTAGGCATTTGCATTGTGTTGCTGTGATGCTGTTTTAAGTGTAATTGGAATATGTTAAAATTGCTTTTCATGCATGTAATATGCTGCACTAAGAATTTGAAAAACATTATATAGTAGTAGGAAAAAGTAAGTTAACCCTTTGGAATTGCCAGTATGTATATATAAATGTGTCTTTAAATATGATATGATCTCCATCAGTTACAATAATTAACAAACATAATCTATTTTAACTAATAACACACAAATTATTGTATTGTTCTTGTCCATATTGAATTCATCATTCAAACATTCACAGTGCAGGTTGGAAAATGTATATGACCCCAACCTATATATTATATGATCTAATAACTTCAAGCGAGTCAGGAGTTAGCAAACCTGACATCCAATCAATGGAAAGGGATTGGAGGTATGTTTTACATTTACTTTGGCATAAAAACACTCAAACATTTTGAGTTTGTTATTTTCAAGAAGCATCTGCTGATGTGAGCCATGTCTCACACACAAAAAATCAGAAGACCCACAATCAAGATTTGTTAATTTACATAAAGCTGGAAGGGGTTACAAAGTAATCTCAAATAGTTTATAAATGGAGACGATTTAATACAAGGGCACAATGCAGAATGTTCAATTAGGTAAAAAAAACTCTACAGTAACAGCTAAAGGCTTGAATTAGAACTGCTTAACACCCTTGCTCATGAATCTACCATATGGCAGGACACCACAGAAGAACCCGCTGCTTTTCAATTTAACATTGCTGTTTGCCTGAGGTTTGCCAAAGAGTACCTTGACATTCCACATCGCTACAGGGAAAATGTTTTGTGGACTGATAAAATTAAGGTTGAATTGTTCGGGAAGAACATGCAGCACTACATATGGTGTAAAAAGGGCACTGCATCATCCCAACAGTGAAGTATGGTGGAGGGAGGGCATCATGATTTAGGGCCATTATCGTGGTGTCAATGAATTCTCAAATTTATCAAAGCATCATACAGGATAATATCAGCCAGCTGAGGTTCGGTAGAAGTTGGGTAATGCAGCAGGTCAATGACCCTAAAATCAAATTAAATTTATTACAGAATGATTTCAAAATAGAAAATCCCCTTTTTGAAGTGGGCCAGTTAGAGCCCAGACCTTAACCCATTAGCAATACAGTAGAATGACTTCAAGAGAGCCATTCACACCAGACATCCTAGGAATATGGCTGAGCTTAAGCAGTTCTCTAAGGAAGAATGGTCCCTCCCGGGTGTTCTGCAGGTCTGATCTGCAGCTACTGGAAATGCTTGCTTGAGGTTGTTACTGCCAAAGGAGGTCAGCCCAGTTATTAAATCCAAGGGTTCACTCACCTTTTCCACCAGCACTATGAATGTTCAATTGGTGTGTCCAATAAAGACATGAAAGATTATTGTTTGTGTTATTCACTTAAGCACATTATGTCTAATACTTGTGACTTTGTTTTAGATCAGACCACATCTTATTAACCATTAATCCAGGAACCCAGGTAATTCCAAAGGGTTCTCTTACTTTTTTCTTGCCACTGTATATACATGATAGAAATAATTGTATCCTTACTTCTTGGTTTTGGTCACTTGCAGTGATTTGCAGTAATTACTTTATGAATGTTATGTTTCTGTTTCCTCTGAACATTCATTGTAGTCTTGTTTTGGAGGGTATTAAGCTAACATGTTTTGAATTGCTTAGGAATCTGTATTTTTGTCTGGTCTATTACTGGACAGTTTGAATGGATTTATTTCCACCAAGGATCACAAAGGAGGACATAACACTAAAGTACTCTTAGAGAAAGCCGACACTATGTGTTGCATAACATAAACCTTTCATCATATCTATTAAAAACATTTCACTTTTTCAAAAATGTACTTTTGTATCATTACTACCAACACTATTTTTGGTTACGTGTACATTTTTTCTAAATTCTCCCAATAATGCTGTATAATCATCCTACATGATGTGTTCTAAAAACATTTTACATTTGGAAAAACCAAATTGTATTTATCTTCACATTTGGGTTGCATACTAGAACATGAAGACAATGTACATACACTTACAACCTTATGATGAAAAAACATTGACATTATGTTTTAAAGATTGCCTTTATTAATTATAGCACTTTTCTTCTTAAGGTACCTCGTGTTTTTAAATATGCTGTATACATTTATTTTATCCATTATTATTACAAGCACTAATGCTTAGCACGTGTGGACATGTTCATTGCAAATTTTAATAAATATTTTAACAGCCAATATATATTTTAATACCCCATTCTACCAATGTACGTTGTTTTGGTACATTATTACATTGTCACATATGAAATATTACTGCATTTAAAACAGAAACATAACCTCATGGCAGGTGTTATTTTATAATTAAAAAAAAGAAATATGACCTTGCAAATTCAGTATAACAAGCAATAATGAAAAAATGAAAAACATCTATTATAATAAACTTTACTGCATTGCAGATTATAAGTGTATTATTAAGATCCCCAAATATAAAAAAATATATTGTAGCACACTGGACAACCAACTACTGTAGTCAAGGATTTTTTTAATACTTATTGGAGACATTTTTGGGGTGCCCTAAAGTAACAGGCTTGCCCAAAACCACAATGCTATTGAGTTGCTAAAGGGAAGAAATTTAAAGCAGATCTGTCCCTTTTCCCAGATCCTACATGTTACTGTTCTAAACAATAAGTAAACCTATGTAGTCTTAACCCCGAAATGTTGAGCTTTGCCCAGGGTCTTCGACTGAAGTGCAGAATTTGACCATGCCCACTTGTCACTCAGTCCCCCTTCTAGTTCCTGCCTACTTAATATTGTCTATAACTTACCTCCATGCATAGCCAGCTCCACCTCAACAAATGCTAACCCTGATGCCCTAGAGAGCCATCTACTTTGTTTACATGGTGAGGCTGGCCTTGACTAGGAAACACAAACAGGTAACACAAAGGGCACTAGTCAACTAATTTGGTACAGCTAAAAGATTAAGAGTGCTTACATTACTCAGTGTTAGTAACTATATTTAAACAAAATATGCATTTTTATAATCAACATAAACGTATTATTAAAAAATATGTATCTGTAAGCATTTTCTATCAATAAATGATCTGCCTCCAGGTATTCAAATTGTATTTGTTCTTAAACTTCCTCATTGCTTAAAAAGCTGCAATAATGTATTGCATCTTTTAATAATTATGTAGATTGTTACAACAAATTGTTAGCCTTTTTTACTCGTAATTTAACCCAAAATGCATTGGTCTCTAATGCTTTTAAATTAAACATTTTAATTTGCATAATTCCTGTTTGTCCACTAGAGGGACCTATCTCTAGAAAAACCCAATTAAATGATCTTTTTGTTTTAAAAATAAAAAATATATATTTTATATCCATATATTATATTGGCTTTCTTTTGATCACTTTTAAATATGCTGGTGTTAAGAACTTAAAAACTTAGGTTTCACTCATTTTCTTTATTATAACTGAGCTTGCAATAAAATGTGCAAGGTAACTAGTGTTGGTATACAAAATGTTACTTTAATTTTGGTTATATATTCTAGTTAGTTTAGTATGAATGTTTAAGAAATTCTATATAACTTACAGAGTTTACTGTTCCTGGCAGCCTCACCAATGAAATATGCACATTAAAGTAATTTATGAGTACTTTAAAATGCATTCTTTAAAGAAAATTAAAATAAAATAAACTCTTAAGAAATAAATACATAAATAAAATACTTGCCTTTGGGAGCTAAGGTACTGTAAGTTGTAGCAGCCAATCAGTGCCAGGAAAGCGCACCCTTTGAAATCAAGGGAAGAACTTACTGCACATGCACCAAAAAAGTTTTTTTTTATTCTAAATGATACATAAATGCATTATTTTATTTTCTTGTTAGTCACATGTAGTAGTAGTAGCAGTGCCGGTGGGTGAGTGATATATGTCAATGCAAATGCAGAATGGCTTAATATATTCCAAAAGAACCACTTGATACAGGGGCAAACTTCTAACTATGGCAAACTGATGCAGAGTACATAGTCTATAAACAGATTACTTATTAGCGCAGAAAGTCCATTCACCAAAATGTGTTGGCTTCCACTAAAATATTCTAATGTTTTGAGGACCTATTTCCATTTATTTTTGCATTAGGTAATAGAAAGGGATTCTTATCATAAATATTCCCTAATTCTCTAAATGTATGCCTATATTATTTGGTCTATTTTACACACTTAATTAAGCATGATCCAAACATGTAAGGACATTTTCCCCATAATACCATATCAACACCTAATACTGTAAATTTTACATAAAATGAAATATTTTGTTCCTTTCTACATTTATTTCTAGTTCATAAAAAAACATTGATAGTTCATCCACAGAACAATTTGCTTGCTAATTGATTACATAGACTCTTGATACATGAGACTGTAATTGACATTAGAAAATCTAATTAGGTATTTGAAAGGGCATTTAAAGTGCAAATATTTCATTCTGTAGCAATGTTGTATGAGCCGGTCTGGATTCTAATCCAATCCGATCCAGCATAAGAGCTTCTACTTCCTTGTCGGTACTAACAGTCTTGGTAAATGCATTTATAAATACACACCTAGGAGTTGAGCCAGTATATTTTTGGCTTTCAGGTTTTTAAACAATTCTCTTGCATTAGTTGTGTAGTTCCTTACTGTGAAAATGGCTAATTAATCAATTGGTTTTCTGGGTAGGCAGTGTTTCAAGCATGCCTCCCAAGAAAACTGATTGGTTAGTTAATACAAAGAGAGACCAATCAGGACGCACCATACAGGAGGACCACCGCATAGGCACACCTGAACACAGATTTTTGCGGGTGCCAAGAAGCCGCTATTAAAATGCAGGAGACTCCTGGATTTTTTGGAAGAGTTAGGATGTCTGGTATCTATCTCTTCCCCCTACTAGGAGAGGCAAAACCAAAGACACAGGAACGGCTGTTGGAGAAGGTAGAACGAGATTGAGAGAGAGTGTACTAGTGAGAGTGACAATGAATTTCATTTCCAAATAAAAACCCTCCAAATTTTGCCGGAAACACAGGAAACACAATTTGTTATTGGGAAAACATTTGCCCATGTGCACAGGTCTATTAATTACAAGGCTTCTTTAGAGTTTTTTTGTTTCAGTGATGCACATCCTTATTGCCTGGTGAATAACCTGAGGAAACAAGACTTTGAAGGGGTATTAAACCTGATGGATAAATGCTTTTTGGAAGTAGCCTGGGTATGGCTTGCCTGTGGGGGAGTGTTTTTCTGTGATCACATTTTTAACTGTTTTCCAAGTGTTATAATTGGTGCAGCGGCTTAATGTAGCCTGCACCTCATTTGTTTGTGATATTTGTGAAGCTAGGGAGGAAGGGGTCACCTCTGCCAACAGGTTTGGATGAACTAGTAGGGATTTTTACTTTCCATTGGATGGCTTGCAACATTCAACCCAGGGGCAAATCCAGCCAAGTGGCCCAGTAATAAAACAACCCGTAACGCATTTGGCAGACAACATGCTCAAGGTCATGTCTGAAACATACTGTATTTGCTCGATTATAAGATGACCCTGATTATAAGACGACCCCCCCAAAATCAAAATATTAATTTAGGAAAAAAACAAAAAGCCTGAATATAAGACTACCCTATAGGAAAAAAGTTTTACTAGTAAATATTAATTCATGTAAACTATTTTTCATATTTAATGAAAGCTATGATTGAGAAAAATATATTTTTTATTTCCTTTTATTTGCCACCCTGCCCCCCCCGTTATGCACATCTGCCCCCAGGCTTGCCACTCTGCCCCCAGAAATGCCTTATACCCCCCTATTTCCCACTCTGCCCCATGATGTGCCTTTTAACCCTCTATATGCCACTCTGCCTCCAGAAATATCTTATACCCTCCTATATGCCACTGTGCCCCATGATATGCCTTTTAACCCCCTATATGCCCCTCTGCCCCATGATATGCCTTATACCCCTATATGCCACTCTGGCATATAGGGGGTTAAAAGGCATATCATGGGGCTAAGTGGCATATAGGGGGTTAAAATGCATTTCTGGAGATATATATATACTGCTAACAGCAATCACACTCCTATCAAGCCAAGGCAGCCAGTACATGCTGGAACCTGGGGATGTTAGAAGTGTGATTACAGCCTCCCTATGCCATGCTACCACTCCCACCCCCCTTACACATCCATGCTATCACACACACACTCATTCACAAACATTTAAATACTCATTCATTCCATTAATCACACATACACACACACGCTCAAACCCCCCACCCCCTTACCTGAACTGCAGATCTCCCACTCGCAGACTTCTGCAGGGGCCCGGCTGTGCGAGCAACTTCTCTGGCCCCGCCCCCAGAGAAGGAGGGGGGAGGTAGAGTTATGTGAGGACTGTGCTAGCTTCCTGTTTCCTGCTGCTAATAGCAGAGACGCTGCTCGCGATCAAAGCCCGGTAAGCAGCACGGCCGAAGCAGAATGAGGTCTGATTAGAAGACGACCTCGATTATAAGACGAGGGGTATTTTTCAGAGCATTTGCTCTGGAAAAAACCTCGTCTTCTAATCGAGCAAATACGGTACTTACAGAATAGTGCTGGCACAGTCCCCAAAGTTAATTTCTGTTTGCACCACCTCCACCTTCATTAAAAGGAAGAGCGCCAGATATGATGTCAAATGCCAGCATGGGGCAAATGTTAGATGAGTTGGTTGTTTTTATCTGTACTGGGCCCCATGACTTCTGATAGCAGCCCTGCTCACCAGAACTAACCAGCAGCCCCTTTTCTAAGCCCTTCTAAACACAATTTTAAAAAGGTACAGAACTAGCTTGTTCATACCCATTTTCTAAATATTGTAATAGCCATTGTTTAGTGTTAACATTCAATAGTAGTTATCCTTTGGGATCTTTATTTGGCTCTTAGGTTTTAAATATCATTATGTATCGATGAGGTTAGCAACTTTTGGTAAATTGTATTATCTTACATACTTAAATGTGGCCATTTTACTGCTAAGTAACTTATGTAAGAGAATAATGTTCTTTGTAAATGCATTTAGCTAGGAAAGTAAGCAGGGCAAATTTTAAGTTGTTTTGTTAAATTAATCTCATGATTTCTCCGCAGAAAACATGTTCAATACCTCACATTTTAGGAAGTGCAAGTTTTAATTAAAATGAAACTAAAATGAACAAAAGGTTTAATTTGTTGAAGATTGAATTTGTTGAAGAGTGTAACTTATCAGCAAGGCCACTGATTATTTTTCTGCAAAGAAACACATTGAACTAACTGTCATTCGTTAGATCCTTCATTTGACAAAGAAGATCCTTCAGCGATATTTACACAGGAAACTAATCAAAACCTTGTAATATAAACTCAATTTATGGTAATGTATACCAGAAACACAAGCAAAAAAAACAAACCATTATTTGATAAACATAATTATTACATAACAAATTGGAAATTTAATTTGTGTTTTAAATAATTTATAAAAAGTAGGCTTATAATGGTGAAACTATTTGCATGAATCCTAAAGATTGTTTCAATCAATTGAGTCTTTCTGTAGACGTTGAATGTTTGCAGTTGATGGCAGCTGTTGTTCATTATTATTATTATTATTATTATTATTATTATTATTATTATTGTTTTATGTAGCGCCATCAAATTCCATAGCGCTGTACAATGGGTAGACAGGACATAATAAGTAGTATGTAATATAACAAATTGACTAACAGAGACAACAGGTGAGGAGGGCCCTGCTCAAATGAGCTTACAGTCTAGAGGGCCAAGCCTACAGCTCATAGACTCGCACTTTAAATTGACCAAGCGTATTCCAGATCCTGGGAAAAGTCCTATTCCCGAATGCTTTAGACTCTGTTGGGTAATTACCTTACTATAATGTATAAAATATTCCTAAACTTGCACTGCAAATAGTACATCTGACAAGCGTCTGAAAAGTTAGAACAATTTGCAAATGGCAATCGTTTCACCCTGATACATCACCCTTATGGAATTTGATGGTATTATTTTTATATTCCTTAATATAGCTATTTTGTTACATATTTACCTTAATATGTTAACAGTGTATTTCTACCATTAACCACTGACATATATATATATATAGAGAGAGAGAGAGAGAGAGAGAGAGAGAGAGTATCTCACAAAAGTGAGTACACCCCCCACATATTTGTAAGTATTTTATTATATCTTTTCATGTGACAACACTGAAGAAATGACACTCTGCTACAATGTAAAGTAGTGTGGTACAGTCTGTATAACAGTGTAAATTTGCTGTCCCCTCAAAATAACTCAACACACAGTCTTAACCGCCATTTCCCCTCCCCGGTGTCATGTGACTCATTAGTGTCTCAGGTGTGAATGGGCAGCAGGTGTGTTAAATTTGGTGTTATCGCTCTCACACTCTCTCATACTGGTTTCCTGTGCCACAGAGATTCCAAGACTAACATTCATAGGGCATTAACTGCAATAATCCCCAAGAAAAATAAGCAAAAGGATTATTGTACGATGTGACTCCAACTAGACATTTTATGAGGAAATTAACAGAAGTGATAGGAGCCCCTGCAATGTGTCCCAGTTAGCCAAGGTACACAACGGGGAAAGCAGGAGATAGGCAGACTGACATTTCTTATTGCTTTGTCACAGTGCTGCATGCTGTGTGTATTTGAAAATAAAAATGAGCACTGAGATATAAGGTCACATCTTGGCACTCAGCACTAGAAGGGTCCATATAGCACATTTAACAGTGAGATGTGTACGTATGGATTTCTCCTGCTTCCTCCAAATACTGCTAACAAGGCCCTCCCTGCAAGAGTACTTGTGTACTGGGTCAGTTTTAATTAGGTATGTCTGGGTGAGTGAATGAAAATATGCATATAAACGTCATTCAGCAGCAGATGTTCTTTGGGTGCCAGGGGCTTACCATTGGTAAGCATTTTTAAATGCTAATAGAGCGTGGCCACCAACAAAGCCCTCCTCATTGGCATTCACTGACTGATAACCTTATGCACAGGGTCCAAAATAATTTCGGACTAATTTTTCGTTTTGTATTTTACAAATTTGTTTTCAGACAACAAACTTTGTTTCCTGTACTTTTGTTTCAGGGCTTTTTAAAATCAGAAATGAAATTCGGGAGGGCAAAAACACATGCCCAGTCCTGACGGTGTCCCTGCAACTGCACCCTGCCTTGTACTGTATCTGCACCCCACCTCACTTACCTTTTCCAGGCATTTTCTTATTGCCACTGATGCAGAGACCATGCTGATAGGGAGCAGGGAGGAGGGGGGTTAGTATGTGAGACAGTGAAAAAAAACACAGGAGAAGGGGAGGGCATGTAGTGTACACAAGCAGTGCCTGCAATAGAAGCTGCTATAAATGATAATATATTTGCTTGTCTGTAGAGGTAAATTATTGCACAGTGTCACATCCCCGGATCTCTTTACTGACAGGCAGGCATCTGCCCACTGGTGCCGGGTACCTGGGGTATCGCCTCTGGTCCCCACTGCCCGCGGTTGGGAGACCATGCGCCGATGAGAGCTGCATGGGGGTCTTCTGGGGGTCCCACTATGGTGGGCAGGGAGCTGTAAGTAGGTGCTAATACTTAATAAGCAGCACTTGTTAGATTTATTGGGCTCTGAATGCTTAACACACGTACCCACTTTGAACCTTAATCACCTATTCTGGGAATGCTGCCAAAAATGCTAATCATAGCTTGTTTAAGCCTGTATGACCCCAGATAAAGCAACATCTTGTAATTACTGGCAACCGTGTAGATAACTCATCTATAGCAGGCAAACAAATTTAACAAAATTGCAGCAGTTTTGTAATTCATTTAGGTTAGTAAATATGTTTTAAACTTAAGATGTTAAGTCTAATCTAGTATGTACTGCTGCGCCTCAAAGTGTTAAATATAGAGGAAAATATTTTTTCATTTTAATATTCACCATTTCCTTGTAACTATACTTATGTCTGCCTTTTATTTTTTAACACTTTTATAAGAATATGAACAAACATATTTATTTTATTTTCTCTGAAACCTTTAATAATATGTAGAAACAGATATGTTGCCTTGTAAGGAAAAGTATAGATTTTTAAGCAGCATGACTGTATGACTGTAATATATTTATTTTTAAGTTTTTCCTTTCAGCAGAGCCAAAGTGTCATAAGCAGAGCTTGAAACATTCAATGTGGTCTAACTAGTGAAAAATAGGCAGAGGAACTGCAGGACTTATTGTTCTATAAATGACAAGATTATGCGTAAAGCTAAACATCACTTAAACTTCTTCCTGAAAGGCTTACAATGTACAATAAACAAAGTAAAATAATCAAAACTACACTACAATGATCAATTTGAAGTCAGAAATTTTAACAGCTGGTCTTTAGAAAAACTGGATGCTTCCAATATAGGAACTAGACACAAATGTAGCAAACATCATCCAGAATCTCATGGTAAAAGGGTTTATGTTGACAATGAAAGAATGTTTTCTTATTAGATTGTGATTCTTATTAGTTTTACTGGTCCAACATGTCCATAAAGTTAGGTGTTAGATAACTTCTTTTCTGTATGCATTCCTTTTCTGTATATTTGTTTTCGACAGGATAGGACTGTGCTCTGGTCTAAGGATGTTGCCACCTTGGGTCTTCCCCTTGTATACGGCCCTTTGGGATGGAGATATCTGAGCACATCTTACACATGAACCCCCCCCCCAGTCCTCCTATGTTACAAAATGGAAGAGCTGGAGCTTGGAGGATCTGTCTGGCACGCTATCATCTTTTATTTATATAGCGCCAACAATTTAAGTAGCGCTTCTTACAATACATATATTTAGGGTGTATGACAAGACTAGAATTAACAGACTAAGACAAGCCAATACGTTAGGTGGAAAGGGCAATGCTCGCAATCTAGAGGAGCACTGCATTTCTCATTCAGGGTGGCAGAAGGGTTTCTGGACGTCGCCTATCTCCTCATTTTTTAAAAACAGCAGCTGCCAGCAGGGTGCACCCCTGTCATCACCCTCAGATTCCCTTTCTCTCCTCCTCCACTTTGTTACACATCTCTTTTTCTCTACCAGATATAGATCAAATAAACAATACATGGAAATATACCACTGCACACGAACCAACTGAAAAATCACAAGCAAATTCAGCACTGAAGGTATGAATCAAATAAATAAATAATGCATGGAAACTTCAAATTGCAGACATAGGTCACAGGTCACACACCCCAGGGGCCAGCCCTGACACTCAGATTGCACTCATAGGATTTGCCCTAGCACCCAGATTGCACACATAGGACTTGCCCTAGCACTCAGTTTGCTTTCACAGTTTTACCAAGAACCACACGATTTACCCCAGTGTTCAGATTACACACAGACATGTGACGTGCCCCGATTGCATTCACAGAATTTACTCAGCACCCATATTGCACTCGCATGCGGCCTCATCTCAGAGTCTTGGGTATCCTCTCAGTCTGCTTACCACCACTGCAGTCCTCCTTTGCTGCCGAGTGGACTGCCTGCCATTGGAGGTGCAGAGCCAGCAGTAGACAGTCCAGTCCACCTCAGAGGAGGTACCCTCAGGTAGATGTGCATTCTAGGCAGCGACCTTGCCTATAGGAAGTGTCAGCCCTGATGTTTTAGGTAAATGCTGCCAACCCTCCCTATTATGGAAGGTTACATTTTGTGATTGGACTGATTGAGCTCATTGAATAACCAAAATTGAAACGATTTGTCTCTTCACAATGTATTCAATTCAGAATTCTTGATACTCTTAATACTTTGTAAATATGTTAATTTATAGATACAAAGAGAAGATGTCTGCAGTGGTCATTTATTATCAAAAGTGGTCCAAGGAAATGTGGTAAACTGAAAATAAAATAAATGGCTCTTGCCCCCATGTGTCTGGATAGCACTTGGTAAGTATAACAGCACAGTACCCTTCACCAAAAATCTAGAAACCCTAATCAAGGAAAAAGAAACTGAATACATTTAAAAGAATAAAATTTAGAAGAAAACCTCACTAAAAACAATATACAGTATACAGACCAATCCCTAAAAACTCCACATATTAGTGTCACCTAGTACAGGAGGGAGCTTGTTTTCTTGTTCATTACTTGCTGTATAAAGGTGTTTTTTTTTGGAATGTATTTTTATGTAATTGAACACTGATTTATATTTCTCTAAACCAAAGGATAGCATATATTGAGTTAAAAAGGTAGCAAAATAAAAAACTGTGATGTTAACTGGTTCAAAATTATCAGTTATATATAGATTCAACTAAATTGTAAAGTATCACTAAACAGCAATAACATTTTAAAATGGAACCGTGTGATCCAGCAGAAACACAGTTATAGGTTTGAATAATTGAGTGAGTGATTATTACCAACACCTTTATGTCACGAGAAAACGAATAAGGGACACAGACAACAAATAATGTGTAGGGTTAAATCTGAAATATACAACTTAAACAGAAGTCTTTTACACTGAGTTTTTAGGTCATTGTAAATCTGGCAGAATAACACCGCCACAAACTGTAGAATTAGCAAATCAGATGTGAATCAAACATTTTTTTGAGAAAAATACATTGAATTGATGGCCTTGTTACAGATTAGTTCCTCCATGATATCCCCAGGGCAAATATTTAGCTGTGTGGGCTCAGCCTAGTCACAAATGTTAAACACTCCAAGGCAAAGATTAATCTGAACTATAGATGGAGTCAGTTACAGAGCAGAGAAATCCTCCTGATACCAGCATATATAAAATGGATTGCAAAAAAATGAATAGGAAAATGCCCCAGCTCAAATAAGAGCAAGCAAGCAAGGTGTATTTCAGCTGTAAATGGATCAGTTCATGGTAAAGTTGACCCCAGGCTGCAAGGAATACGAAATACTACATCAACATGTAATAGTTCCAAGAAATCAGTATAATAGCAGGGAGGCTGGAGGAATGCATACGGCTCAGAGACACATCTATACGTTTCCAAAACAAGAAAAATAGAAAAGAAAGGAGGAAAATACAGGGAGAAGATGTTTTTATTGGTATATTAAACTTAGATCTGCAAATAAGACTGGAATCCTAGAAGAGGAGAAAGGGGAGTGCTGTATAGTTCAAACAGAGGATTTGCAAGGCAGATGCAAAAAGTTCTCAAAGATCTTTGAGGTTGTGGAAAATGTGTAGCTAGATATCTGGAGACAGAATGCTGAGATACAGAGGTACTAATGCATTTTGAGATGAATTAAACAGTAGCAACTGTTAATTTGTTTATATATTTAACCATAGATTTCTTAATCATGTAATGAAATTTAGGATATGTGGCAAGTAATCACCAAAAGTCCAAAAATCCATCCTAACTATACTGTTAAGTTTGGTAGGACAGTAACTGGATGCTGGAAACGACCATACCACAGTTCAAACATATGACTTTGGCAATGGAACATCCTACTTTTTGACAAAGGTCAAAAACTTTTACTAAGCTAAGATCTTTTGAAGGTCATAGATGTGACTGAGACAATCCTGTCAAATTTGGAGTCCTATTTATGTCAAATATAATATAATTAATTAACACAGTCATTGACAAATAAGGCTGTGGAGGGATATTCTCAAGTTATTACTATGTTTGTAAGTAGTAATAAAAAATAATAAATAATAGAGAACCCCAAAGTAAGAATTTAGGATAATTAGTAGTATGACTAGTCAAGACATCTACATACTTTGTATATGGACTCCGATTAAAAGATTACACAGTAATTTAAAAGGCAGAGTAGGCTGAACATCTACCCTGGAACCTGAAAGCAGCAGAAACATTAAATAAATTTAATTATGAATTGGGAATATTAAACATATAAGAAACATTGGAGCATGACAACAAATTGTTTAGTCACTCATTTCCTTAAAGAGGAATTATGCCACATAAAACATATGTCTAAACAGTTACTAATAATTCTATACTTTTTATATTTTTCTTTTTGTTTAATTGCTTTGCTTTATGGAGCATTGAAGTCTAGCTCAGTTACTGCAGAGACTCAAATGCATTCAGATAAGGGATTTAGCAGTGACAGTCAATTAGTACTTCAAAGAGAAGCTGACTTTTTGTTTTATACATAAAGTGTATGAGATAAAAGCCTGTAGTTTGATGTTGTGTAATCTCTGTTGCTTCAGCAATGACCAGGACAGCATGATATTATATAGTTAAAAGGAAGTTAAAAGCACCCCGCACTGGCTCGGAATGAAATAGAAGCATTAGAAGGAACAATGACATTGTGTAATTTGTCCACACTAGCTTTTTAAATGTATTTCAAACTGAAATGACTCTCATGGACTTATGCTTATTGAAGTCAAAATTGTTAGTAATCTCTGTGAAATGCTGAACAAACCTTAAACTGTCAGGTCACATTATTTCCAGGATGCTACTTCTATTTATGATTAATTATGTCTTCTTGATTGTTCAAAGTCCATTTTTAGTATGTAATCCTTTTATTATGTTCCAAATTCAGAATACTCTTATTTTAGAAAAAAATATTTGTATTCCACATTTACAAACAATCATTGCGTTAGAATTTGTCTTAACTCAATTATTTTTTTTATCAATAATTTGTATGAGCATCTCCTGTACATAACATACACATATTTGGAATATGTTGCTCTTTATGTTCAATTGGGTCACAATATCATGAAAAAGAAAGCTTTACAAGATTAAATATATAAATTAAATGCATTTCATAACATTTTATCTTTTTTTTACTCCTTCACTATTCTAAGGATAAAATATTTTGTTGATTTCTTTGCTATTATAACAATAAAAACCCTACCACATGCTACTTATATTTTGCTGAATAGCTGTAGATAAGCAATGTCATAAGATCCTAAGGTATGATGCTTAAGTATACCCCATACCCATCCCTTTCTCGGAGTGATGAGGGGTTACAATATATAGATTTACCCATTGGTAACCAGAGACATCGAGCCATGTCTCCCACTTACCCCTATTTTATTTCTTGTTAGATGAGCAGATAAAATTATTATTATTAATTATTGTTTTATATAGCGCCATCAAATTCCGTAGAGCTGTATAATGCCTCCCCTACCCCCTGTCCACTGAAACTTTTGAAGAGTGTAAGCTTGCAAGCAGGACCCTGTCAGACCTCATCTCTGTGGTAGTGGGAGATACCTGTGATGACCTGCCAACTCCATCACTGCTTTGCTCTCCTCTCCAGTGAGGCATTGCAAGGATAGCTTTCACACCGCATGCACATGGATGACCTTCCTGATGCCCTTGTTTATATTTGTTTGACCATGTCACTGTGATTAACTCACTTCCTGCCAGGAAGGTCCTATTTGCAACACTGAACCTTCAGCTCCACTTGCCCTTTGTTGGAGTAGCTTGTGTTCTGAACTAGTTTGCTCCATATATGCTCCATGACATCAGACCCAGCTTGCTCTTGTGACTTAAACCTCATCTCCTGATTTGGTGTTACTTGATACTCCAACATCTTCCATGTGGCATACCTGGTCCCCATGTCCACATCTGGGTTCCAGTTTTCTATGGTTTTAAACGCCCTTTGACAACACGTATCGTAACTGCTGCATGCCCCGTCTTGTGTTTATGCCTACCCATTTATCAGGCAAGCATAAAACATAGATTCACATAAGCGTTTTGGATCTCGTATGTCTCTTTCTTCTCCCATTTTCTTCAATGTTGGTGAAATAAGTTATCATTGTCAACTTAATGTTCCAACGTGCAACAAAACAGAGAAGAACAAAGTAAAGAGAACATTTCTGTGTTTGGATAAAGCCAAGCAGCCATACTTTATATTTTGAAGTTCTGTATTCAGACATATGATTTTGATCTAACTTTAAAGCAATTGCAAAGCTATTTTGTTCCATGGAAAACCATTACCTCTGACAAGTATACTTTGCATCCAAGTTGCAGAAAAACACAAATCACTTGACAAGTAAGACAATTTTACAGTAAGAAAAGGGTAATCTTGATTTGTCAGAGGAAGATTGCTGTGTGATAGGAAGACATGTCTTTAGATGAAAAAAATGAGGGACTATGTAGACTAATCACTTTGTAGAAAGATGTTGTGAATGGTACCATCAGTAAATGTAATGCATTAACATCTGATAACAGCTTTTAGTAGTTTAATGAAGAAATGTCACTGTTGTATATACTGACATGACTATATATAACAAAAGTTGGAAGGTTCACTTGTGTGGATTAACTAAGCAAGCATTAACTTTGATTTTAATAGGTACTTTGACTTTATAGGTAATATAAGTGCACATAATTATTGTAAAATATAATAACAATTGATACATTAGGCATAATTTATAAATTGGACATAGGTGCTATTGTTGACATGTATCCACTGTACCTCTGAGTTAAAACAGTGATAGTTTGTCAAATTTACTGCTTAACACATTAAATGCACCAACAATCTAGTTCTTGTTTTGATTTGCTGGAATTGAGACATAACACACATGGTAGAATTCATGGCCTTGTAGGTAAGTTGAGGTGAGTTGAAACATTTAATCTCTCGAGTTAACTATGTCTCTCCTTGGTACTGCATAATGCATGGTTGATGCAGTGAGACAAATGTTTCTTCAGATCTCAAATCCCAGATATGGAGTATGTTTCATATTGCTATTCTTCTTCTTATTGTTGTTGTAATTATTATTATTTGCTACATTCCCATAAGCCTTCAGAAATACATAATGGTAGAGTGAGCACCTGACAAAGTGCAGCAAAATGCATAAAAAATCTGAAACTCAATGTTAAAAACAAGCCTCGTTGAGATGTACACGGGTAAGGTGGGTTAAAATGAATATTGATCTGTTTATATGAATAATATCATTTATATTTATATATTCAGTGTCTCATTCAATTTGTTTGCCGTGGTCATTTTGTTCCCTAGTGCTAATGTTTTATTCTTACCTTGCTAGCATTCTTTAGGAATCATATATTGAATATTCCTAGATCCATATTTATTTCTATACATTTATCTGGAACCTTTGAGTTTCAATACATAATAAATCAGTGTCCATTGATAAACAAACTGTTTAGATAAATGTCAGGGTACTGGTAAAGAAAATGAACAATTCCAATAAATTGTCCTCTTATTTTATTGATGCATCCCTCTTTTCTTTCACAAAATACTTCCGAAACAGAGCTGTTGTTTTTCTCAATTGATTTTGATGAGTCAGGCTCATTGAGGCCTAGATGTTTTTTTGGCTTTCATCTGAATGAGCAATTTCCTAGTTAGACACACTGGATTTAGATTTGGGTCACTGAAAGCTTTACAGTGTCCTTTCTCTCGCTTCACATTGCTCACAAAAGGAGAGCTAAATTCCATTCATCCTTTTACTGGCCACTGTGGAATCTTTAGTAATGCAATTCTGTCTTGGTTGAAGAAACAGGGAGCCATTGGCTGAAGCGCAAACAGGGATACACTATTTCCCATCCTTAAACCTTTCCGTTGGTAATGCCACTGGGGTTGCATGTAAATTTGCTCCACTATTCATTGCAAACCACCAAATGAAACAAGAATATGTAGCCTAAGCCTACTGAAATGTACTCAATGGGTAATTAAGAAATGTTAAAAACGTGTGAAATAATTTTTTTTTAATATATAATACACCGTATTTAACAGAGATCATAAATATAAATTTCTAATGTTCTGTTGTCAACGATAGACTACTATTAAGGATACTAGTAGGGATGGAAAAGGTTTCTAGGTCCACATGGATCCTGTAATGTAGTGCATATCAAACTGGATGGAAATAGTTTTTATGTAGTTTGCTGCTGTATTTGGGTTATTATATGTGCTTCTAAATTATCTAGTTGTGTAGATGCTTAAAAATTTCACGATACCCTCCTTGCAGATGGATTCTGCAGAAATCCCCATGAACATTTGCCCCTTTCCCTATCCTCCAGCTATATGCTGCACAGGAGAAGTGTTAGGGGAATACTGCAGGTGGAGATTTGTTCAGACTTTGTTCAGTTCGGATTTCAGTGTGAGTACTTTCTTGCTACTGATTGGTTGCTTGAAACAACCAATCAGTGGCAAGAGTATTCAGACCACAGACCTGCAGCTACTACCTAAAGTAAGCCCTTTATTTTTATTTTATTTTTTGCACTACATTTGTAGTGGGGTGTCGGGAACAGTAAACTGTTCCTTTAACATGTTATCAAAAACGTTACCAAATTAAGGGAGTCATCAGTGGCAGAATGCTTGATATCCCCACATTGTAGTTTACTAAATCCAAAGCAAACATCAATTTGGTGCAGGCAGTGCTTTTACATCAGGTTAGGTTTCAAGATCAGGTCTAAACTAGAATAAATTGAGTTGATGTCTGTATGGGAAGCATATATTATATTATACCAAAACCGAGCTAGAAACCAGCCAATAGGTTTAAAAAAGACATTGCTTACATATTTATTAATTTCTCAGTATTCTAGTCATTTTTTTTAGAATATTTGCGCTACCTTAATTACGATTTCTATATTTATCTCTGTCTTCCTGCCTGCAAAACCTTTCCAATAGTAACAACGGAAAAAATTCCATCATTATACAAATCTTGATTTTGCCATTGAAGACCTTGTTCCCAGAAAAAAAAATCCAGGTGGTTTATCTGTCAGAATTGTGTCTGCATTAACTCATGTATTTAAGCGCTAATGATCTGCAAGCTTCTGGTGCATAGTTGTGTATTGCCATCTGATTAAAGTTGGATTGTGGTTTAAATAAAATATACATGTAATAGTATATTAAAATAGTCAATTTTTTACATTTTTATTTCAAAATGGAAAAAACTAATGTTTTTTGGAAAGCAGAGTTTTCTAGGTCAGTAAAAAATGCATGCAATGGACTGTATAATACATTTTATTTTTTCGACAGATGTTCAATAAGTTATTTGAGGTCACAAGTGTTGCCAATATCTTACAAACAATTCATAGTTGCTTAACGTTAACATATCAAGGGGCTGTTATTCCACATGGGCTCATTATCAGAATTTAGAAAGTGCTGGGAGTAAATGCATAGTCCAACAAATTTCCCATGGTTTTTAATGAAAAGGCAAGAACACATGTGCACATTACATGAGCAAAGTTCAGCTCAATCATTCAAATATATGTAGCATCTCCAAATAAATTGAAACCATCTGCAGAAAATACCGTAATATACAATGAAACGGGAGACAGAAATCATACATGGAACACAATTGCTGCTTAAAGTTCTGATTGTATCCTCAAATGCATTGCAATTGGCAAATTTTTAATTGGAGAAATACAGTATGTAAAAAAAGTTACATTTCTCTTCATAGCAGATGTGTTAAGCATAGAGTTTCAAGGACATGACTTAAGATGTTACTTATGTACGCCCTATAAATGATAGCAAGCCAAACAAATTATATAAATTCATTCAAAGGATACTAGTTTTACAAAAACACAGTGGACAGTTGGTCTTAATATATTATCTGCAACAATTTTTATTCTACACCTTTACCTTTTCATCTCATACAAATAACATCAGGTCTCTGGGTGCAGCCCCAATAATTGTAGATGGATGCAGGTGCTACAATTAAATAATCAATAAGAAAAATAATACTAGTGCTCTAATAGTGGACAATGGGGATAAATATGGTGTTTTAATTCTGTACATATATGTACATGCCATTTTCAAAAGTATATTTAGTTTAAAAAGCTATGAAAGCAAAAGTCACCTTTAATGTTCCTGTTTCTAAATAACCTATTATTTTTTAGTGTATCTATTGTCATGCATGATCTGCTTGCATTGTTTGCTTTTGTATAGTGTCTACTTAAGTGGCCTTTTAGACCTTGACCTTATTTAACAAATGTAATGTGTCATCATGAAAAATCTGTTGGGCTATTACTGGATTATTATTATTAATTAATATTATTATTAATATTATTATTAATAATTTTAATTATTATATTCATATCACTATTATTGTTACTCAATATAAGATTTTTCAACTACAATTGTTATTCCTTACTTTTATTAAATTATTTTACTAATGTATTTGGAAGGTTAGCTCAACTGATAAATAAGGTACAGTGAGCTTTCCAAAAAGGTTCCACCATTACCCATTTATCATACCAACCATTTTGAGGTGTAGTAGGAAAGTTGTTACTTGCTTCTTTCTATGGATGTACCGCTAGTGTAAAAAAAAAGTCAGTTATCCAGATTGATCCCAAAATATTGTAGAAAATCTTACTTCACTTTACGTTGCGTAACCATAGCAAAGTTTGCTGTTGGTTAATCTAAATGTCATGTTTATTGGGAGCGCTGGCCACTTAGCATGTACTGCATCTGAATCCGGTACTCTATATGCAGGAAAATGTGATAAGATGCTCTGTAACATGTCAGAAGGTGACATCACAATGCTGCCTACATATTATATCCTTCCCACACAGGGCCGGCCTTTGGGGTGTGCGACCTGTGCGACCGCACAGGGCGCCACACTCCAGGGGGCGCCGCCGCGGGGTCCGCCGCCGCCGCAGCGCGGTCCGACGCCACTGCCGCCGCGGGGTCCGACGCCCCTGCCGCCGCGGGGTCCGACGCCCCTGCCGCCGCGGGGTCCGCTGCCGCCAGTATGGGGGCACCCGGCACCCCTCCAGAGACGGACAGTAATGTCCGCCGCTGGAGGAGCAGGCTCTCAAGGGAGCAGTATCGGAGGTCTTTAACAGACCTCCAATACCGCTCCCTTGTGATCCCCGCGACAACAGCTGCTGTGCGCCGGGGTTTGCTGTCAGATCCCGGCGCACAGCACTGAAGCCGCGCCCACCGGTCTCCGTGCCCTCTGACCCGGAAGAAGAGAAGACAGAAGAACTAAGAAGAAGAGCGAAGAGGAGGCAAAGAAACTGAAAGAGGAAAGGTAGGAAAGCATAGAGTGACAGTGAGAGTGGATTGGTGTATATGTGTGTGGATTGGTGTATATGTGTGTGGATTGGTGTATATGTGTGTGGATTGGTGTATATGTGTGTGGATTAGTATATATGTGTGGTTTGGTATATATGTGTGGTTTGGTATATATGTGTGGATTGGTGTATATGTGTGGTTTGGTGTATATGTGTGGTTTGGTGTATATGTGTGGTTTGGTGTATATGTGTGGATTTGTATATGTGTGGATTGGTGTATATGTGTGGATTGGTGTATATGTGTGGATTGGTATGCGTGTGGATTGGTATATATGTGTGGATTGGTGTATATGTGTGGATTGGTGTATACGCGTGTGGATTGGTATGCGTGTGGATTGGTATGCGTGTGGATTGGTATGCGTGTGGATTGGTATATATGTGTGGATTGGTATGTGTGTGTGGATTGGTGTATATATGTGGATTGGTGTATATGTGTGGAGTGGATTGGTGTATATGTGTGGATTGGTGTATATGTGTGGATTGGTGTATATGTGTGGATTGGTGTATATATGTGGATTGGTGTATGTGTGTGGATTGGATTGGTGTATGTGTGGATTGGTGTATGTGTGTGGATTGGTATGTGTGTGGATTGGTATATGTGTGTGGATTGGTATATATGTGTGGATTAGTATATATGTGTGGATTGGTGTGTATGTGTGGATTGGTATATATGTGTGGATTGGTATATATGTGTGGATTAGTATATATGTGTGGATTGGTATGTGTGTGGATTGGTATATATGTGTGGATTGGTATATATGTGTGGATTGGTGTATGTGTGTGGATTGGTGTATATGTGTGTGGATTGGTATATATGTGTGGATTGGTATATATGTGTGGATTGGTGTATATGTGTGGATTGGTGTATGTGTGTGGATTGGTATATGTGTGGATTGGTGTGTGTGTGTGGATTGGTAAGGGTGTGAGAGTGATGGGTGTTATGCTGTACCATTTCCAATGTATAAAATTATGCTCTAAAGTACATCATAACTCCCATCACTCTATACTGTTCCATACAGTGGCAGAGCTGGGAGGCAGAGGCCTTCCACCCTCACCGCAGGACTTCTGAAAGGTAAGTGAACTTCAAAGAGGGAGAGGGTAGATAGTTAGGAGGGGGTAGATAGGGAGAATGGAGTGAGACGGGGTACATAGGGCAATCATACTCCTATCATGCCAAGTAGTCTACGAGTACATCCTGGAATCTGCGGGCATGATAAGAATGTGATTGCTGTTAAATATATATATATATATATATATATATATATATATATATATATAAATAAATATTGTTATTTAATTGTTTTGTTATGTGTTATGGTGTGGGGGGGGGTCATATTCGGTTTCGGCCAGGTAAATGCTGCACTTTTGGTTTCAGTCCAGAATTCGTTTCGGTGCATCCCTACTACTAAGCCAGACAATGAAGTGGTAGGCCTACACCACATCAATGTTTGGCGTAGTATATAGTGATTGGGGTTTTGTTACAAGTTTTGATTCCTTTCTTTTTTTGGGATGGGGGGGCGCCAGACGAGTAGTCCGCACAGGGCGCCAGAACACCTAAGGCCGGCTCTGTTCCCACATATTACACGTTGACGTTGCTGTAATGGCGTTCTCCAGTGTCCTAGAACAGGACACTTGAATATGAAACCAAGATGTAAGGTATATTTAATGTGGTTTATCTATACCCCTCATGGGCATAACAATTCATAACGTATAAAGTTAGAAAACTGAAATGTGTCAGCGACAAAATTACAGTTGAGTAAATAGACATCTAAAGAGCAATGGATGCAAAGGCAGGGCCGGACTGGCCCACCGGGATACCGGGAAATTTCCCGGTGGGCCGGAAGGTCCGTGGGCTGGGTGGCCAGCAGACTTACCCTGAAGACAGCCGCTGAGCGGCTGCAAATGGCATTCAACGCCTCCCTCGGTGCCAGGGGCGGGTGGGCAGGGGGGCAATTGCTCCCCAGGCTGCCCGAAATCTAATCAAAGCGGCCGCTGGGTGCTGATGCGGCCGGCCAGCCGGCCGGCATCAGCACCCAGCAGCCGTGTGCGATGGCCGCCTAGTGATGGGAGCAGTGTGAGGGGTGAAAGCTCCGCCCCCTCGCACTGACCTTTCACCCCTCACGCTGCTCCCATCACTATGCGGCCATCAGATTGCTGGGAATGTAATCTGAACGGCCAATGCGTGCTGATGCCGCCGGCCGCCTCTGCTTTAATACTTTTTTTTTACTTTATATGGCAAGCCGATCCAGCTTACCATATAAATAAAAAAAAAGTGTTAAAGTAGCTCCGGCCGGCGGCATCAGCACGCATCGGCCGTTTAGATTACATCCCCAGCAGTCTGATGGCTGCATAGTGATGGGAGCAGCGTGAGGTGGAAGCTCCGCCCCTCGCGCTCAGACTGCTGCAGCACCGGATGTCAGGTCAGTGGCATCCTGGCTGTCAGCATAGAGGAGAACAGTGTGCAGCTACCAGGAAGTCAAGAGACGTAGAAGGTGAGTAAAATGATGTATTTTTTGTACTGTATTATGTGTTTTGTATTTGTTAAAAACAAAAAAAATCGGTGTGTGTGTGTGTGTATGTAAGTGTGTCCCCCTATATGCCACTCTGCCTCCAGAAATGCCTTATACCCCCTATATGCCACTCTGTCCCATGATATGCCTTTTAACCCCCTATATGTCAGAGTTGCATATAGGGGTATAAGGCATTTCTAGATGCAGAGTGACATATAGGGGGTTAAAAGGTATATCATGGGGCAGAGGAGCATATAGGAGGGTATAAAGCATATCGGGGAGGCAGAGTGGCATATAGGGGGCATAAGGCTTTTCTGGAGGCAGAGTGCCCCATGATATGCCTTTTAACCCCCTTCATGCCACTCTGCCTCCAGAAATGCCTTATACCCCCTATATGCCACTCTGTCCCATGATATGCCTTTTAACCCCCTATATGGCAGAGTGGCATATAGGGGGTTAGAAGGCATATCATGGGACAGAGTGGCATATATTATTTTTTATTTAATATGGCAAGCTGGATCGGCTTGCCATATAAAGTAAACAAAAATGTCCCATGATATGCCTTTTAACCTCCTATATGGCAGAGTGGCATATAGGGGTTAGAAGGCATATCATGGGACAGAGTGGCATATAGGAGGGTTGAGGCATATCAGGGAGGCAGAGTGGCATATAGGGGGGGTATAAGGCTTTTCTGGAGGCAGAGTGCCCCATGATATGCCTTTTAACCCCCTTTATGCTACTCTGCCTCCAGAAATGCCTAATACCCCCCTATATGCCACTCTGTCCCATGATATGCCTTTTAACCCCCTATATGTCAGAGTGGCATATAGGGGTATAAGGCATTTCTGGATGCAGAGTGACATATAAGGGGTCAACAACATATCTGGAGGCAGAGTGGCATAAAGGGAGTTAAAAGGGATGTCATGGGGCAGAGGGGCATATAGGAGGGTATAAAGCATATTGGGGAGGCAGAGTGGCATATAGGGGGCATAAGCCTTTTCTGTAGGCAGAGTGCCCCATGATATGCCTTTTAACCCCCTTTATGCCACTCTGACTCCAGAAATGCCTTATACCCCCCTATATGCCACTCTGTCCCATGATATGCCTCTTAACCCCCTATATGGCAGAGTGGCATATAGGGGGTTAGAAGGCATATCATGGGACAGAGTGGCATATAGGGGTATAAGGTATTTCTGGATGCAGAGTGACATATAGGGGGTCAAAAGGCATATCTGGAGGTGGAGTGGCAAAAGGGGGGTTAAAAGGCATATCACGGGGCAGAGGGGCATATAGGAGGGTTGAGGCATATCAGGGAGGCAGAGTGGCATATTAGGGGTATAAGGCATTTCTGGAGGCAGAGTGACATAGGGAGTAAAAGGCATTTCTGGAGGCAGAGTGGCATATAGGGGATTAAAAGGCATATTATGGGGCAGAGTGGCATATAGGAGGGTATAAAGCATATCAGGGAGGCAGAGTGGCATATAGGGGGCATAAGGCTTTTCTGGAGGCAGAGTGCCCCATGATATGCCTTTTAACCCCCTTCATGCCACTCTGCCTCCAGGAATGCCTTATACCCACTATATGCCACTCTGTCCCATGATATGCATTTTAACCCCCTTCATGCCACTCTGCCTCCAGGAATGCCTTATACCCACTATATGCCACTCTGTCCCATGATATGCCTTTTAACCCCCTAAATGGCAGAGTGGCATATAGGAGGTTAGAAGGCATATCATGGGACAGAGTGGCATATAGGGGGTATAAGGCATTTCTGGAGGCGGAGTGGCATATAGGGGGTTAGAAGGCGTATCAGGGGGGCAGAGTGGCAAGCCTGGGGGCAGAGGTGCATAACTCGGGGGTAGGTTGTCAAATGAAAGGAAATAAAAACCAAACATGTCTCAATCATAGGTTTTATTAAATATGGAAAAAAATAGTCTACATGAATTAATAAAGAAACAAAAGTTTCTTACCAGAATATCGTGAAGAATAATGTGATCAGTGTTTTGTTCCACTGAATAAAATGGAACTCTTTCATCTAAAAATGTTCGCAGTAGTAAATGTTTTGATCCCATTATGTGTAATGTATTTCATTTATTAGGGCCTTTTAACACTTTTGCTTTCTGGCATTTTAATACAAATAATGAGATAAAAAGAATGGCACATAGTGTGACTCGGGTGTGTATAAGGGGTGCGTGTGGGTATAAGAGCTTCACCGTGAGATAAACTATATGGGGCTGGTCTCCAAATTTTTCCAGGGCTGCTTTTCAGTCCCAGTCCGGCCCTGTGCAAAGGTCTAGGTTTTTAATATTAAATATATTAAAAAATGGACTTTTAATAAATACAATGAAAGAGGAGTTTATAGGGCTGAAAGGAGCTATATAACATTAAATAAGCCTCCCACATCTTATAATATTTAATAATAAGTAAGACTGACTTGATTTATACCCCCTCATATCCCATTTTCAGCACACGCTGGGTATAGCTATATTTTCCAACAGATGTTGCACATTTGGGAAGTTATCTTTTTCAATGTACAGCAATTTTAATGTGATTCCTAAAAGTATAAAGCAAAAATATATATGTGATATAAAAATAAAATACTCACATCTTATAAAACTGCATATATATATAATGACAAAATAATTTTTGCCAGAATATCAATGCTTTTCACATCTTTAGGAAAAGATTGTGATATCTGTACCTATTTCCCTAATAAATATAATATTAAATAATGGATCTGGTATTGAACTGAAGAACAAAAGAAAATATTAATTTGAAAGTGTCTTATATTTACCTAAGCTGAACCTGTTACTATATGACTAAATTACAAATTGCACATTGAAATTTAATTCTGTGTGATATTGTATTTTAATATTGTACAATATTGTATTGTAGGCAATGCTGCTTTTAACCCCTTAAGGACAATGGGCGGTCCCTAAACCCATTGAAAACAATGCATTTTGAGCCCGTACATGTACGGGCTTTGTCATTAAGGGGTTAAATAAAAATATATTAACTCAAATATTCAACCTCACACACTCATATTGGGTAGTGCCATCTTTTGCTGCCTTTACAGCTTTAATTAAGTATATACAAGCTTTGCACAGCATCACACACTGATTATGACCTACCCTTCTTGGTTGATTTGCAGCAGGTAGTTCAGGTTGGTCGGACATTGCGTGTAGCCCTTTCACTGGGTCATTCTATGACATTTAGATTTTTTTTTTAGTAGGTTCTCTTGTAGTATTTCTCTGGGTTCTGCCCTTCCTCGCCATTCTTCCTTTAGCTTTCACAAGGTGCCTATGAAGAACAACCTGCCAGCAATAATGATACATACAACCATATTAAACATTAGTTGTAGTCATCAGTGACATTATACCCATCTCCCACTCCAATCTAACCAAGGATTCCTCTCTACTGTGGAAGTAAAGACCCTTCTTGACAGTGTTGCTATTTTGTAGTGTTGCAAAGAATTAAATAATATGTAGTGAGTTTTCCAAATTGTCAGTTACAGAAGAAGACGGTTCAAGGGGCCTATTATAGTGTTCCCAGTACACTGTATCAATTGATAAGCTGCCTTACATGTTTGATACATGTTTGAAAGCAGTCATAGGTATTAGTTGAACTCCAATTTATTACAAAGCAGCCATGTCTATTTTAATTGATACAGAAAGGTACGAATATGTTTTAACAAAAGATAAAAAGTAAACATGGAATATATAAATGGATATAGTTACTTGTGTCCAATTGACATTTGTGTAGACAGTGATTATCAATGTTTTGTTACTTAGTAATTTATTAGATTGTTGGAACCAAAGAACACACTTTTATACAGAAAAATAATCTGATCCCAGTAACAATCGGACATGCTAGGTAACCATCAGAATGTATGCTACTTTAATGTCTAAGAGTATTTAAAACCAAGTATTTACAGTTATATGTGGTAGCGAGGCATCTTCACATTTATGCTCCTTTCATCAGCCCTGAAATTATCCCTTATAATATTTTTTTATAACATTGTATATAACATGTTATTAAAACCAGTTTGATATATGCACATAATAACCTTTGCCCTACTAGTGCACTATTGTGGGTAATTTAATAAGGGTATGAAAAACACAATACAAATATTTATTTTTTTGGATAGATTTGCATTAAGATTTTAACAGAGTATAACTAAGTCCAGGGAGAGTATCCTTATTTTTATAATATAACCATCTAAGATATAAGAAAGATAAAGCTTAGTATTTAAGTGGGACAAACATAAGCTAAAGAAAAACAAGACTGGGGAAAAAAGGATATATGTTCCGGAGGAAAACAGCTGTTTAGCTTAAGGGAAGCTAAGGATTCCCCTGTGACAAATTAAAAAAGGGAGGAAATTGGTTCCAAATTAATAAGCTGGAAGCAGCCAAGACGCTTTCCTCTAAAGTATTATAAAAATGATAATCCAACAGGAAGATAGGACATTGTCCCATGGGTCTTAGAGGCCATGCAAAGCATCTGAATAAATATATTGTTCTTTCTCTGACCAAATAAAAGATTTGGGTTTCCGACATTTGGCTTTTTCATGCATTACACAGAACTTCTTCTGCTGTTTACTACAGAAGACTAGAACATTAGGAAATAACCATCTGACCAGACTAAAGCACAACATGTGCATTTTTTTTTACTATATACATTTGTATTCCTGGCTTTCTGCCTTTATGTTAGTTAGGGGAAACATATGGTAAGCATCAGAAAAATATACTACATTCCTTTTTTTGTTTCTTTTTAACAATGAGTATTTGTCTGTTCTGGGGAAGAGTGAAGAAATAGCAACCATAGATTTAAACTACCTGTATAAACTAACATTTACGATAGGACACAGTTTTCTTCTTGGCATTTGAGGACAGATACACAAATGTAGAAGATAAGAAACGTGTTATTTTAATAATACAAGCTGTAATACTCTAATGGTTTGATAACGGCTCAAGTCAATGCAAATGCAATGAGTAAGCACATGAAAGCTGAAGGTAGGTTACAGCTTTTCTGAGACAGAGAGCCACACATTCTATGAAGGAGCACCGGTGTGAAGTGACCTTCTGGTGGTCCGTCATAGAAGCCCAAGCGGAAGTGCTGGGTAGGAGCAGAGGTTGTCTAAGCGCATCACTCAGATATCGACCGGCTTTCTCCCACGGAGGACACGGAGGTCTAGGAATGCATCAGTAAGTCAGGGGGGGCATATAGGGGGTATAAGGCATATCAGGGGGGGTGAGTGGCATATCAGGGGTGCAGATTGGCAAATAGGGGGATAAGGCATATCTGGGGCCAGAGTGGCATATAGGGGGGTATAAGGCATATAGGGGAGGGAGAGTGGCATATAGGAGGGCAGAGTGGCATATCAGGAGCTATAAGGTATATCTGGGGGGCACAGTGACAAGCTACGGGGCCAGATGTGCATAACTGGGGGGGAAGCTTGGCAAACAAAAGGAAATAAAAAAGAAATGCATTTTTCACAATCATAGTTTTTATTAAATATGACAAAATAGTTTAGATGTAAATTAATATTTACTGGTAAAACTTTTTTCTATATGATAGCCTGAATATGAGACTTTCTTTTTTTTCTAAATTAATATTCAAATTGTGGGGTGTCGTCTTATAATCAGGGTCATCTTATAATCAAGCAAATACAGTAATAGCATGGTATCTGGTACAAAGGCCCTAACATTACAAACAGGTAATGGGTTTGCAGGTCTATAGTCAGGTTCAGATATTAAAAGACAGGTAAGTGTTCTTCAGTGTTCTACAGATGAAATTAATCTGAAATTTAGAAAATTGTGGTATGCGTTTAATGACGCTAAAGTATGTGAAGAAATTGGATTAAAGGAAAATCATGTATTAGAGAAATCATGTTAATAATCTAGAAGTCTCCCAACATTTACAAGTCTTAGTCACTGAGGACAGCAGACTTTTTTTAAAAAAAATCCCTGCGCTTTATATACCTACCTAATAAATGTGAACATATTTAATGGAAAATCCGAGATATTAACAGAGATTAACAGACCAAATGTATCTTGAATATAATACAAGGACTGATTAAAGTTGAAGGCTTTACACGCGATAAAACAGGCAATGTAGAAGGGCCAGTTGGTTTTTCTATTTCTATTAAAAAATAAGTACTTCAAAACAACAACAAAAATAATTAGTGAATTTTAAGTATTGCGCTTGATATCTTTAGTCGTCTGAATAGCATAACTTATTGTGTTAGACTATTATTTGTGCATATGAATTGATACAAAAAGATTAATGCTTCTATTATAGCATTACTTAATTATCCAGATTAGATTTAATTAAAAGTCTTTTATTTGCCATGAGTTCATATCATTCTGCAATATGTTTTTCATGACATTTATCTCTAAAAACCAAATGTTGTAAATGAAAAGTGATATGCAGAATTATATTGGTTATTACTTTTTAAGAAATATGATGCTATTTTTATATATCAACGTATGTAAAACAGCTAAAAATTAAGATTTCCTTTACTTATTAGCAGATATTTTGTTCATAAATTCAAGCAGTAATAAAGGCCAAACTAAAGATTTGTTTGCTGTTTGTGATACACTAAACCTGCATGCGCCATCAGACAAATATGAATACAAGACGACTGCCTTGGAATAAAACAAAAACACTCTTGCTGCCCAGAAACAAGGTATTACATGACATATTGACAGAATTAAAATTTACAGAAATACATGTTTTTGGTATTGCATCACTGGAGGTATAAGATAGGCCTCTGCAGACCCTGCAATATGGAGGAACCACAGCCTCAAGGCATCACCGCCTGTTTTTAGTTTACACTACTGAGGTATAGGGGTCCTATGTTAGATTCCATCATGGTGCTCTGTTCTTTGTGGGTCCATCTATAGGACACACAGAGCAATTGTGGTTGTGCATTGGGTCTACATAGTGTTGGGAGATAGTGTGTATATCCGTGATAAACAATTGTTAGTGAAAAATTGTGTGTGTAAGTAAGAATGACCGTACATTTCTATGGGTAGGGGGCACTCAATTTTACTTGTCCCCTGGGCCAAAAGATGCCAGCCTTCCCCTGTGCACCTAGACATAAAACAATGACCCTTTGGGGAAAAAAATAAAAAATATGCCTTGTATTATCGATGGAAATGTATTCTTATGAAAACATGGTCCTTCTGAAGTGTTTATTTTTGGTTGATATAATCCTATGGTTTCAGGTAGGTGGCTCTGTAATGGTCCCATTGGTATTTGAGTGCTAAAGGGGAAAGGTGGCAGCCTCAGGTGAAAACCTTACCTGTGGACTCTAGGGTCCATGAGAATGCTTAAGAAACTAGTAAATAATACTACATGTTTAAATTATGCTTCAATTTTCATTTTACTTATAAACCCAACAGGATACCACAGTTATTTCATTTGTATTTCATATGGTGCTGACAAAAACACGATGGATAATAGTGATTATATTCAAATTGTTTGTTGTCATCACTGTAGGAGTTTACATAATGATTCAATTATTATTACATTTTAAATTACAAAAATAACTTAAATTAATGGCGAACTCTGTAATATTTATATAACAAAAAAATGGGAAAACTAAATATAATCATTGATATTATTCAGTCTTTGAATGCTGAAAGATATAACATCATATAAAAAAAACTGAAATGCAATAAGATGCTCATGTATACATCAACAGTGTAAGTAGCTGGACATAACAACAAGCCACAAATTATCTTATTAAATAAGTGTTAAATAATGTATATTATGTTTTTAATGTGTGGGAGATATTAAGATACAATCAATGGAGGTGGAAAAATAAATTAATGACATAAATTTCATAGAAACACAAATTTTATATATAGATATGGCAGTTATGCTTATTAGAGAGGTAGAAAGTGCCACGGAAGGCTCTGTGCCTTGGGCTGCTGGAGGGACCTGGGGGCCAGCCTCCTCCTTGCAGATTATGGGGTTCTGTTTTTGGGGAGGTGGGTACAGGGGGTCAATTAGGACTACTTCTAACCCCTGATACTACACAGACCCAGACACTTATATTAATACACACCCATTTACACTAACACAGACATACACTCAAACTAACACAACCAGACACACACGTACATACTCTGATAAAGACACATGCCCACACACTAACATACTCAGACAGACTCACTTTTGCAAACACACTCAGGCACGTTACATAGCCCCACTCAACCTTGCTTACTCCTGGAAATTAGGAATTTAGGTAAGCCCGGGTTTGGGACTTACACTATATCGACAAACGTATTGGGACACCTGACCATTAAACCCACAGGGACTTTTATGCCATCACAATCTAAATACATAAACATTAATATGTATTAGCCCCCCTTTGCAGCTATAACAGGTTCCACTCTGAAGGGGACATACCAAGCTATTTTGGACAATGCTATGCGTTCAACTTTGTAGGAACAGTTTGGGGAAGACCAAAATTGTGTGGAAAGCCTGACTCTCAATCTGCAATAAATAGACAGGGTGGTTGGGATTGTTGGCAGCTATCTTTTTGCATTCTATAACTGTCCTGCAATAGTCCTAATTTTTAAACGTTCCATTATATTTCGTTAAACTTATGATATGATATAAATCACTTTTTGTGAAAATGGTTTTAATGTTTAAACAGCAGGGCAACAGAAAGTATCATCAAATCTATGGTCTAAAAACAAGGTCTTTCTAAACATCCTAAATGCCAGCCTTGTGAAGAGTTCATACAAAAGGAGTTCTGTAATTATATCTCATCCTAATTTACACATGTAGTTGTGTAATTAATACTTCCTCTGAAAAGCAAGGGGATAATTTAAACAGTGGGTTAACTATAATTTGAGAAAAGAGATGGTACTTGAATACATAGTTGAGGAACAGGGGAGCACTGTTTGGCTGCATTTGATTATAGCATTTGTAATTGGTTGTTCAGAGCATGCTTTGTGTAGTCAAGAGAAAATAATACATTGTCCAATCCCTGTTTAAAAAAAGGCTATGGTTGGACCTGTCTAGACATGAGAGAGGAACATATTTCAGTGCAGCAAGATCAGATAACACTTGAAAGCCTGTCTTTTAGCCTCTGAATAAGACATCGCAGTGTTCCATTATTAGAAATGAATAGTCTGTGCTATAATATAAAATGTTATATTCCATTCTAACATGTGAGCCAAGATAGAAACTGATCAACAACCCTTTAAAATACACTATACTATTATTTTCAATGTTTCAGTTGTACAAAATAACTTATTTCAGTCTTAATGTCTTTGGGATAGCAGCAGGAAAGAGAATTTCAATTTGGCATCTGAAATAAAAGATATAGCAGAATTTAGTCCATGGTGTAAAAGATAAAGTAAACAGCAAAATAAGTGTGGACATTATTAATACTGCATATGCTAACTTTATGTATAAATAATTCATGCAATATTCATATACTAAAGTAACATGCAGTAACATGTAAAAGATCTCCTTGAGCATAAAATATAGTACTTTATACAGTAATGTAGGTTGGCATTCACAAACTCAATCTCAATTTGCTCAAATAAAATTTGTTTATCTGCAGAACTGGAGGCTGCCATTGTTGTCAGGTGACTTTTCCCGCTCAAACACCACACTGAGCTGATTCCTTATGGCAATGCTAAATAAGTCCCTTCCTATGTAGACTTTCTTTAGCCAGAGTGTATGGTTGGGTGATTAACAATTAGTCAATCTATTGCTTACCGCAAAAAGTGGAATTGTTGTTAAAAAAGAATATTTGAAAATTTCTTTTAAATATGATACTGGTAATAAAAAATAGTAGGAGGTTCACTTTAAAAAGCAATCATCTCAAATGGAATTCTCCTCTTGTCATACCCCTTCAATATATGTTTTGTATTTTGGTGCTATATAAATAAAAGATAATAATAATAATAAATATATAAAAAGAGATATATTGGCCCAGATTTATTAACTCGGATAAAACAAGTTATCTTTTTTTCTTTCATTTTTCTTTGATAACTTGCAGAAGATTTATCGCAGGCATCGAATTCAGCAGGCTTCTGCACATGAATGCTTGGCTTGAAATAGAAACAAGTTTGGAGTGATAATTTGTCTGACTTAATAGGCTCCATCAAATTTGTAATTCTAAGACCAACACAACCCAGATCTGCAATCATAGAGACGGGTATAAACTGTAGAAAGGAACTGTGCACACTGCCCCACACAAATAAAACAATGTCATTTCAACCCCTTTACTGGTGAAAATAAAAATGTAATAGAAATCACACAAAGCTAGCGCATAGTGTTGCAGTAATGAAGGACAGAATTATATTGGATCTCTTACATAGGAGCTAAACTACTTTAACATTTTAAAAAATATATAATTTGACCACTATCATGTGCCAATGGCTATTTTGTTAATCAATATTTTACCCAGGTCATTCCACCTAAAATAGAATACCCAAGGATCACTTATCAAGATACCACAAAGTCCCACAATTGTAAATTAACAAATAATAATAATCTGGTTTAACCGTTATGGCTCTCCCATCAAGCCTGGACAACTGTTTGCACACAGCACTGTGGGGTATTGTGTTAGGAGTGAGACTACTGCAAAGAATAAAGCACAACAAGATCAAATTAGGTGAAATTAAAATATAAATAAATATAAAGTCTATCGAACAAAAAATAAATTAAGTGTCTTTTTTTTGGGCCAACTCTGGAAGTTCCCTGTAAACTTTGTGCCAGGGGTCTGGTTAGGTATCACTGTCATGTATACATTGAGCCTTCATGTAGCTTTTCCTTAATTTTCGGTAATAGACTGTTTGATCAGGTACCATGTACATGTTACTCCTGTACATGTCACTAATGACACTGGTCACGTGTTATTGTATAAGGTGTTGATCAAGAAGGTCATGAATTTTGGTCAATATTTAACTGGGATAGTGTGTTATGAATGTCCATGTGCATGTTCCTTGTAGGTTCCTTTCTGTCCCTCCTGAGTTAAATGTCAATGAACAAGTAACCATGTGGTGTAAAGCTCTCGTCACTGAAATTACTAGGATATGATGTCACACCAAGCGCCATCACTTACAGGTCTATGCAACAAAGTCCCCAATCTATTCCCAGGGTAGACACCAAACAGAGGGGATAGACTTAATAACCCCTATAGTCAAATCAGTGCTCTCAATGTGTTTGAAACATGCTTATTGAATAATTAAACAAGCAAAAATGGTACTTTAAAATAAAACCAATCTTTAATAAAGTCTATCAGCGAGAAAATGACAATTCTACACTGTTATTTTTTTTAAGCTATCAATTTTAGCTTGTCAACGTAATCAATTAACTAGCCACTTCATTATGTGAAATAAGGTTATCAATCATGCTAAAGACTGGAAGGACATAATGTGGAACAAGATAGAGACAGCGCTAACTGACTTGAGGCTGGACTTGCTCTCAGTAAACAGTAAATTACCTCTAACCTTCAAATATCCTGATTCTTATCATTATTATAATTAGCATGAACATCAGAACAAAATATATATTACCTTGCAGTATAATTTTTAAGTAGGTAACCTGCAATAACTTATTAGTGGTAACCTATAATAAATAATCACACAGTGGCTTTCTTCCTGCATTTAAAATGCCAGCATGCAATCAACTGTCATCTGTTGAGGCTTGTTTTATCCTTAGAGCAAAGAGACACTTTGAACAATACATGTTTCTGGTTTACTAAAAAAAATCAAAAAAGGCTTTAAATATAAAAAATTATCAGATGGTATGTGTGCTTTACCTGAGAGACTTATAACTATAGTTACTATTATGGGGATTTTGTATTGGAAGGGAACATAGAGTACAACTAATTGGGATCTTGTTTGAAAAAGGATTTGTATGTCACTTAGTCACCTTCTCGCTTGGTCTTTGTTTGTTTTTTTTAAAGGAGCTATGACAACCGTGATCTATTATTTATTATTTATTGTTTTATACATCACCATCATATTCCGTAGGGGTGATTTGCAATGGATTCTTAAATACCAACAAGAATTGCAACTCTTGCTCAAGTGATGATGTCACTCTCCAAAGATTGAATCCCTGACAATAATTATATTGGCACAGCCAGACTGCTAATATATATATATATATATATATATATATATATATATATATATATATATACACACATTTATAGAAACATCTGAGGAAATGTTCTTGTTTTTTTCCCATAAGCCTATTATAAAATATCAGTTAATGGAATACACATATTGTTTTCTACTTACACTAGAGGAACTCCAAATGCCTGAAATAAAACAAATATGTAATAGCTTTTGGATTAAATGAAAGATTAGACAGTGATAATACACCTTGCAAGTACCCTGGGAACATGATGCAATGGTAAATTTGACCCGATCCCCACAATTTAAAAAAAAAAAATCTTCTTGGGTGGCGAGATCATCATTAAGAACTAGTCCTTTGATCAAATCTGTTTAAATGACTTAATGGATGAGCAAACATGTAAACTTCTATTACGTGAGTCTATTAGTCTTAAAGGGATGGCAAATTACAAATTAAAATGTGTAATAATATTGCCAGTGTTAAGGGATCGTCATTCATTCAACAAGTTTAACTCTCACTGCACTCCAGGTATGTGAAAGTCAGCTTTTGACATAGAAGAACACCATACTGGACAGTGAAGAATTACTATAGAGTAGGAAGAACCTCACAGCTTGTTATGGGTCATTGGTTCAATCTGCATTCCTTTCTGCTTAACAGACTGCACTTTATTGGCTTGTATTGACATTTTACTTAAGGTGGACACTAAGCAAGTTTCAATCTTAGGAAACTGAAAAATGAAGAAATGTCAGAGACATTTATGATTACCATTTCTTGATACCATATTTGTTTTTGATTTTCATTAGCTTGGTAAAAAAGTAAAGAATTTTTTTTAATTTCTGTATTTTCAAATCCTGTTGATACAAATATTTAAACACTTTTTTTTTGAGGCTGCATAAAACAGTTTTATTTCTTACGTTAAATACTTGTTCTCTGCTAGCTCTGTGGCATTGCCAAAAAAATCTAAAATGTACAATATGGCTTCATCATGTATGCTGGCATTCTTGTCTAGACAGTAGATTCCTTCTAAGTGAACAGATTGCCCAAAGGCAACATTTACTATAACCAGGGTTATTGTGTTAGTTTGTTTCTTATATCTAACAAATCTGATACTTGTTTCAACTTATTGTCTCTAGTCAAATTATAAATTAAATTAGGGTTAATAATAGGAAATTTGTGCTCAAAAATAAAGTCAAAGTCAACTCTGTCATTCAGTTGCTGATATTTGTACTGTTCCAGAATTAAGTAACAGTTTATTTTATTCTTGACACTTTTGTTGAAAATGATGAATCAATCATTAACTTCCTTTGAACTGTAAATTTTTAATGACATCATTTAATTTGGAATATTTGCACCAGGTTCTTAGCCAAGCGAACGTTGACACATTTGAAACTATATATGTGTTGCAAAAATTGCTCTATGCTGCTTTGAAAGCTACTCTATTTCTAAATCCGCTTAAAAAGTAAAACTGTAAAAATAGTATTCCATTAGCACTTACAAAAGAAAGGTCAACCCAAAGGAACATATTGTGCCAGTTTTAGCTAAATACTACACAGAGGTAAAAATAATCCCTGAAAACCCATAAAACAATACTTCTAACCTAGTACATGTGTGTGCTCTTTTCCAAAAGAGGGTAATGCAGTTTTTAAAATATAGTTTTTTTTTTAATTGAAATAGATTTCAAGCACTACCTATAAATATATTGCAGACAGAATAAACCCGTAGATGTCCAAAGGCAAGCTCAGGGGAAAAACTGATGCAGAAGACATTCTGATAAAGTAGTATCTACTGGAAGTTATTAATATTCTGATCTGTTCTTATAGTAACACCACAGTGCATATTAAAGTACTCTATGTGTGTTTAAATATGCATTCTTCCAAAATGAAATCAATGGGCGTGCTTTCCCCACATGTTCACGGGGTCTAAACAGCGTTACTCGAGATAGCGCTGTAGCTGGCTGGAGGTAAGTATATTATGTGCTACACGATGTGTTCAGCAAAACACATTTCCTGTACGGCATGTAGCTAGAAGGGAGTAGAAAGGAGCAAATTCATATGGGGGTCTGCAGAATCAACCTATCCATTTGCAAAATGGACATGATCAAAATATAAAGAGACCACAAAGCTATTATATGCATTAAAGTCCTTAAGAGTGCAGTAGAGTCCTTATGTGTAATGAACAATATGTTTTATTAGATTTGTTGTAAAATTATTCACTCACTATTTTGCAAAGAAAAAAGAAACTAAGGTCTGCGGTATAAATATTCTGACTTTTTGATAGTTTACTGCTTATTCTTATTCAATTTTTCATGTTCTTCATTTTTACCTTTGCACATAGAGGTTTTATCCATTGATGAAACAATTTCCTGTACATAATTGGTACTCTACCGATGAACCTAAACCTTTGCTAGCTAATAAAGTAATTCCAAAAATAAAGTATCGCCTTTCTAGTAAGTATATTTTCTTTTGATTTTTGTCCTCGATTTCACCAATTATAATTCACAGAATTATAACACATCACAAAAAAGAATTTGCCATTCTTAGTTTTGTAGGTTAAAGAATCAAAACATTGCATAAAAGTCAAACCAATTTCTTTATCATACTATTAAAGAGACTACACAGCTATCATCTGATGGTTGGAGCGTACCTTTTAAATATGTGTGATTAAACTACTCTTGAAAAAAATATATATTGTAGAGAGTTCAGAGAATTCAGTGATTTTGATAACTGTATTTTTTCAGGTCCCCTGTTTATTTTGAACCTTTAGAAAATACTCTGTTTTCAAAGATTTTTTTCTAGTACTGTGGCGTATGCATGACTTTTAAGAGAGTGCTACTGTGTTTTACTGAATAAGGTAGGTGTGTAATACATAAAGATGCTAGAGATTAACATTAAAGGTAAGTAGGTAAGTAAATAATTGAAAAAAAGGGTAGAAGATAATGCCCAAAATAAACTGGTGTAGTAGACTGGACTATCACTGCAGAAGATGAGCGACGGACAAGGTAAAAGACAAAGCGGAGTTTGCAACAGCAGATCCGTCAGGCAACTGGTAAAACAAGACGAGTAGCAAGAATCACAGTCGGGGTACAAGCTGAGGTCAGGTTACTGATAAAAAGTATCAATGCCCAGTAACAGGGATAAAGGGAAACTCAAACTCAGGGAACATCTAGGTAATAACAAGAACAGTCAGGATTCAGCAAACCCATTGTCAGAAGGAGCTCAATACACAGGTAAGGTCCAAGGCAAAATGGGAAACTTAAATAGCCTACTCAATGAACTTGGGGCAATGAACTCGGAAGTAACAGAATAAGTATTGCTCGTTCAGGCATATGTGGTGCAGGACACACACAAGTATACTAATATTTGGAAGAGGAGGACCTGCCAACTGTGGGAGGTGATGTTCCACCACCTCTATAGGAAGTAAGTGCGATAACTGTGGACGGTTTGTATTAGAATTCCAATGGGTTGCTGTTTGTAAGTGAAGGTCTCATGGAAACAATGTAACATCTTCTCTCCCAATATGTCAAGCATAAATAGGACATATTGGCGGCTGTGTGAAAAACTCTAAAAAGAGGACACCATAGCAACCAATATGCATCATTTTGGTTATTTTTACCCCTATATATCTTTCTAAGTGAGAATTGAATTTAAGGAGTTTTGAAGTGAATTCTGAAAAGGCCAGCAATTACTAATGCACCTTTATGATAGCTAATCATGTAAAATACGAACACAGAAACCAGCACATGGTATTTCAAGAAAGATCAAAACCATTTGTACATGTTTTCTAATAAAAAGTAGAAAAAATATGATTTATGGAATAAGGATTGAAGTGGTATCCAAATGTCACTAAAAAATACTTTTGAATTACAATATCTGTCATGCAACCACAGGAGCCTGTTGCTAAAGGATTTCAATAAGTTTTTCCAGAGACATTCCAGTCATCATATACTGTATTTCCCCATGTATAAGATGCTCCCATGTATAAGATGCAGCTTAATTTTGGGGCCCGAAATTTGAAAAAAAATTTATTACATAGTTATTGAACTCAAGTTTTATTCATACTCATCATCCTCATCACTCCTGTCTATTAACTGCCCCTAAATTAAGACCCCATCAACCATAACTGCCCTTAAGTTAACCCTGAAGACCCCATTAACCATAACTGCCCCTAAATTAACCCTAAACACCCCATGAACCATAACTGTCCCAAAATTAACCCTTAAGACCCCATCAACCATAACTGCCCCTAAATTAACCCTAAACACCCCATTATTCCTAACTGCCCCTAAATTAACCCCCACCTCCCCTAACTTTCAGCAGCCCAAATATTATTTTTTTACTTACTGTTAGATGAGTTTCTGAACCATGAGGACGCTATAGGAAAAGGGGTGGGGCCAATTGGCAGTGAGTCAAAAAGGGGTGGGGCGGTTGTCAGTGTGACTGCAGGGAGGGGCTGGGAAGTAGTAACTGCAATCTACAACCACTGTATAAGACGCACTTAGTTTTTAGACCCCAATATTTTGAAATATAGTAAACATAATATTAATTTATATGGGCTTAAGAATTTGAATGAGTGTTTTAAAAATTAGCAAAAAGAGATCTTCTTCAAATGGTTTCTCAAATTGCCAGCAGTCTGTGGCTAATGGGTGGGATGAAAGTATTGCCATTTCACTTGGCCAGATCACTTATCTGTGCTGCAAAAAAAAGCTTAAGATGGTGTACCAAGAAAAAAAGATACTCATCTTTTAATGGTATGTCTTCCTGTGTTGACTTGAAACTTATTTCATTTTTATAAGGAACTATTTCTGGTAAGACAGAAGTTCTCACTGACGCCAGAAGATTCCAAGGATCAATGTAACCTAAAATAGGCAATCGCATAACAAATTATCATTAAAGCGAAGGCAGCTGGGATATGGATGTAGTAATACCCCTTTCTCCACAAGTCCAAGGATCATACTCTCATTTCAGTTATAACTGGAAAAACATACAAAGGTCTACACATTTATTGATCATGAGCTTCAGAAAGCACTCGTTTATCCTGACTGACTGCACACAATCTTTGGCTTAAGTCTTTTCTGCCATTTACAATATTTGATGATCTGTTAGGTACACACAAATCCATCACATTTAATCACAAACTTTCCCCACAGTGGACTATGTGCGTATGTTGCTATGGCAACTCATCCTACTGTACAGTTATGTGAGTTCAATAATTATTTTACCTGTGAAAAGCATGCACAAAAAACTGAGAAAATAATATAAAAGCAAACAAGATCAGCTGCTCACTAAGGAATATACATTATATGGGCAAAAGTATTGGAACACAGCTCCTAATTATTGAATTCAGGTGCTTCAATCAGACCCACTGGCACATGTGTTGAAAATCAAGCACGTAGCCATGCAGTCTGCATTTACAAACAGTTGGGTCGTTCTGAAGAGCTCATTGAATTCAAGCGTGGTACTGTGATAGGATGCCACCTTTGCAATAAGTCAGTTCGTGACTTTCATCCCTGTCAACTGTTTTTCTTTATCCATCTGTGTGTATAGATAAATGTATGTGTATATACAGTGCTGTGGAAAAGTATTTGCCCCTTCCCAATTTTTTCTATTTTTGCATGTTTGTCACACATAAATGTTTCAGATCATCAAACTGATTTTAATATTAGTTAAAGATAACCCAAGTAAACACAAAATGCAGCTTTTAGATAAGAATTTCATGTATAGAAGGAACAAAACTATCCAACTTACCTGGCCCTATGTAAAAAAGTAAGTTAGTTACTAAATCAACCAATTAACTACATATCATTAATATTTGGATTCAGTTCAGCTAGATATACCCAAATATGATTACTGCCAGCCTTGCTGGATATAAACTTCACTTAAATAAAACCTGTCTTGCAAACTGAAGTAGACTAAAAGGTCTCAAATGATGCCACGATCTAAAGAAATTCAAGAACAGATGAGAAAGGTCATCAACATCTATCAGTTAGAAAAGGGTAACAAAGGCTTTGGGACTCCAGTAAACCACTAAGAGCCATTATCTACAAATGGAGAACAGTAGTGAACTTTCCCAGGAGTGGCTTTGCCCACACAACTTCCTAGAAGAGCACATTGACGACTCATCCAGGTTAAAAACCCAGGCTAATATGTAAAGAACTGCAGGCCTCACTTGCCTCAGTTAAGGTCAGTGTTCACGATTCCACAATAAGAAAGAGAGTGCGCAAAAATGGCATCCATGGCAGAGTTGCAAGGCTAAAACCACTGCTGACTAAAAAGGACACAAAATTTGCCTTAAATTAGCCAAAAAACATCTTGATTACCCCCAAAGACTTTTGGGATAATATTCTGAGGACTGATGAGTCAAATAAGTGGAAATGTATGGAAGACATGGGTACTGTTTCATCTGGCATAAAGCTAACACACCATTCCCTAAAAGAACATCGTACTAACAGTCAAACACAGTGATGGTAGTGTGATAGTCTGGGGCACAAAAGCAACTCCATCTCAGAATGGCTCTGAAAAAAACAAAATGAAGGTTTTGAAGTGACCTAGTCAAATTCCTGATTTAAATTTGATTGAGATTCTGGGGCGTGACCTTAAAAAAAGGCAGTTCATGCTCAAAAAACCCTCTTGTGAAGGAAGAAGAGTGTGCCTAATGTTTTTGCCCCCAAAAGTGGCACCCAGATTGCATATATAGGACTTGCCCCAGCATCGAGATTGCACTAAGAGGACTTGCCCCAGCACCAGAATTGCATACACAGAACTTCACAGGATCCATAGTACTGGACCAGTACCACGATTGCATATATAAGGCTGGTCCTATCACCCAGATTGCACTTATAGGACTTGCCCCATCAGCCAGATCTCCTCCCATCGCTTTTATCTCTCTCTATTTTCTCCCTCTCTCCTCTTTCTCTTTATTTCTCCCATACTGTTTCACATATGTAATATAAGCTTTGATTAACTATTTACCTTCAAGAAATGAAATGATAATTTAAAAACAACATTTTGTGATTGTTCATGTTGTCTTTGTGTTATATTAAAATAAGTTGAATGCTCTTAGACATTTAAATGTGAGAAATAAGCAAAAACAGAAGAAATCTGGAAGGGGCAAATACTTTTTTACAGAAGAAGAAGTACACAAGACTTGTTGCAAATTAAGTATTCACCTTCCATTGCTAATGGCTGGAGGGTCAGGAGAGGTACGTGATCTTTATTCCTAATTTTTATGAGTTATGTTTTTGTCTGTTCAGTTGGATTGGTGGACCAGCAATAGACCTCATCCACCTCTCCTCATCCTACTGTGGGTTGGGGAGGACAGGGCTTTTCTTCTTCTCCGATAGAATCACCTATATATTGGAGTGACCCCAAGTTTAAGGAGTGGCTGTTTTTTTCATTTGGTGTGTTAATGGGCATTCTGCCACTCGGTGTCATATCAATTATTGGAGAGAGGGTCGTGGTAACTGTGTGTAGCACTGTACCTTACAGTGTGATTTTGCAATTCAAATCTCAACCTACTGTTATGTACTGATTTTCCTATGTTATGAAAATAATAAAATATGTTTAAAAAATAATAGGCCAAAAGTAATACATCAATGTTTTGGGCTACACTGTACACCTTTGTCAAGAGAGGAAAAGTTCCTACAGAGGATCTACGTGAATTATACAAATGGATCAATCCAAATACCTCAGGGTATTGCCAGCTATCTCTAGGAGCTTGCAATTGGTGGTATTAAAATCAACAAGGAGAGAAAGAGAAAGTCAGCTTCATTGGATACATACGTACAAGCATTTCTTTATTAAAACATCAATTCATGTAATATTGCTTCCTGGCAGAAGCCACATATATAGACATAAAGAAGTTGCCGGCTTGGCAACCTTACTTGTTTCGTGTTCATAGGCTCTTTAACGGATGTAGAGCTGGCTTTCTCTTTTTCGCTTTGTCAAGATAGGCCAACAGTGCGCAAGGTCACTCTTATATACAAAATAATAAACCACTTCAGCCAAATCAGATGTGTAGCTTTGTAGGGAACGAAACGGCAAGTGGAATACCGGAAGTTGAAATACCAGAAGTGATGCAAATAACGTCTCACCCATTACCATAGCGATAGAAGTAGCCATGGAAACATGCCCCATGTGTAACTGGATACAAAAAGATCCTGATAATAATGAAAAATAGTGAAAATAAAATAAATGAAATAAATGTAAAGAACCATTAAAGAGAGCAAGGCTACAAAAGCATCAAGGATGCATTATACAAATATGTTAAAGCCATATAAGAGAAGTCTGGCACTGCACAACAGAATAACACATTTAAGAGGCAGTAACATGATCAACCACACATCAGCGAGGCAATAAAAATGGAATAAACAAAAGCAGTTTATTTAGTCCCCGAGGTGCAACAGTGTCCAGGGCCCGGATCCAGAAACCTTTGCATTGAAACAGCTTCCTCAAATGGTCACTGCCTCTAGCCAAGGGAGGGATGTAGTTCACCGCAATAGAGTGTAGTTGTGACAATTAGTGGTGCTGATTCCCAAAATGTTTGCAAACAGGGTTGTCTATGTCCCCTCATACACTCACAAAGAGCTAGATCAGTATTGCCTATATATTCTATAAATATATTGGACAATGCTACGCTTGCAACTTTGTGGGAACAGTTTGGGGAAGGCCCTTTTCTATTCCAGCATGACCGTGTCCCATCAATGTAGAGGTAACGCCCAACTTTCTCGGTGAACAGCTAGACGCCCCCCAACATTTACCTGTCAGCACAAGGGATCACCACCAAGGACATAGTGGCTGCAGTCCATCTAACCCTTGTGGGCTTCACAGCTTTTTTGCAACTGCATTTTTGCAGTTATAGCAGTGGATGTATTATCTAGAGTACCTTAATTATATAAACATTTAATATGTTTGCATATCCTGTAAATTGTAGCCTGTATTTGTTCCCCATGCAAAAAAAGTTAATTGCAGAAAAGGCTAAAAGTGTGAATTTGTAGCAGCTAAAAGTGTAACAAACGAAACTGAAAAATACTAGCTGGAAAATGATACAATCTCTTGAACAGCTGTGCAAAATTTATTATTTTAATGTGAGTGTGAGAGGAAGAGCCACAAGTCAAATAAAGGACAGCCAAGAGAACAGGGGCCCTGAGGCTGTTGTCATTATGACACCATGATTATAACAGACCCCAATGAAACATATGGAATAAAATTAATTTCTTATTTTTGTGAGTTGTTCCCTGTGGGTTTAAATCTTGATATCCCACCTGTTCCTAAGTTTTTAATCATTTCAGCAACTAGTTTCATTTTCAGCATGTACATAGTCTGTAGAAATGAACATTTTAACTATATATTCCTGATTTATACAATATTTTTTCAAATATATTAAGAATGACTTAAAAGTAAGTATTTCACAGATTAAATGATGATCTTCTTAAAAGGTCACTAAATACTGGAGTGAATTTACAGCTCAAATAGCCACAGGTATAGAAATCTACAGCGTCTCATATCTCCACACTACAAATGTAGTCCTCAATTAAAAAAGGTCAAACTTTGAGATTCTGTGATAAACAGCTTATAAATTTGGGTTCTCAAAAACGAGGTTCTCACCTCTGCTTAAAAACACCAAAACGTATTCAATAACTCTGATTAAAGCAGACACACACCACATACAGCTACAAGCACACTCTCACACTTAACAGTCAGCCACATACACATGTCTGCTTATCTTAGATGACTCCACTCTCTCTTGAACAAGGGAAGAAGTAACCAGGTGCCTACACATGACAAACTATCATCATATACAAACTGTTAAATGTATAACACAGTAACTAGCACAAATCTTCTGAACTTACTGCAATCATCTCATAGTCAAGTGTCACATAGGTCAGTCCCAATGATGGTCCTGCTAGGAGATATCCCTATACTACCTAAAGGAAAATGTTCAACCCCAACCACACAAGATGACTATGGGTGTAGGTAGAAATTATTCCTGAGTATGAGTATGAGTAACATGACCTACCCATAACATGTATTAGTTGCCTCATGTGGATTTATAGGAAATAAAAGCCAGACATTTTTTATTATTATTCAACAGCCAAACAGATGGCAGCTGGGAAAAATCCAATGTTTGCAACAATGATTGCCCCCTCTTGTGGCTGCCTATGATCATGAGTAATGAGAGAGTAAGACGAATGAAGTTATGTGTGATAGTGTTCAATCCACTAAAATGGCATCATCCAATAATTCCAGGGTAAATGAAATAAGGTATTGCTTGCTCACCCAGCAGTTTGCAGATTAGGAAAGAATTATGCAGGACTAATCTATTTTTTAACGGTTATTCTCAACTGACCATGTTTCTACGTGATTAGGAAACAAAGAACAGATATCAAAGAAAAAGCTGATAAAGGCTAAAATTGTAGTCATCCAGTTCGTTAACTTTAGACATTTATTTTATTTCTAAAGACCGTATTATATATATATATATATATATATATATATATATATATATATATATAATTTTAAAGAATGGCAAAATCCATGATCTTGTCAAGGATGAAAAGGAGCACTGAGGCATTTCCTATTATGTTTCTGTTAAGGGATATAAAAGATCATTTGCTACTTCACCAAAGTTAATAAGGATAAATTAATATGAAGAACCCTTTTGATATCCTTGAAAAGTACAAGCCAGTTATCAGGCTGTACTTCACAGAAGCATTCAAACCCACTGCCAAGCGTAGCAAGACGCCCTGCACGCATTACAGCGCTATCATTCCGCTAAAACTATAAAATGTTTAATGCTGGATACCACAAGCATTTTAAGAATCTGTACATCACAGGCTATAAGGTAAACAATCAATCTGAAACACATTTGGCTCTGAACCACATTTAAACATAGAGTCTCTTTGGTGGGCATAATATAAAACTTACAGGAGTGTAAATCAAATCAATAATGTATCAACGTGAACTAAGCACAGTCCTGTCTACCTTAGTAATAAATGTATGTTCTTTAGCATAACCCAGACACACAGTGCATCATTAATCAACAGAATTCACAGGCAGTTATCATTAAGTTGTTCCAGTACTCTACTAGACTGGGCTGCATACTATGAGAGAAACTAAGGGACAGTCGTTGGCAATTTTATTATTTTATTATGTTCCCCGTTGGAAGTTTCTTCTGCATAATTATGGGATTTAACGTCTTAACGTGTACCTGCTCTGCAATATGTTGTTTAATATCACCTACACGGGCCATGTGCAATCTGTATGTACAGTAGCACCACATATATTAGACACGCTTACTAAGGGTTTTGTTTTTTCTTACTGTTAGCATTTATAGTTGAAGCAAAAATATGTTTTTTCTTTTTTAACTGGACCCTCAAAAGATATCATCGCCTCTGGAAAAAATCAGTGCCCCACCCTGTGTTAGAATTCCTAACTTTTATATGGATTTTTTTTGTCACATGCTACTTGATTAAGGTTAATCCTAATCTTGTTTGATTAACATAAAAATTAAATGTTTTGTGACACGTAACAGGGCAAACATTTGTATAACAACATCCATTTCCCTTTGTACTACTTTAGGAGACCTTTTTTTTTTTAAAAGATTTTATGCTGATTAAAAAGATTATCAAAGAGGACTGCGGATGTTTTGAAAACATCAAAGTCAAACTTCATAGAAAAAAAAATCAGATTTTGGTCAACATGACAAAGCATTTTACACTCTATTGTTCTATCAAAGAACTTGGTACTGCCTTTGATGTTTCTATAGCAACACAAACTATCCATTAACCAGATAACAGCGTTGCAGGGATTATGAAAATTTGACAACATTGCGGTTAAATGTTGCATGTAGCCTTTAATACCAAGCATTAACATTTCTCAGATGAAAAATTTGAATATCTAAATGTGTGGGGGTAGAAAGGACAAAGTGCCATAAAATCCTCAGTGACGCATTTAAGACTAAAAAAGAACATTTACAGGGTAATTTTATATTTTACAGCAATTTATTTTCTATGCAGAAAATATCACTTATGCTCACAAAAAAACATTATATCTCGAGGATTAGGATATATATATATACATTTTTGTGACTATTTTATTATATCTTTTCATGTGACAACACTGAAGAAATGACAATGTAAAGTAGTGAGTGTACAGCCTGCATAGCAGTGTAAATTTGCTGTAACTCAACACACAGCCATTAATGTCTAAACCTAAAAGTAAGTACACCCCTAAGTGGAAATGTCCAAATTGAGCCCAATTAGCCATTTCCCCTTCCCGGTGTCATGTGACTCGTTAGTGTTACAAGGTCTCAGGTGTGAATGGGGAGCAGGTGTGTTAAATTTGGTGTTATCGCTCTCACACTCTTTCATACCGGTCACTGGAAGTTCAACATGGCACCTCATGGCAAAGAACTCTCCGAGCATCTGGAAAAAAAAATGTTGCTCTATTATTCAGTATTCCAAACACAGCTCCAAGATGACAACTGCCTTGCTAAAGAAGCTGAGGGTAAAGGTGATAGACTGGCCAAGCATGTCTCCAGACTTAAACCCTATTGAGCATCTGTGGGGCATCCTTAAATGGAAGGTGGGGGAGTGCAAGGTCTCTAACATCCACCAGCTCCGTGATGTCATCATAGAGGTGAGGAAGAGGACTCCAGTTGTAACCTGTGAAGCTCTGGTGAACTCCATGCCCAAGAGGGTTAATGGCAGAGCTGGAAAATAATGATGGCCACACAAAATATTGACACTTTGGGCCCAATTCAGACATTTCCACTTAGGGGTGTACTCACTTTTGCTGCCAAGGTTTAGACATTAATGGCTGTATGTTGTTATTTTGAAGGGACAGCAAATTTACACTGTTATGAAGACTGTCATTTCTTCAGTATTGTCACGTGAAAACAAAAAATTAAATATTTACAACAATGTGAGGGGTGTACTCACTTTTGTGAGATACTGTATATACATAAAGCTGCTTATTTACAAGGTGTGGGTGTTTAAAGCTTGAAAACAGAAAACAATAGTGTCACTACCCCTGTTATCCAAAGTGAGCCTTTTTTATAGGATATTTAGCTTTCTCTATAGGGTATGATATCATATGTGGTGTAAAATTGGAGGCTATGTCTGTTAGATTCACTTGCGGGGCTGGATCGAACTAGCTCCCATACACACAATTGATCTAAATCTTCTATACCCTTTGATAACCTTCTGTTAACTTGCAGTACTAATTTACTAATAGATTATCTTCATGATATGATTGTATAGCAATCGTCTGATAAATTTGCCTGGCACACTTTAATTATGCATCCTGTTTTAGGCATGTATCAAACAAATGAAGCCAAACAAATAAAGCCAATGTCCTTTAAACTTGAAATGTTTCTAATTCAGAATACAGCAAAAAAAAAAAAGTCCCGGGAGGAGTGGATAATACCGTATTTACTCGATTATAAGACGACCCTGATTATAAAATGCCCCCCCCCAAGTTTGAATATTAATTTAGGAAAAAAGAAAAAGCCTGAATATAAGATTACCCTATAAGAAAAACGTTTTACTAGTAAATATAGTAAATATTAATTTAAACTATTTTTTCATATTTAATAAAAACTATGATAGAGAACATTTTCTTTTTTTGTTTTTGTTGCCTACCCCCCCTGCCCCTTATCATTATCTCCCCCCCCCGCCCCTTATCACTATATCTACCCCCTATCCTTACTTACCTTGTTGCCGGAGTCCTGTGGTGGGAGCGGGAGACGGAGTCACGGAGAGTGAGGGGCTCCGAGCAGTTGCTGAAAACTTCACGAGCAACTGCTTGGCGCCCCTGCCCGGGACTTAAATGAAAACACTGTTTTTTTTGTTTAACTTTATTTAACATCCTCCATGTTAAATAAAGTTAAAAAAAACACTTTATTTAACATAGAGAATGCTAAATAAAGTTACAAAAAAAAAACAATGTTATAATTTAAGTCCCGGACGGCGCCCCTGTTGCCATGGCGCCGTGTGCGGCCGCACAGGTCGCACACCCCTAAGGCAGGCCCTGCTTATACCCCTTATACCTCTGCCACCAGATATGCCTTATCTGCCTGCCTGATATTTCTTTTAACCCCTATATGCCACTCTGCCCCCCTGATATTCCTTTTAACCCCCTATATGCCACTCTGCCTCTCTGATATTCTTTTTTTTCCAGAAAGCCCTTATACCCCCACCCCCATATGCCGCTCTTACCCTCCCCCGACTTACCAGTGCTTCCCTAGACTTCTCCCCGTGCTTCAGATTCCTTGGTGTGTAGACAACCTTCGCTACCGGCACTTCTACGAATGAGCACCGGAAGGTCATGTGGCGTCGGTGCTCCGTCATAGAAGCCCCGACAGAGGTGCTGGCAGCAGCGGAGCTTGTCTGGGGAGGATCTATATCCCCTGCAGCACTGCGGGGGATCTGGATCTTAGTCTTGTAATCAGACCTCTATTTGAGGTCTGATTAGAAGGCGACCTTGAATATAAGACGATGGTTGTTTTTTGGTTGATTTTTTTTGTCTTATAATCGAGAAAATACAGTACTTTAGCTAAAAGGTCCTTAAGCTTTTCCATAGGCGTACCACACCTGGGATACTTCAGCAAAACAAAACAGAAATAAAGTTAAAGGAGTCCAGGAGTATCTCACAGATTTCTATGGAGGCTTTATTATAAAGTGATCACACTATTTTGTATGTATACTTCAGGACTTGTGGATTTACAATAAAGCCTTCATGGAAAGCTGTGTGATACCCCTTGACTGGATTTATTTAGACTTTAGTTTTGCTAAAATGTTTTTAGCTGATAAAGTCTAAGGGATTTCAACCCCATTAAAAAAGGGAAATTGCTTTATTGGCCTAAAGCCATACTTAAACAAAGTAATTTTTAAAGTAATCTTAAGGAACTCTAAAACTGTGCTGTTAAAAAGGCATAAGATTAGGTTTCCACACACAAGATAACACATATGGTTAATTTAAAGGAAATATGTATCTCATACAAAGTCTTGCGTTGTTTGAATGTACAAACAAGACTTACAATATACATGGAAGTTTTGCCTCTACACTGCAATGCGAGGTACCTTAATGTTGGCAGGTGATCTATTATTAGATCAGGTTGCCAGCATGCAACAAAAATAATTGTGACATAACAATTCCTCCCAACCACCAAAGCCGCTATAAATAAATAAATCATTATAAATCAAAAACACACACAAAAACTATATTCATTTTTAATCAATTGTCAACTGAACACTAGAATTATTCCAGTTAATTCTTATAATTTTATCCAAATTTAGTATGCATGATTCACAAAAGAATATTTGGTACAGCTTATCATATTTAGTGCTGTCTATACAGTTCTTATTATACCCTTAGTGAGTTCCAGGAAATTAAACAAAAGCCATTAGGGAAGCAAATAAAGGGTATACAGACGTTTTCATTGTCTCTTCCTGTAGAAGTGACCCTGATCATGGCCTTGAAGCTTTACCACAATAGTTTAAGAACTGTTAGTCCCTATTTAGCATAGGTGGCGGTCAAGTGGAAACGAAAACTAAATAAAGGGGAAAATATCATAATTATTTGCCAACATTCCAGTGTTGCTGTCCATTCATGTCACTGGCAGGTTCAGCATGGTGGCGATAAACAGGAGCAAAATTGTAGACATTATTTACAAACACATGTTGGTTTGTATCCAATAGTAAAGTAGTGTGGCCCAGTAGTCAGATAGAGCCACTGCCGGATCCAATATCCCCCAGCCTGTATCACATGCCAATGCTCAGAACTCCTGTTAGCACCATAAAACACATTACACCATGGTAAACAGGCCCAAGAGAAACTCACTCTTTCGCACTCAGAGAGTTCTTATTAACGTTTGATGATCAATGATGTCCTTGGTCTTCTTTTTGCCAGGCAAAAGGGTCCATCTGAAAAATACAATTTGAAAAAATCCCAAAAAACTGAAAACTATAGATTCTAAAATGGCTCCTGGTTGCATGAGAGTGTTATATATATATATATATATATATATATATATATACTCCCATACACCAGCATCCAATGGTAGCAAAACAACGCATTGCATCCTCAATTGACTTGAATAGGAATGCGCTTTCATATGACCTTTTTTTGTCCAGAATTGGCTAAGCCCACTAGGAACAGCAAAACGTCTTTTGTTTTTTAATAGGAATTAGCAGCGCAGCAAAAAAATGTGCTAAACCAGGACCAGGCTGGAAAGGAAATAACTCATTAATGGTATGGATACAGTGAAAGGCAAGTGGTGTTTGCCCTAAGCGTGTGCTAAATATAACAGAAATATTCATCGGAAGAGGTAAGTACCCATGAAATAATGTTTAGTTAGAAAGGAGAGAATTAATTACATTTACTTCCGCTTAAAATATATGCTGTATTGTAATTAGTGGAAACGTATCTATTTGATCTCAGCCCAAGGCGATTAATTGAAATCGGTCATTTCTTAATGCTAGCTTTGTGATATGTTTAACTATTTAAATATTTCCCTGCCTGGAGTATTTTTGTTACTGTTCTTCTTGTACTGGATTTCAAAAGTTAAAGTGGTTTTAAACTAACTGAGAAATTTAGATCATTTCACTACCAAGAACTTTTAAACAACGTTCTAAAAACCAAACCAATATATGTTTTACTTCTTTAATGTTTTCATAGTTCGGTCTCTTGTGCATCCACATACAAATGCTTCCTTCCTTTAGCTAGATGAAATGAAAGCCTTCAATTCTTCTAATTGCAGATTGGTTTGCCAAAAAAGAAAAATCTATCTGGAGAACATCATTTTAATTTATTTATGGGATACAGATGACAAGGAAGTCTGTGCTCTTCACGGTCTTTTTTTGGAAGCCTTCAACCTGATCCAACCAAGTAAAGTTCACATGGTAATGGGGAACTATGCCAAAAAGTCGCTGCAAAAATCTGAAACTAAACATTCTTTTAGAACTTGCATACATTTGTAATATGTGAATCCAATTTGTCTGTAAAACTAAAAATAAGCAAGCAAATAAAATACTTAACTGTAAATAATTAGAAAATAATAGTAATGCATGATTTCCATTTTTCATTTACGCTTTAAATATGCTAGAAGTGCATAAATATGTTTATCCGTAAATCATTTTATTTATGTTATGTGTCCAATTTGTTAAAAAACAGGAAGTTGTGTTGTCACTTGACAAATTGGAATAGCTAATTAGAAAAATAAACTCGAAAAAGTAAAATACTGATGGTTCTGGAGAGATTTGATCTATACTAATGTTGGTTCATTACAGGAAATTATGCTAAACGGCAGAAAGACTTGGTTCTTTGTGCATAGCATAGACCAGTCTTTTAAAGACAGAATAAGTAGAGCCGGACCGTTAGGCCAACCTGCTGTCTCAATCACTCCTGCACCTTTTGTGTGTCAAACTGAGGTTTGATTTAATTAATTTCACTGGGACCAATGTAAACACATTTGAAAGGCACTTTTGTGTATTTATAAAACTTCCATTTTTAGTATCCATACATTTTACAAACCCGGCTTCTCTGTGCTAGTGTCTCTGAAAGAAGCATTTATAAACCTGCTTGTGGTTGACATTCTGACCAAACACAAATGGATTTTAATTTTTATAATAAATATCATTACAAGAACTTCTCTAGTCAACGGTTAATATATTAATCATGAGTAACAAATAATAGGCTTATACACTTGGAGATAAGGGTTGCATATGAACATATCTGAAATAGTTTTCGATTAATGATAACATATGATAAAGATATTATAATGATAAGGAAGAGAGATAGATTATAAGCATATATAATAGCTCTAAATATCAAAATGAGTGAAAAGCTACATTACTATAACATTTCAATTACATTTATGATCAAATGTATAAGTGCAAAGCACTAATCTTACTGTATCATTAGACTGACAAGACATCCAGCATTGCATTTATGTGTAGTCAGAGAGTTCGTTAGAAAATTAGATCACTTTTTTAACCCCTTCTTTACTGATGATGTTTTGTACGGAAAAATACTTTTTCGGCATTTTTACACTGTGTTTCCTTAACCATGATTCTCCACTCACACAAATTATATATATGTTATTGACAGTGATTTAACTGGATATCATTTTTAGATGTATAATCCAATATTTATTATGAATCTTAAATTAAAATAAAGAACATTTTTGAAAAAAGAGCATTTATTTTCTAATATTTTATTATGGAAATGGTCCCCAAATCAGTTCAGTTGACCAAGATTCCACATATATATATATATATATATATATATATATATATATATATATATATATATATATATATATATATATATATATATATGTGTGTGTGTGTGTGTGTGTGTGTGTGTGTGTGTGTGTGTGTCTCTTGAATTTAAAAAAAAAGAAAACTTGCTTTTTGTTTTTTGGAGGTTACAGGGCACAAAATATAACATGCACATTCCCTTTTCAAAACTTTACCAAATTTAACATTTTCATTTTGTCTCATGTGGGACTGTTTGGCAGCCCACCAGCTCAAAATACCCCCCAGACAAGCCAGTGTATTTCACTAGGAGCACTTGAACACTTTTAATGCATCCAGTTGGTCACCTGGCACAGAGATCCCTTAGGTTCATCTTCCAATGATTCTTAGGGTTGTTTGAACAGATTACATGTAACTGCAGAGAAACCAAGCAACATTTATTCAGCTGACTCTTTAGATTATAGAAATACCCCTCATGTTTTATGAGTTTTGAAAGTTACTGGGCCCACAATGGAACATACTCATACCGTTTTCCAAACTTGGAATTTTCACATTTTACTTTCTGAAGCCTATGTCTCCATTTTTTTTGCAGACCATCATCTCAAAATACCCTCACAAAAGGTTATATTTTCTGGAGAGAAGACAACCCATGGTATATAACTAGGAGCATTTGGAGCATTTTGGTCACCAATAGCTGGCAAAGGGAGCCATACATTTTTGTCCTTTTTTCAACAATGGCTTGTACTTGGCTGAGGGTAATGGGAAATATAATCCACAAAAGCGGGTGTACAAGAAAAGCAAAAGTCTCTTAAAAAAATGTGGGTTTTTTTAGATTAATTTGTGTATTTTTTTCTGTGTAAAATGTATTGATTTTATTTGCAGGTATGTGGGGGGAGGCTGTGCCATAATGTCTGATCCCTGCATGACAGCAGGAATCAGTTTCTTCAGTGTGTCTTTTTTTTACTTTTCTTGTCTCTGACTGATCATGAGCACTCAATTTACACGAATGGAGCATTGCATTCATTAAGAACACGATGCATCCATTCAGAATTCGGGTTATTTAGTTTGGAAAAAAGACGGCTTAGGGGGGACTTAATAACTATGTATAAATATATAAGGGGGCAGTACAGAGATCACTCCCAGGACCTATTTATACCCAGGACTGTATCTATAACAAGGGGACATCCTCTACGGCTGGAGGAAAGAAGGTTTCTACACAAGCACAGACGGGGGTTCTTTACAGTAAGAGCGGTGAGACTATGGAACTCTCTGCCAGAGGAAGTGGTAATGGTAAACTCAATAAAAGAGTTTAAAAGGAGCCTGGACGTGTTTCTTGAAAGCAATAATATTACAAGTTATGGATATTAGATTAATAGGGACAGAACGTTGATCCTGGGATTTATTCTGATTGCCATATTTGGAGTCCGGAAGGAATTTTCCCCCTGGTATGGAGCAATTGGCATCTGCTTCATAAGGGTTTTTTGCCTTCCTCTGGATCAACACAGTAGGGACACAATATGAATATAGGTTGAACTTGATGGACTTTGGCCTTTTTTCAACCTTATGAACTATGTTACTATGTTACATTCGTAAAGGAAGCCGTGCATGATCCTCAAGACTTACACCACTGGAAGGCTTAAGGACTGTTCCCATGGACTCATTGGGTACGAGACATTCCCCAGTAATGGGTATGCTTGCTGGGGACTACCGAATAACTTTTAGTTTATCTTTATACTTCTTTTTTTTATTAAACAAGCAGGTAAGGAAGATACCGGTAGGGGAGAGGACTTCGGTGAGTGTTATACCCAAGAAGGAACCTGGCAAATAAAGACTTATCCATCGTTTGTCGTTTCTGACATGTGCAAATGATGGAATTCATAAAGCTATTTCTAGGGCATTAGGTGCTGGTACTCGTAAAGAGGTGTTAGTTGTGCATATCCACATTTCTATTGAAATCATCTAAATTTATGCAATTGAGATGAATACAGTGAGCTAAGAGAAGGTCCTGTAAGTATTATTGTCCCCCTCTACCAGACCCCGAGGCTCCTGTCTATTGATCCAAGGAGAACAAATTTTATCATATACGTGAAGCCTATGCTCCTTCATATAAGTAATCCTCTCTAAAATCCAGTGTTGGTCTACTTGAAAAACAGGGACGATAGAAGTAACATCAGATGATTTCCACATCTGGGCTAGCAGAAGCTTAGTGGCAAAAAAGAAATGAATGGCCAATTTCCTGACAGGCGAAGTAATGTCGTCTGGAAACACATGTAAAAGAGCTAGATCTAGGGTGAAAGGAAACTCAATGTTACGTAAGGAATGGAGAAACCCAAAAACCTCTCTCTACAGAGTAGCAATATTTTGACATGCCCACTATACATGAATCATAGTACCCTCTTCATTGCATCTCATTCCAGCAGGGGGTGAACATGACTCAAACATGTGTGCCAATCGAACTGGGGTAGTTATGGTTATATTGTTAAACTAGCATGAGTTAATAAAGCTGTGGCCAACTACCTTACCCACATTAATGGCTCCTGTTGATTGGGGGTGGGTAGGATTTGGAAGTGGTCTAGGTCTAAGCAGTCATGTGTTTTAAGGTTTCAAGCTGAAGCTTTATTAAATATTTGTTTTCAACCAAATCATGATTATACCTATTTCCGATTAAGCACAGGATAAAATCAACTAATCCACATTCTAAGTATATGTTTGCATAAAACAAATGCATTAGTTGGGAATGTTCAATTATTCATAATGGCATTTGTGTACCAATTAGAAAAAATGAAGCTTACTCGTCTATCATTTCTAAAATGAGATCATGTTCTTTTTTGAATAAAAGCATCACATGTGCTTCCTACCCATGCAACAGTATTGCTACAAATGAAAAATAAATTTAAGTAGATGCCTGGGAATTATTATATGGAGCCTGGTAATTACCTATGAATGGGTGACATCTGGAGCATCATTCCTTTCAATTCCACACAATCACAACATTCTGTGTCAAGCAAGCACATAATGGCAAGTAGGTTGTGGTTCTTTTTCTTTGCATTACCTAAAATAATAACAATTCCTTAAATTATATTCTCGTAATAAATATTCGGTTATCTGTACCTTCAGTTTATCTTCAACAGTAAAACAATTCAACCCGTTTTAGGTATCCATCTTTTAGAGGCGTTTTGCTATACTCCTTTTCTAAAACCAGTCAAAAACACGACTTTTATTCAGTTTGTTTGCATGTTTATCCATCAAGTCCAAACTATGAAAAATTGTATCCAGTTTTGGAAGTTTAAAGCTTGCATGCTTGAGAGCACACAAAGGGTTTCAGATTTTGACATATACTGTATATATTATATTCCAGTGATACTAATAAGAACAAGAAGGTAGTAGGGTCACCCTATTTAGGACCGGGCATACATATAGGAAAATATGTAGCGCAGTGAGGAGCAAAGTTCTGGGAGGACATGTTCCACAGTGTTTACCCACCAGCCTCACCTACGGATAATAGACTGGGGCCTTTATCGGGCAATCTGCAAGAAGCCAGAAGAGTTGTTCTGCTCTGAAATACCGTAATTGCAATTTTACTTCTGGTTTCTGGGCATTCTTGTGAGTAAAATATCCAGTAATATGGTAATATATCAGCAGAAAATAGTTTACTCAACACCAACCCAGATTAAAAACTTGGTAAATGAGATATAACGCCTTTAAAATCTAATGAAACTTAATACAAAGAGGCATAAAACATCTCAAATCCAGAAGTAAATGTAATATTGTATTGTATTTAATCTACATGTCACTTAGATTAATCCGTTTGTGTCTAGAAAAACTAAAGGTAGCTGTGCACAGCATTATATATTTATGTTTTAAATAAGCCATCTAAAATTTGAGCCGGAATATGTAAATATAACTATTTTCCACAGTGTCTTCTCAATGACAGCAAATTTAATATCTCACACTTGATGGGGCCTCAAAACAATAGCTTTTCAGTCTGTTTTCCTGGCTTTTAAACTAATGAAAGCATATGGCAGATGTGTTTAACAGTTCAATACAAAACACCAGTCATAAATATTCACATTTTTTTTTTATATACAAAGGGATATCAGGCACATATACTTGGCATCCTATCTTGACATATGTTAAATTGTACATTCCTTCTGAAGCTATTGCTGGGTATTTATTTTTTGTATGGCATGTTCGAGCGAGGTTATTTATTATTTCTCTTAATTTTTTCAGAATGGGAAGGTCACTTGCATGCTGATACACACTGGTTGTCTTAGAAGAAGAGACAGGAAATTTAATATTTTATCACAAACATCTTAAAAACTGTCCCATGTGACACTGTGTGTTAAAACATATAGGCTATATTTAAATCTCTTATTATTTCCTAAAGAGACAAGGAGGCACTTTAACCTTTTCTATTTGATTACTACATTTGTAATCCTTTTTATGTCACTGTGGATATATAAAGTACTCTATGCTGCATTGTTAGAGAGTCTGGGCATTTTAGGGTTAAACGGGAAAAAAAATCTACTATTTTTCTTCCACAGATTGTTTCACTTAATGGAAAATAAGCATAAGTTCCTGGCTGGAAGCACTATCTTTAGAGTAAACTGCAGTCAGGTGGAGATCTAGACTAATCAGGCTTGGGAACCAAGCTTTAATTAGACCGCCTGGAAACCAAAATAGACGAGTAAATGAAATGTTTTAGCCATCCCTCAAGATCCCTGCTTCTAATTTTGAAGAGGAAATGAAACCATACATACAAAAAGAAATCCTTGCCTTAAGCTCATAAGTATATCTAAGATCTATGAAAAAAAAAGACATCAGTTAATTTATTATAAAAGAAAAATACAACTACCAAAAAGGTCAACTTGTTGGATTTGTCTGGCGTTCATTTGATGTTTATTTTAGATTAAATAAATTAGGCTCTACAAAGTTAAGTCAAGAAATATAGATATACAATTACATTAAGCCATTTCCTTGAGATGCCCAGCTCTACACAAATATTCAACTCTATGGAGTTTCCAAAAAAGCGCTATTTTAACAGCAGCCTTCCATGTTATTAAACTACAATTTTCTTTCTGACATATCAGTATATGAAAAATATTAGAAGCCTAATGTGATGATCGTTTACCGACTTTCGTTTCGGACACATTTTTGGTTACGCTTTTGTCGTGATTTGTTTTCACGCGACAAATTTTGTTTCCTGTCCGATGGTTTCAGACGGAATTCTGAGGTATTTTTTATTCGGAACGACATTTAGGGGGCGTTCCCTAAAGGTGGAGGTCGCTGACACCTTCTGGAATCACCTTTCTTTATGGAAATTTTTTAAAAAAGGTTGCCCCCGAGTTAGGATTGTCAAAGAGGTACAGCAGCAGCAATAGTAGGGCACTGGGCCTGGGCAGGTAGACACTGGCAGATAATAGGAACATGCAGCCCCATGGAGCAGGACTCGATTTCCCCAATATTATATTTATTATAATGCCTGATTTTGTCACCAATATTTATCAAAGAAGAATAATAGATGATATGATATGATAGAAAGATAATAAAAAAAATCACTTTGGCTTGTAGCATAAATGGGCAACTGTTTTAATCAAGTACACTCTACTCAGGAACGGGGGGTTGTCTGCTGCAGTCCCTGTAATACACAATAATGCAGTAGTCACTACAGTCTCTCCAATTCACCTCACAACAGTACATTTTCTGCACTAAAATAAAGTTACTAAAATTAATTATCTTGCTGTATGGTAGGTAAGCAATGCGCATTAATCTCAGCCTCTTTTAAGATAACTGTCACTGTTACTGACAAGTTAAAATGGTGTCAGCACATTTATATATCTAATGTTTGTCTCCTCCCCTTGTAAATCCTGATTGCCCAAAGTGAAAAAGTAAAGAAAAACTCCCACAGGTTGTTGGACCCATCAATCACAGCCATAACAATCAGTGAGACCACCTACATTTTTGGCTACTTCTGCCTATCATTTATTGATATGTACCCTCCCACACACAGTCCCTCCCACTTTACCTCATCAAGGAGCACCAAAATGGTTTGTAATGGTGACTATATGTGGCAACAAATTAACAAAGCCACACAAGTTTTCATCACTTTTGCAGTTTGTTTTCGTTAGTTTCGTCGGAGAACACCCTCATTTTCATTGATTCCTACGAATGCACGAAACAGGTAATTTTTGTTCAAAATAAAGTTCGGGCAAAAACAAATACACATATCTAATATGTACTTTATATTTGAAACTGTTCAACAGCGGCATTATTTCATTTACAAAACAAAAACATAACGTGCTCTTTACAAACCATTTCCACCTTTTTTAAATTTTGAATAAGTGGTATAATTTGTCCAAACAATATAGGAGGTAGTTTTATATAAGAGTTCAAATACCACATTCACCGTATTAAAAGCACACCTGGGAATAATCTAGAGTTGCCCCGAAACATCTTGTTTGAAATTAAATACTGGGTCATTAGGTTGGTCTATAATCACTGGGATCATATAAGCATTCCAAATAAGCAGATTAAGAACATTAAGAACATTCTAAGGGCCCCCAATAGTTTGTGAGGCCTCATTAGAGGATGAAGAGGGTTAGGACTGGTTTAATGTTATATCAATGAAAGCACATATGAACATTTGCTTTCCTTTGTGTTACTTACGTAATAGTTAAATATTACCCACATTTGAGGTGGTTCTTTCTTTTCACTTATAGCCAGTATATACATAGAGCTGCACCTGGTTGGAGATAATATCTATTTGAGCCCTCTGACCCACCAAGTAATACCAAATACACAGTCCTTTTTCCAGCCACTCATATTAAGTCACACCTTTTGCGTGTGTGTCTCACTGCCATATGGAGTGGTCCCTAGAAAGCACATGTATGAAGTTCCCTAGTATGATTATTAGCCCCATATGATCTAGTTTCAAATTAGGTCTATCTTAACATATATTCAAGAATGCGTGTCATCACATCTGTGGATGAAGAACTAGTTCAAATGGAAAACAGATAGAAAGGAGTCAGATGACATAGTGCATTGCAGTTTGTGGCGTATGGGCATCCCTGGGAACTTTTGGGCTCCGGCTACCTGCAGCCTTCCCTTGCGGGTCCCGCTGATGGCAGTTGGAAACACCCCCATTTAAAGGAAAATGGGCAGGGAGCGGGGAGTGTAAAGGTTCTTGAACCGGAGAACCGGAGAAGCAGTGCTCACGTCATAGTCACCGTCTGGGTGACACAACAAGACAACCTAAGGGTTCTTAATGGGACATTATCTCAGAGACCATTAACAGGGGCATAAAGAGGGCTTTGTGCTTGAACCTATCAGGCCGGCATTAAAGAGACCTGCTAGTTGCTTCTGTAATTATTTATTGCCACTCAAGCTCAGGTTGTTTCTATAATACCACTCTTATATTTGTGCAGCATTAGTACCTCATGTTCATTTAATTCATAATATCACATAAGCATATCTGGAAATTCTCTACATATAATCAATGGAAGGCCTGCCCACACTCCACTCCCTCCAATGCATGTTTCACATTTTTTGGGGCAGCCCTGACTTTCTAAGGCCAGCAACTGCCAATTGATATAGGTGTGGCTACAGGCTGGGTACACATGGATGCACACAGACTTGGTGGGCCACTGACTAATATAACCACATGCTCACTTGATCTGCTGCCCAGTGGCAGTTTAGATGCTAGTGCCCAGTGGCTGTATATACCCGGCCGCATGCTACCTGAGCAGAAAAAAGTAGTGTGTGGCTGCACATATCCAGCTGTCGGCCACACAGATATCATCAAGCAGCTGCCAGCCTGAAAATTCCAGGGCTGCTTGTCCATTGCCTATGTGACCTTAGATGCAAAGTTTTTAAACTTTTTCTTAATGCAGCTATGCATATTCGGGGGGGGGGGGTCGGGGGGCGACTGGTATGTCAGATGGCTAGTCAGGGCTTGAAATGGAGCAAAACACTTAAAATAAAACATTTGTTGAGAGAGTAATTTAGAAAGAGCCCAAGCTTCAAAGCACTTTTCAATATACTGTAATACAAACGCTTCATTCCTGCAATTCAAGTTGTATAATAGTGTTTCTCTACAATGGATTTCCATCTTTACTCCTAAATTTCTAGGCATGCAATTCATATAAACTTCTAGCAACAAAATGCATTCTTATCTTAGCCACTTGAGATAAGCATACCTCCTCGGTTTATTTGGCTTATATAAAATAGCTAAAAAATGTGTGCTTTATTGAAGAGTTCCACACAAAATGTTATTGATGGAGAATAAAGAACTCTTATGAAAAAAGCCTGCTTATTTGTTTTGCTGGTATAAGAAGGCAAAGAGCACAAACTTACCCAGGAAGGGATAGAGATTTGTAATGTACTACCATTCTATACTGATATTATAACAGCAAGTAATATTATTTTAGCAATAGATTTTAACACACATGAGGAATTTACAAATTTGTTTTTAAAATAGTTTTCTGCTAATGAAGCCATACTATAGCCAAAAGCAATCATTTCAAGAACCTAATATATATAAATATTACAGAGGGAAAACATAAAATGTAATATTATTGTCCAGAGCTGCCAAACTAAGTTTGGCATACATAATAAAATGTTGGTATGTATAAATAAATAATATTAATAAATAAAACAAAAAAGTAAAAATAAAAAAAAAAAGTACCAAAAGCTAAAGCACACCAATGCCCTTTTAGCTTCTGCAAGACTTCTACAAACCAGGTGACCCAATAATGACAAGAAACTGACCCACACCGATTCAACAGATTTCAGGTTTAATTAAACCTCAATAATGTCAGTATTATTCAACATGAGTAGTAATGCATTTGTCATCCACATTGAGGAACTGACTTGATATTTACCTGATATCATAGGCTCTTCTATAACTGAAGTCACCAGCTGTCAGGTTAAGATGGTGAAGCATTGCTTATGTGACTTTAGAACAAGGAAAACACTGCAAAGTTGCATAAGAACATGGAAGTTAGGAAGCTATCTTCCAAAAGTGGATGATGTCCCTAGATGGACAGCAGAGCACATCATAAAAGGTGCATTAGAGCAAGAATAACCTAAAGAATAAACTTTTCATCTCAGGCTCCACTCACAAGTCTGAAGGACCAACTATGTCATTGTTCCAAAAAAAAGAAGTCTTAACAGAAAGAGCAGGAAACAACATTTGTTGTCTGAAAATGAATGGACCAAAACCAAACCAGGTCCACGTGTACAAGTCTAATAAGAACTATGCGTCTTATAACACAGAGTACATTTTCCATGTGCTGATCTAAAAAGAAACCCAACATTATACATTGGCAAATGCTAACTAAATGTGGGGTGAGTACAATAGGGTGTCAATGGAATACTCTTACATAAATTAAATACATTTTAAATAGCTGTATAATACTTTCAAGCTTAAAATGATTTTGTGTAGGAATTAACATGCTACAAAAAAAAGTGGGGCTTCCTGAAGTCTTGTTTATGGTACAATTTACTACAATAAAAAGATTATCCCCCTCTCGGGAAAAAAAACACAGCATATTGTCATAATTACAAGCCATGGAATTTTCCTTCTCCCAGATTTTGAGACACATACTTTGCGTTGCCTCCAGGACCACCAAGTTTGTTCTGTTATTTTCAAAGAACATCTGACAAATAAACAAAATAAAGAGAATTCGTTCAAAAAGCAATAAATTCCAGGAAAAGTAAGCTCCAGATGATTTTGAAAACTGTCCCCTTTGGGATTATTTGTTTGACAACAAATGATTAAAATAAATACACATCCTGGATACAACAAAATATGTCACATTCATTATTTGTGCATTTTAAGCAATTATAATTAAGTCAGCATTCCTAATGTTATTAAAACAAAGCCAGTTTAATGAGCATAAACATATGTTATGGTTAGGAAATGAAAAGGGGTCACCTGAGTACACAATGTTTTCTAGCTAAACAATTACTATCAAACAGAAAAGCATGGTTATGTGGACCTTGACCCTTGTTTGTGTGTATACATATATATATATTTTTTTTTCAGTTGGACTATTCATTTTTAGGTTATTTTGTCTGACATTAATTTCCCATTAAAATTGTGGTGAAAAGCATAACACCACTGAGCCCATTGAACACCACACCACACCACTGGAAGTGATCTTCTGACAGAATCCAACAAATCTAAGGGAAGCAGCGGGACAACCATTTCATTTGTCATCAATTACTTCCATTATAGTATCTGTAACACGAAAAAAGAACATAACTAAGACCAGGTTCATCTGAATATCTACAAGATTAAAAAGGACTTTCTTAGGAATAAATAGATACAGACCAGTGTGACCGTATGAGGGAAAGTGGGAAACCTCCAGAGAGAGAAGAAAGAAAACACGGCACAAACAGTTTCTTCTAAGTAACTGTATTAAAAGAGAAGTCAATATGAAACATTGTCTGGCCTAATCCATTCCACTAATCGTCTTGTTAATGTGTCAAACATAAATTGTTGTCTAACAGGAATTGGCTGTCACTAAGCCTCCCCTTCAGGATATCAGTAAAATTCATCTTAGAAGTCCCCTTAGTGACATAGGTCAATTATAGTGATTATCTTTGTGACACCCCTATTATTTACCTCCTCCACCACTAAAGGTTGTAGAGCTGTGAGCAGAACCATCTGGGATTAAGTACTCCACTATGCATATGTTGAGGTTTCTCTTTCCGTACCTTAATAAAAAAAAGTGGACCATAGTCACATAAACTACAAAGTGTGCATAAACATCAAGCACATATCTGAGTGTTGAGGTTCAATGCACAAAGGGGGATCTCCAAAGCCCCAAGTAGAAGCCTCAAGTTCCTGCTGTCTGCTTGCTTCTATCTGGGTGAAGTCTGAAGTTTGTTCCATTGTGGTGATTGTGCAGATATTTGAAATGCTATTCCCATGCTTCCAATTGTGTATGTCCATCCTCTGATTTAGTGAGAATCATTCTGCTGCGTTATCAACTTCATTGGGAAACACATTTGTACATAACTTTATTTTTTTTTTTGCTTGCAGCAGCCTGGTTATCTCTTTGAATCTTCCCCTTTCCGGGCGTGCACTGATAAACCATGTAAAAAAGGGTTATGGTTTGCCTGGATTGAGCTTGTTCGTGTTTCATGTGACAGCATCTCCTTCATGTAAAAAAAAAAAAAACATAAAAAAAAAATTGTACACATTTATATCATGGAGAAGGGACTTTGAACATACCTTTTGGGTTTTGGCAATTTGAGTGCTTATCAATCATCAAACCTAAATTGGAACACTGGAGGAATAAGGCTTTGAAGTATTTGATTAAATAATCTGGCACTATATTTGTAACCACATAAGAATCAGTCCAAACAAATGAGGAGCCATGTTCAACTATTCAGCAGGCATCTCCAGGTAAGTAAGGCACTGCCATGCGTACCAGTTAACCATTGTTTTATTTATTGCTTGGGAGCTGTCTGCCTAATCATGTCCCATGTTTGGCTCTTTTTTCCAGTTGGAACATTTAAGCGCTCTCATTTAGTAATGTGTCAAAGTTGGAGCTTCGTATTGAGTAAAAGCAATCTATAGCAAAATGCATTTTATATTTGTTAAAATATTGTACAATATTAGCACTTCTATTTAATGGTACATTTTCATCTCTTTCAATTCCCAAAATATTTGGCAAACACGGAGAACAGAGTATGGCTGTCAGACCAAGGATATTTACAGATATATTCCGATTATCTGAAATGTATAAATACTAATTGCTTGCATCTGGAAACTCTAACTATAGAGAGCTCACCTGCAGGACTGTGTTTGATGTTTTTTTTAAATGGCGTCCTATCATCACATTATCCTTTAGCTTGCATATTGGCTGAATTAGGTCAAAAAGGGGTCCTTCCATTATTCATTTCCAGTAGGAGCAACTTCAAAATGACTGTTTAATATCATCCTAGCCAGGATACAGCCAGGATTAATTCATAGCCCTATGTATCATAATTTACTGTCGAATATATTTAATTAAAATTCTAATTTAGTAAAATAAACAACATAAGGGGGATACAGAAGTGAGAAACTGTCTGTGAAGAACAGAAATTATAAAATTCATTTATGAACACATTGGAGCAGTGTATACCGGACAAAGCCTAACATAGCATAACGCATAATCCCATTGGATATAGGATTTGTTCTGCAGCCAAGCATTAGGATAACGACATGTGTTTTCAACTTCTATTCGCCTGTGCATAAATCTGTTCTATCTTGTGCTTGCTTGATGGCAGTACTTTAAAGCACCAGTAAGTATAATACAGGCAAACCTAGATGTGCCTGAAATCTGCTAGGCCAGATTTGTTATAATCCTCCTGGGTTTACATTCTGAAACAGATGTGATAAACAGCCTGGACTACTATCGGAAACAATGGCATATTGATAGATGGACCTGATTATTTCTACTTTTCCTAAAGGACTTAGCAAATGTTCTGAATATATTTCAGAACAATCAGTATTAACCTATTAACTGCAACCCTTTAATTTATGGGGCAAACACACATGAATTGTGTTTACGGGAAAACACAATCAATACCAAAAAGTTTCTCTCCATGAATTTAGCAGAAACTCCTTCTATTATTTAATATATTTAATTAGGTTTCAATATTCGGTAGAATGTTTGTCAGTTACAAAACAAAAGTTGAGTTTTAGTCTTTATTGTACTTATTATTCATATTGCATTGTTTCTAATTATGCTTATTATTTATAAATATTTCATACATATCCAGTGTTGCCTTATACTTTAAGATTTTTGGTTTGGTTTTGGTTACAAAATGTTGAAATATCTTTCTGGAAATATAACTATTTTTAAGTTCACACAAAAGAGAAATAGGACTGTGCACTGGTGATATGGGATATGGCAAGTGGTGAATTGTGGATGATCTCTCTACTACCTAGGACACCAATTACTTAAAATTTCTAACCCATTTTTTAACTGCCCATTTACAATAGTGAGTCTATGGTGGCGATGGAGGGGAGTACTGCCTTGGTTCAGGTTAAATATACCACTTCATATAACAGTATTTCACAAGTGCAGACTAGATTATCACAGTGATTAATAGCCACAAATCTGTTTACTTATACATATTTGCAATCAACTTGCTCAGCACATTGTGCCGGTATCTGATGCATTACAAATGAGAATGCTTTGCACAAACCGAGAACAGAAATCAATGTTTAATTAATTTTCAATCTGCAGGTATATAAATGGCTATAGAAGTATAGCCAAATCCAAAATTAGAATATGTTCGTACAGCATACAGAAATCGAAGAAGACCAATAGAAGGAGGATATTATTTTCCTTGAGACAACACATAAATATAAAATGTTATTTTAGTACCAGTATTTGTTTCAAGGCAATATGTCTGCTAAAAACTACATTAGATTTAACATTAGGTGACAGATATGCATGTAATAGAAGCAAAACTTTCTAAAGATTCCAAAAATGTTCATGTATTTCCTCTTTGGGGCAAGTCTTTAGGATCCATAGTCTGGCCATTATGATATCCCAGATTAATTAAGTCCATTTACATATGTGTGCGTTCCTCTCTAATTAATGAATTATTGTTTTATTTGTAATAAAGTACATTACTAAATTCAGATACCTTCTACTACGAAGCAAACAGTATTAAGGATTGGGTTACTAGATGGGAACCAATGATTCCATGTAATTGGATGAATAGATACACAATAGAGTAGAAATCCTTTCTGTAGGTTCAGGAATCCATTCAGTAGGTGGCAGTACTTCATCACAGCTGTCATCTTAGCACAATTATACGGTAGCGTAAATAGTGATTTCAGGTGTCCCCTATAGGTGGGAATAATGATGCTGAATAACCACACAAAGCAAGGCAGTTTCACAAGTAATAGGTGGTGATACCAAAAGATTATACAAAACGCTAAAAAGGTAAAGAATCGCGAAACACACATATGCCTCTGGGCATATGGAACAAACAAGACAAACATGTATATAGGGAGGACCACACAAGCGAAGAATTGTTGGTGTTATATTGGAACTTAATTTGCAGCTTAATAACTGATGCATGAAAATTCTGAACAAAGGGGAATTAACTAATTTGAAATGCAGCAGCGTTATTTTATCAAATTAACATGCTTGACTGTAACATGTAGGTGGAATGCATCACGCACACGCATATATATATATTTCTGCTGAAGACAAGTTAATCACACATAGTAGGTATCATTGATACAAACTCAACGTTTCAGCCCCTCTCAAGAGATAAAAGCCCCATTTGCATCTATGATACCCATTATGTGTGATTAAATTGTCTCCAGTACTCAGCAGAAATCCCCAGTGTGCTCTTTTACTTACGTATATGAATATATATATATATATATATATATATATATATATATATATATACACACACAATATATAAGTATATAAATGTATTAGCAGAATAAAAGAAAAGAACCACGACTCACATTTCACCGCTTCAGCAGGCAGCTTCATTAGGGGGGTGCAACTTTACTACGACACCCTATTACCAATTAGTTATATTTGATAAGGTTTGTAAAATCACTTCTTAGGACATTTGTAAGAAAGAATTCAAACTAGCCGTTTGTGTTTACCATCACATGATGCTCCAAGAAGTGATGTTTCTACATGTGGAAGTTGTAGTACTAATGACCTCTTAAGGATTGTGTAGGCAGCATATGAAAAAAATTGCACATACAATAAGCAATTAACCTCTTCCTCAATATGGCTGCATTGCCTTAAAAGCACACTAAATATGTGTGCCACAGGAGACTGAAAAGAAAGGGGCTTTATTTTAGGACTACCCATATATGCTCCATCCATTTACAAGTCGCTCAATTTTAAATCATGTTAGATCCACTTTTCCTCGAGCTTCATTTTTTCAAGTCTGCACCAAACTCCAAGTGCCGTAATGTTTTATATGATTTCCCAAGCATTTAATCAACTATAAATAAGCAGTAAAAACTAAAAGAAATGTATATGTCTTTTGAATTGTTGGGATTAAAAATCAAGAGGTTATAGGGCATGCCAGTGTAGCTTCTACAAAATAAGAGCCATTTTACTCCTAAACATATTAACATGTATTTTTCTTTTAAAAATATACACACTGCGTTTGCTTACACAATAAGTGCTCGGGCTGGTAGGAACATAATGGTTTTAAAGACACTGGATTAAGTATCCTCAAAAAGCCATCTGCACCCTAATTATCCTACATCTACAAGGTATTTTAAGGAATACAGTTTCTCAAATGAAGAGACATATTACTGCCTTTTTGGTGTATAAAACAAAAGCAGTCGCATGTTATTACCTGAAGAGATGGATGTGACAGAAAATATAGGAAAGTCACTGAGGCCTGTCTGGTTTTAAAGCCCAGGGTGTTTCCTGAACAGTCCTTCTTTGCTCATCACCTCAGAAAGCTATTTTTAACAATGTGTGACAGTGGCCTTAGCCACACAATCAGCCTGTCAATTACCTCTTGCCCTGTTCTGAAAAGAAAACCCTGGAAGAATAAAAGTCCTCAGTTGGGGGCTGTGCTAATTCAAGTATTTTACCCACCCTCGCCATTCATATAAAAAATAGAATAAATGGTTCCTGTCCTGCTTTTCTGACTTTAATAATGCTGACTGAAGGTGTAGGTGTTGCAGGGAATCTTCACTACAGCTGATGAAGCAAAACAGAATTTTCTAGTAATGAAATTGGGGTATTGATAAAAAATAATGGGTGTGATGGAGTACATCCAGCTAGAACGTTCCAAATTTACATTTATTTAAACCACGTGTGTATTACCGCAGGTAATCTGGAATTAAAGGAGAACCATGGAAATTAGGTTAAAAATAATTAAGTTAAGGGAAAAAAAATAATGACATTGTTCTTTGTCCTCTACTGGCTAAATACCTCTCAAGGCGCGTAAACTTCTGGCATTAAGGAAAGCAGCCTGGTACAACACACATATAAAACAAACATCCTGTACCGTTTAAACAGGTCTAACACAAACACAACTTGGTGATAACTTGTAAAGTGCCAATACTTTGTTTGGTAGGGTATTTAATATAAGTTAATTTACTTGTGAAACAAGACATGCATTAAATACAGTATAAGGATTTTAAAACCTGTCACTCAACATTCACTATCACTACAAAAATGCCAGTGCAAGAGAGAGAAAAGAAAAACTCCCCAATGCTGTCTGGTTTATCTTTATTTGTGATGGCGAGATGAAGTGTTTGGTGTGAGGAATATCATTAAACTGCTTCCTGCTCCATTTGTTTCCTCGCCGACAGAACTGTCCATCATACAAGTGGCTTTACCATGCAGTCACTTTCATTTGAATTTGACTGAGTGACTTGTATGGAACAACAAGGCTTTTCATTCATAATTTAAGTGGGGTGGGTTGGATGCTAATGATGGGACTTTGAATAAAATGGGTCTATGGTATTCAACACAGGAAGAAGAGCCCCCTCAACCCCCAACTATCAAATGAGAGGAAAGGGGTGTAGGTGAAAGTGTTGTATGAGAAAGCAAACAATTGCCCTTGGGTTACACATGTATTTGAATACAAATGAGCTTCTTATAAGGTGTGATAAACCTAACCAAATGGACGCAGGAAGGACATGAACAGAAGTTTGACGCCGTATATCATTGAATGCTTTGGTTGTCACATTTCAGCTTTCTTGGCTTTTAAAATCCTGACACTGCCTGCATTACATTATTTTGAAACATTTTCAGTGTGACGGTGTGCGCTGTTAGTATTCAATATAAAATGTTCCCTTAATTGGTGATTCTGACTTACTATATTCTTAGTTATCCCTGTTTGAGAAACGTACATTCTGCTAAATACCTAACATTTAACCCTTGCATCTACATACACTGCTAAAACAAACAGAAACAACTAATTTAATTATTTAATTCTACACATAGCAGATGAGGAATATTTTTCTTTGATACTATTAAAGGGGATTGAGGTTTATTTTTTAAAGGGTAATTCGTATGTAAATGCATGTAGTGGCACTGGACTGGGCCTGTTACATATCAACACATTCATGGTGGACACCTGTGTACAAAACATGTTAATTGCCATCACGGTTGTTTTAACAACAGAGGAAGCTTGGGCAGATATTCACGGGAAAATACTCTAGATAGCCTTGGACATTCTCGAAAGTCAAATGCTACCATTGGCTTACAAAGTGGATCACATCTACCAACATTTGAAATGGTGGAAAAGTCTTGTTTCTAATGAGGTGTAGTTAGAGGTATGTCTAGGGGCAGGCACTACTAAGACAGTTTCATGTGTTTTGTGACCTATTGATAGCTGTTAACATAAATAGATAAGGAATGTAAAAAAAAACTAAAGCATTTTGTTTAACTTCATTTATACATATTATACATTCTACTGTGTCCTTACAGATGGCTGTAGAACATTGAGATACCCACTCATACCTACTGAGATTCCGGTCAAAAAGAGAGACAGTCCAGTCAAAAAGAGGAATGTTTGGAAAGTGGGAGCCAGACTACATTAGATCATGATGTGAGAAGCAGATTTGACCCTATAGTAAAATTATTGGGCTTCCTTCTCTTTCCATGTTGCTGCTTACGAAACTGTAAGAACATAATGCTAAGACTCATCAATAGATACTTAATGTTTCACTGTCTGTAGCTATACTACAATAGGTGGGTTGTCCACCTGGTGGCACTGCAAGACCCAAGCAAGGGCTGAACCAAGCTTGGCTGCTACATAAGAAAACATTGTTGTGGAGGAGTAGTTTGAACCGCTCTAGGTCCAGTTCCATGTATCATGAGCCAGACAAACCAGCCCCAGCTGGGCACTGGGCTGAAGCTCATATTTCCTCACCTGTCTATATTAGTACTTATGATCAATGTTGTTGAAGTTATACATAAATATTAAATATGTAAACATATGTAAATTACTAGGGCATATCTTATTTTTTGAAAACCCCGATCTGTAGTACGTGACCCTTGCTTGTGGTTGCTTAGAGTCTAGTCTTCTAGTCCACTCCCTTGCACAATTTACATTTCTAAAAGCATCTGCTGATCCTTCCAAAAATATCTAAGTGTAACCGCATTGCTTTTTTCTAATCCTTGAATAAAACCACATAATGAAGCTGGCACTCAGAACAACCTGTGCGTATACCTCCTTTGTTATACAAGACTTATTTTGATAAGTCAGATAAATATTTCCGGTAACAAAAAGGAAATCCAACGCACCTTAGAACACTCGTTATCAGTAATGATAATATAACATAGAACTTGGCTTTGCCTTCTCTTTATTTCATCCCATTAGTTTGAAGTGTCAGGGCACAGCTATTTAACAAAGTCATTTGTATTTGTATTAAACAAAGGAAACAAAAGAGAAGCACAGTAAAGGTGATAATATTGACTAAATGGGTACGATTGCATTGTAAGCTTTCAAGAACACATAGATCTTTTCTTTAGGCATGTGCCAAGTTATATATACAACAAAGTAGCTATAATTCCTGTAGAAGAGATTTAACATTGAATAATAAACAGGGATGTAACACAAATTAACTTAATACTCTGTGGATTTGGGATTCTGCTTTTTACCCCTGCCAATCAACAGAATCATTTTACACCGTCTGTCACCTACCACTTAGAAATAGGATTTGCCACAGAGGGTATGGCAGCTAATTACTGAGTCTCTGGATGGGGGGGGGGGTTTGCATTTTTATATCCTGTTCTGCCTGCTCCTCAACCTTTTCTGTTCTTTTCTTCCCCTAACCATAACTGGTCCTACTTTGAAAACCAAAGAGCTTCCTATGAACAGTCTACATCCCTTCCTGGATACCTAATGTAAAGAAAGGGACAAGGCTACAAGCCACATATAGGCTTAAACATACAATGTATAAGTTACTACCTTGCCCTAAAATATTTGCCATTAATACTGTTACAGAGGTGCTGTAAGGTTGAAAACAACCAACAAAGTTCATGTGTTGTCTGCCAGAACAATACATGTAGAGGACAAGAAGCATGTTATAACTTCCTACTTGCATCGACATTGGAATTCCAATGCAATATGTCTGAGTGATTGAGGGTAAATTGCTTGAAATGCTTTTGCTAAGTACAAATCTGAATAACTTAAACAGGAACATTAAAGCTACAGTTCCACTTAAACAAAATATTAGGCTTTTTAACGAGACATATCTGACATTTATTTTTTTCTTGTAAAAGATTAGTCACATAAAAACTACATATAAACTTTGATATTGTTAGCTTCATTGAATACAGCACATTTGCACAACTTGTAGCCTATTTATTTCAATGTTTGAATCCAATTGATAATTAGTTATATTGTATTCCCCTTGATGGAAAAATAAACTACATAGGAAATTTTTAATTCAACTGTAGTTTAAACTGTATACACTTTACTAATTTATTTTGTGATTTTACATAGAATTCTTTCTGGGAAGGTTTTGGGCATTCAACAGAACCGTGAATTGTTTTTAATGCTGCATTTTGTTAGAAAACTGTTAAATTAAGAAGAATAAATTGAAGCGTTCAACAAAAATAATTATGACAAGTAATAGTTTTCAGCACTGTCAATTGTTTTACTTCAAAAAATTCCTAGGGCACCATGTGTATATTTTTTATAAAGAACATCAGAATCCTATGTACTTTTTTCTTACCATTGTGCTACATGGGGTATAACTGCGGCAACTATTTCATGACAGTACTAAAGTGGTTAAAAAGAACACTTGGACACGTTGAGCTTTGGGACAGATCCAATGCCATTAATCATCTCACTATTTTGAACGACTTGGCAGAAGGGAGCTGGATTGTAAAGGTGAAACAGGAAACTAGCAATTGAAACACACATTACACGTTTGCCTGCATTCCTGCATTTCCATTCTTTCCAGCCTGATCTTGAATCATTTGAGAACATTTCATAACAAAGAATGAACAACTTTAAAATGTTTAAAAGGAATCTATCATGGTTTATTTCACTCTGCGCTTCTAAACGCTAATGTTATACAGCTGAAAAAAAAAAAGAAGTGGCAATTTGTACAGTACATTTTGTTGGGTTTTTAAGGTAAATTACCACTTTATTCAGTCATGTTTATTCAGTGCAGCATGATAAAAACATAACATACCCCCGGTGTGTAAGTAGAGAGTGCTTTTGATGCAATGCACGTATCCTTTATTCCAAAGTAGAAAGAACTGTGAGCTGTCTAGATTAGGCTCTGGTCTACATTGGCCATTGGGCCAACAACAGATATGGCCCATCTTATGCTACTAGCACACCGTTGCTGAGTATACCATGGACAGTTTTCTAAACAATACTGGAAACTGCAACTCTTGTACAAACTATAACCTATTACCAACGATCACAAGGACTTTTCAATGCGATCCTCAAGACAAGGAATATGACAGTGAGCACTTGCATATTAAGAAGATATGTCTATGCGGCCGAGATTCTAAGGTCATTTTTTGCCCTTTCATTTGCACTTTAATGCTTATGATAGCTGCATAATCCCTTTACATTTTCGTGATGCCCCCCTTGCAAATGCATAGGAACATTCTCCCATATGCATTTCCCTCTCTCCCTCCCACCCGTTTTCCATGCAGGAGATGTGTTTAGCAGAAAACATAATTATGAATGATATAATGCTATGGGAGCATTGATAAACTTCAATGCTCCCATAGGTCTAACCCAAGGCATCACCATCAGCTACCCCCTCCGTGCCATCCTTCTATGCCAGGGGTGTCCAACCTGCGGCCCTCCAGCTGCTGCAGGACTACATCTCCAATACTTCTCTGCCAGACCGTTAGCTGAAAGAGCATTATGGGAGATGTAGTCCTGCAGCAGCTGGAGGGCCGCAGGTTGGACACCCCTGTTCTAAGCCATTCAATGGTAAGCAGAGCCAGGTGGAAGAAAACTATGTAAGCTGCATTAAAACAAAAATCAGACTAGATAGATGAGCCATACAATGATTTCACATAACTTATATTAAATAGCACTGCTCATAACGCCAGCATATATGTGAATCTTTTATGTAATCCCAATGACATAATAAGGCATATGTATATGTACATTTCTCCACCTCTTTATATACATTTTGGTATCTCACAGTGATTGGGCAGTGATTTTTCATTGCTTGGCATCTTGTGGATAATGGACTAATAAAATGGATTTGGGAGCAGGATCGCGTGACTATAATTAAGGCCTAACCACGGTTGCAGGAGGGAACCTAGTACTCAAAACACATTTTGTCATAATAGTTCGGCAAGACAAATAGAGTCATGGTATTCACATCTGCAGCACATGATTCACACACTTGGGGTTCTATAACTGATTTCCTTATAAACACTGTGTAAAATAAAGTAGGGGAAATAGTGTACAGGCATACCTTTAGAGCACAGGTTTGTTATTGTATGGTAGAAAAGCATATTTTTACATAAACTACCAACACATTCTAGACTCCCCATTGCCTTTTTCTCACTAACTGCCCCACAATTGTTTTATTTATCCTCTATAATGATGTATTCATAGGCAAAGAATTTCAAAAGTTGACAAATCAAGTGGATCTGCATATCTGAAAAATCACACCGTGGGGAATAAACTCAATACCTGGTTGTCTATGTAATCGAGAGTGGCTTTGATCTCCCTTTTTTCCTACATCTCTTCCATCCCGTTATCTCCATAATGTTGCTCCTTAACAACATTAGTAGTTTCAAAACTACTAAATTCCTGGCCATTTGTTGTAATCCATTCAAAATTTATTTAATTAATCATTTTAACAAATAAAATTCTAGAAAAGGCACAAAAGATACTGTTACTAATTAAGAAGAAAAAACATAGAAACATTTCTAGTCTGCCTGTTTTTTTCCTGAGTGCTAATATAATTGGGTACAGCTTAGTACTTGAGGGCAACAAGCACACTAAATGTTCTCAAAATTATTTTGCATTTGTTTAGGGGTGCACAATTTGATTTGACAAAATATTAATTAGAGATAACCTAATACTGACATGTTCCCTCGTTGGGATCCAAAAGTATTGGGCGTGAATCTATGAAAATTGAGTGTTGTTCTTTTGAGCAGCTTTCCAAATTGACCCTCAGTGTTAATATAGCTACTTAGGTATGGTTTTATACCCAATATTTCCATCTAGCCCTACAGGGAATTAGCAACTGGCAATAAACCTACTAAGATTGTACAACATAATTCCAGGCTCTGCCTTCATGGCACCGGTGTCATTCTTACTCTTCAAGTGCTATAATCCAGGAGTTTAAGGATTTCTATATCTGACATGTCTGTAAGGGTCAGTCCTGACTTACAGATAAGCTATTCTGCTTCCTACACTGTTAAGCAGGAGGTAAAAAGGAAACACCAACTTGGATAATGACAACTGTGACTGATTAGATTTGCAAACATAGCTAAGAGTGGATGGGACTGTTTTTGTTTACACTACGGGACAGCTTGTAGAAGCAATGGCCAGGGACTGGACTGTTTGGCACCACAATTATATTTCTCCTCTGGCACCGACATCTGGCTTGTCTGCACACCTTCAGAAATACAGTTTGACACTGGAGCTATTATAGAAGGGAAGCGGGGAAACCTATCATTACAACCGGTAGGCTATTATTAATTGTTGTGCCAGACGTTAGGAAAATATCGACCCTAGCTATGCTATCACACTTCCTTTGTCTAGCAAAATAACAGCTACAAAGCTATCAATGTGATTTTATTCATTTCCTGAAACCTAACCAGATTAAGAATACAACATTTAGATTAAAGGATGTATTTAGGATAAAACTCCTGAAGTTTCAGTTAATTCTGACTTAAAATCAAAAGCAATTTAAAATGTTTGCAGCTAGACCTGCACTCTGTGAGAGTGCAAACAGGATACATCAAGGTTGGTGAAATGTCAGGTTAATGCACTAAAAGATTAGTAAGTGTACAGAGGTTCTCTCAGGAATGTCACTGGAATTCAGGGTGAAAGGGAACTAAAGCCCATAAAACAAGAGTTTTTGATCATACGTGATTATCTCATTAGTAGTATTTTTGTATTCAAGAACTGATATGTTTAACTAAAGTACAACTGGGTACAACAGGCCATCTGTGGCCTGACCAACGTGTAAAACAAAGCTGTGTACCCAGTTGTATAACTGATAACATACCAACTGGTCGTGAATGACCTACAGGAGTAGAAATTTCCTAAACTGATATTATGTAACAAAAAAAATTAAAAACAATAAAAATATATATATATAAATATACTTGTAATAGAGACAAAAAGTAACATTTTCTGAATGTTTTTAAATACTGTCAAAGCTGTGCTTTTTGAAGTATATTTATTTAATACATAAACTCTTTGTTGTGCAAGCAAAAACAACACATTGGTTTACAGGTTGATGTGTTTCCCCTTTTATTTTCTATTTGTAGTAATGAAAGAGTTAAAATGTTAAGTCAGCACAACCCCCTCGCATTCTTTCGGCACGGAAAGAGTTAGCAAACATTAAGGAAGTAACCTTAAGAGCGTTTCCGAAGGGGGTGGGGGAGGTGTGCGATTCCTCCCTTCATGTTAATGGCACTTTGCATTCCCCACATGCCTGGATCAGGGTTCTGATAAACAACGTACGCTAGCGCCCACTAGTGGCAAGCTGGATATTGCAGCTCAACCGAGGCCGGCAGACAGCCTGGATATACTGCATCCGGCTGCTTGTATTGACACTTAGCAGTGTGGGGGAGGAAGGGAGATCGCCTATTAAACTTCACAAGCATTTCCGGTGCTCTCTGCTATGGGCTCTGCGTTGTCTTTATGCAGATGCAAAGAAAGAGGGATCACATAAATTAATACTTATGCTTCAGTGCTGTCAGGAAAAAATACACACAATGGCCCCTGACTTTATTATTATTTTGTAAATGTGGATTCTGCTTTCTATTCATGATTGGAATGCAATATAAACAAAAAAGGCAATGTACCTGCGCAACCAACCGACTTAGTATACAGTTTAGAATGACCTTTGAACATACAGTAATATTGACATTTCTGTATAGGGCTGCAACTAACGATTATTTTAATAATCGATTAATCGGCCGATTATTTTTTCGATTAATCGATTAATCGGATAAAAAAAAACAATATGCAAATTTTTCGTTTATTTAAAAGAATTTAATGAACTGGATGTTAAAAAACAACTTAAAATTTACATTAACATTCTTATTTTGTTATGATGTAATAAAAAACAATATTTTCAAAGTACAAGAACCCAAACACAATATTTATGAAACAAAATAACCCCAAACATTCTGAAAAGAGGTGGACTATTACTGTTCAAGAAACTTTGCCCCAGCACTTTGCACTTTGCACCCAGCACTTTGCACCCAGCACTTTGCACCCAGCACTTTGCACCCAGCACTTTGCACCCAGCCCTGGCACTTTGCACCCAGCACTTTGCACCCAGCACTTTGCCCCAGCCCTGGCACTTTGCATCCAGCACTTTGCACCCAGCATTCAGCACTTTGCACCAGCACTTTGCACTTTGCACCCAGCCCTGGCACTTTGCACCCAGCACTTTGCACCCAGCCCTGGCACTTTGCACCCAGCACTGGCACTTTGCACCCAGCACTTTGCACTGTGCCCCTGCACCCAGTCTCTAACTCTGCCCTGCACCCAGCCCTGCCCCCACATTCTGCCCTGCCCCCACACTCACACTCTGCCCTGCACCCACTCTGCCCTGCACCCACACTCACACCCTGCCCTGCATCCCCACCCCCACTCTGCCCTGCACCCAGTCTCCCACTCTGCTCTGCACCCACACTCACACCCTGCATCCCCACCCCCACTCTGCCCTGCACCCAGTCTCCTGCCCTGCACCCCCCACCCCCACTCTGCCCTGCACCCCCACCCCCACTCTGCCCTGCACCCCCACCCCCACTCTGCCCTGCACCCACACTCACGAACCGCTCTGTGCGAATGGAGCCACTCGCACAGAGCGGTTCGCTCTGTGCGAATGGAGCCACTCGCACAGAGCGAACCGCTCTGTGCGAATGGAGCCACTCGCACAGAGCGGTTCGCTCTGTGCGAATGGAGCCACTCGCACAGAGCGAACCGCTCTGTGCGAATGGAGCCACTCGCACAGAGCGGTTCGCTCTGTGCGAATGGAGCCACTCGCACAGAGCGAACCGCTCTGTGCGAATGGAGCCACTCGCACAGAGCGAACCGCTCTGTGCGAATGGAGCCACTCGCACAGAGCGAACCGCTCTGTGCGAGTGGAGCCACTCGCACAGAGCGAACCGCTCTGTGCGAGTGGAGCCACTCGCACAGAGCGAACCGCTCTGTGCGAGTGGAGCCACTCGCACAGAGCGAACCGCTCTGTGCGAGTGGCTCCATTCGCACAGAGCGATTCGCTCTGTGCGAGTGGCTCTGTGCGATCCGTGCACATAGACATGAAGAATACTTACCTCCGGAACGCGTCACATCCGTCACGTAGCTAGAAGGCGGAGACTGCAGAGCGTGTAGCAGAAGCGGGGAACGCTCGCGGAGGTAAGTAAAAGGAGCCGAGTGCTCCAACAACGAATTGATCACTCGATTAATCGATAACGGAAATCGTTATCGATGATTTCCGTTATCGATTATTATCGATTTTATCGATTCGTTGTTTCAGCTCTATTTCTGTAATGCTTCTAGTGTAGCCGCTAAGTTATCTATTAATCCGGGCAACCGGTATACGGATGCGAGTCTACATGTATCTATTTAATATAATCTATATATTTTATATATGATATATATATATATATATATATATATATATATATATATATATATATATAATTAGTTTATATGATATATATATATATATATATATACAATATATATATATATATATATCATTTATATAATATACATTATATATATTATGATTTATATATAATATGCATATATTTAACATTTTCATTTTTTTAAATGAATTTCATGATCCCATGTTACATCAGCCACTTCTTGTTTAGTTTTTATGTTCTTTTTCTTGTATCCCACGTCTTTTTTTGGTTCTTTTACTGATACTAACACATTCAATACAAAACTCTTTCCTTTAGACTTTCCCACAATTTGCATTATAGAACTTTTATTTACACTTTAAAATGAAACTCAGTGAAACGTATCCTAGGAAATAAATGATACATCACATCTCAGTCTAAACAAATTTTGAAAAAAGAAACAAAGTGCCACTAAGTATGTGTCAGTCCAATACATATTGACATAAACAACAAAAAAAACATCAATGAAACTCTGTATTTCTGGGGGTTTCCAAAACATATCTTCATTAACATAGAAATGAAATGTTCTCGTGTTGGTGATACGGTCAGGTAGTCAATTTTCCATACTCAATGTCGCTGGCTCAAATGCTGTGGCATTAAGTAGGGTTAAATTGTATTATTGATCGCCATATTTAGATGTAACGTAAGGAAGTTTTACTTTACTGAGTACGGTAGCAGATAAATGAAACAGCCCCCCAGCAGAAGTGATAGAGGCTCATACAATCAGGGAATTTTAACATGCGTGGGATATACATAAAGCTATCCTGAATCTACGATCCGAGCGTCTACATCAGAAAAAAATGGCCAGACTAGACGGGTCAAACGGTTCTTATCGGCCGCCAAATTCTGTGTTGTAAACAAAGTGCAGTAACTCCATTAAACTTTTGTTTATTTTCTGTCCGGATGTATATCACACGTGCAAAAAAACACAAGAGTTACACAACACTCATGCTATAATAGATGCAACACATTGTGTTTGCTTGTGACACTGAGTGGAAATGCACTCTGGTGTAATGTCAACACTGAGTGATAGCCTTTCCTGGAGGAGCTCTCCCACCCCCATCACTCTGAGCAGCGAGCAGCAGCAGCAGTGATCTGGGGCCATTGCCCTGTGAGCTCCCCCCTGCGGCTCAGAGCTGGGAGTGTTAGTGAATGTAGCCCCGCAGAGCCAATGAGCTGGGACCGGATGCGATATATCCTCTGGGACAACAACTGCTCTGTTCCTCCTCAGTCCCACATGACGCCATTTACTGTTCGCATATCCCCGACCTCCGGAAAAGAGACAGGAGATCGCAGAGAAAGTGCACGAGCCACCTCCGGTCTCCGAGCCCCGCTGTCACGTTCTGAGAAGCCTGCGAGCAGCTGAAGGATGTACCTCTGCTAGATCCTAACACTTAGTGAGCAGGGGGGGAAACTGGCACTTGGAGTCGCGGATCAAACTTCCAGCAGAGGGATCGGGAAGTGTCCCCCCGCTACAAACCGGTTCCATTTAGCACTGGAAACTTGTTTTTTTTCCCTTTCTCTCTTTTTTTCCCTTATTTGGAGAATCTGCAACTTTGTGGCTATAACTTTAAAGCTCCCCTTCCACCCGGATTTTGGATTTACCAACCCTTAAAAAAAAAAATTACCAACAAAATAATAAAACCCAAGTCCCCGGGGGCGAGGAGTCGCTGAGCTGCCGCAGTTACGGTGAGTTGATGGGTGCGGAGGTCTTTGATTTAACCCCGAGTGTGCCGCTAGTAGCACTTTACTGGCCGAGGGGGAAAAAAACTTTGTTCATTGTTTTAATTTTCTTCAATCAAAAGGTTTTGTTTTATTTGTTTTGTTTTCGTGAAGTGATTATAGTGGAGGGGGAGAGTGGTCTGGGCTGTGGGGTAGAGTAATGTAGTATATTCCTCAGGGTCGGGTAATAATACAAGGCCTGCAGGGGTAATATGGGATCTAGGGGTCAACTTACCCTGCAGTGTTTGGAAGTTTTTTTACTTATTATTTTTTATTAATAATACTAATATTGTTTAACCTATAGAACCCCATTAGATCAGGAGCGTAAACTGCTTTGGAGGGACTTTTACAGTTTACAGTAGTTTCCCAATTATTAACCCTTTCATGCTTGAGTCATATAGGTAAGAGGGGTATGTTTTCAGCTCTTGGTGAGCCTAAGGGGTATATGCAGATTTAAATCCTATTGATCCATACATTATACATTAATCAGTGTATTTTTTAATGCATTCTTAAATCTGATCAATTGCATTATCAGGCATAACTTTTGTGGCATCTTATTGGCTGCATGTGAATTATTGTTAATGTGGTTTTAATACAAAAAAATCTCCTTAAATACAAAACAGGCCACTACTTGAGTTATGTCTTTGCAATAAAAAATAAATAAATCATGGGTGTTATTTCTTATACCCAGTGATGTTGTTTTTTTAATTATTTTTTACACATCGATTTTGTATTTAAATGTGTTTTTCTCATACTGTCCCACTTCTGGTTTATTTTTCTATAGACAGTGGCTTGTGTTTAGTGCACCTTCCATGGCCTCATTGAGATTCCCTTGTTGTCCCCTTTACACAATTATTGTTCTTTATTTGTTAAGCGCCGACACATTCCACAGTGCTGTACAATTAAAATATGGGGTGGTTATCGTGAATACATAACAAAGATCCCCTTGCAAATACAACAGGATGAGGACCTGTTTCTAGTTATCTTTACTACAACTTTCCACTCAGTGGTTTGTGATTACTTCTATTTTGAATGCTACAGAGGATATAGTTTGTGGTATTTAACAAGTTCGGAAATGTTGTGGCTTGTCTCATGAGCTATTTATATCGTTTCACCCTATCCTCTCACGCTATCCCCCTTAATCCACAGTCTGATCACACACTCTCTCTACTTGGAGCCTTTGAGTTTGGGTGGTGGGGTGATTCTTATTCACCTATCTCGCTGTACACAATGTTTGTATACAAGCGGCTTGTGGTTACACAACATTCGTGAAAGTTTAATTAATCTGTCAGGTGGAAAGAGTTTTTTTTTTGTGAACCACAGAAAGATTAGTCGGTGTATTCTGTACTTCAGTTCAAAGATAAAAAGGATCTTGCTTATGTCATATTGTTTTACATCGTATATTGTGTGTCTTAATTTCGTTATTAAATGTTCTCTGCCCAGTCATGAGTTTGGTGGTTCAGAAACTGGAATTGAAGAAGTAGCGTGAGAGTTTGTAGAGATCTCTTTAAGAACCACTGGTATCAACACAGTTGTAATTAAGTTGGGGCGATAACGATGCTTTGGGCTGTAATATCTCATTATACTAGTGGAAATTCTCTGCGGCTTTTGTAACCATGGGGGCCGCTGTTAACCATTAGTGTGCCCTGCCTGTGAAAAAAGGAATTCCAGGCTAAGCGTTATTGAGGAACTGTCCACGTCAGGTCAACGTCTTCAATTTGTTTGTGCTGGGGAATATGTTTTATAATAGTGAAGAATTACATGAAATAACTATTAATTGCATGATGTTGAAAACTTTGACCGGTCAGCTGCAGTTTCTAGAGCAGCAGTATTATGCTAGAACTGCCTGAACTGAACATAGTTTCAGAATGTGGCACGCCGGGTACAGATACTAGGTCCCATGTAGTTCTAAAAAAACCCAAAACAGATCAAAACCATGTACAATAAGCTATATAAGTGGATCTTCAATATCTGGTTGAGTTCAAGTTTTGTTATTCGTCAATGTTCGCATTATGTGTAGGGTAATATCATAAAGTACTCTATTATGCATACTTGTGAATTTTGAATCTAATTCAAAACCCAATGTATGTGTATGTATATAATATATATATAGTGTGTCAAGAGCAGACAGTAAATTGATATCAAACTGCAGTCAATGTGTCAACACGATACGCCACTTATTATTATCCAGAACTTTTTTTTTAATTTACTGAATAAAAACTTGTTTGCAGCTTATGAAGTGGGAAACAATGCCTTTTATATCCTTTCATCACTCCTTAAATAAAATCTCCCAATTTGTTACAGACATAAATAAGGAGCTGCAGTAGAACTTTAATCTGATTATGCAATCATAAATCAGCATTGATATTAAACTTTTGGTTTTTTTTAGCAAGCCAACGAATGAGTTCCAGCAGATGTTTAGTGTCATTGCAGAAACTAGGGCAGCTTCATATGTAGTATAAGTATAGCTCTATGCTGAAGTGCGTTGCTGCGTTTATGAGCCATGATCTTATATTTATAGAAGTGGAAGGCGTTTAGGTGTAATTTGTTACGGTGCAGTGTTCGAATTTTATTCCTTGCACACGTACCGCACGTTTATGGCCTCAATGATGTATTTCTCAAAGTTGAAATATTTTCAACATTTAGATTTCCGTAAAAAAATATTTGTTTAAATATTGACTTTTCAGCTACGTAGAGAGGAGTGTGACATCTTCGTTTTTTCGTTCATTTCCAGTTTTTGTTTTTCTTGTAGTTTGTCTCATTCACAGGCTGTGAAAGTAACTTGCATAGCAAATGGTTGGGGCGGGGGTTATTATAAAGTGTAATGGAAACTAATTTTATGTTTAAATAGTCTAAAATGTGTCTATAAACAAGATCTCGCGTAACAGGGTGACTTCATGGGTCCCGTTGCGTCAGAGGGAATATTTAGGCTAGTTTGACATTTTGTAGTGCTTATTTTTTTAGGGCTGCATAATGTTGACGTTTGGGCTAGAATTTTGTTTAAAATTAAAAGTGCTCTTCATCCTGAAAGGTTGTTGAGGTGATCACATCCTGTTTGCTAGTTCATGAATAATGTGCATTATTCAGACCATCCTCCTCAACAGTTCAGTTAGGTGAGCCTTTGACAAATCTATCAAAGCCATCAGTCTACACAAAATGAAGCGCTGTAAAATGCAGGTACTGTTTATTATGCTAATGGGAATGTGTTCTGGGCATTGTGATTCCTCTTTTATTGACCTGCGTGAAATGCACTAAGGGTATGGCTGCATTGTGTGTCTTCCTTTGCAGCTGGCTTCCTTTACCTGAATTGTTTGGGAAGTCCATTTCAATGAAGTTTTTAAACACTTGTTGGGGCACGTTCTCCAGGTAGTCTTGCTATCCGGTTTCTTTATGTAGGATCTTTGTTGGATAGATAATCAGAATAGGTGTTCAGTAGAGCTAAGTTCTTCTGTTTTGAATTCCGTTGGAAGTTTAGCTTGATGGTAAAGGACTGTACATTTGCTTTTGTATGAAGGCTGTAGATGTCTAATATAGAAGCCTAGTGAAGTTGCTGGTCACAATAAATCCAGAATGTAACTAAATTAAAATATGCAAAACATCAAAACATCAAGTTAGGTGGTATCTATTTCTTATTGATGAATGCGTCTTTTTGGCCAAATTTGTTTTTCTCTTGTTTGCTTGTATGTAAGCCATAGAAAGTACATAAATATAGCATTTAAAGGCAGTATAAAAATATTAGTTTTGTAATAAATCAAACTCAAGCTAAGTAATGATGTGGAATGCGATTATAAGACAATTTTGAATTTTAGCATCATGTTGTGCATCTATGTATGGTATTCATTCAATAGAAGTGTTTCACTTTTTTGTTACCAACATTTGTGTTTTGCTTTAATTACTCTCTTCAAAAATGGCAACTACTTTGATTAAAATATTTTGGAAATCCAATTGTTTAAATGTATAAATTGCTTTATATTGTCAATATATGTTGTATTGTACACAAAAATAATGGATATTTTGTCTCTTTTGTTCCAACAGAATTTCAGATGTGTTCTCAGTCTACTGGAGTGAAAACTCTTCAGAGTACTGATGGATACAAGAGTACAAAATGGCAATGCATCCCAACCTTTACTCCAGGCTCGGCGTGACAATGGGAGACCGATTGGTGATATTGGCACGAGGGAAATTGTTACGCAACAAGCTCATGTTTTGTCCTTGGAACAGATCCGAGCCATACGGAACACTAATGAGTATACAGAAGCGCCTACGGTGGCCCCAAGGCCTTGGATTAAACCTGCACCTCGTCCGGCTACCCTACACAAAAATGACAGAATACATGTAGTAACTGACCAGAGGCAGTTTAATAGGAGTCCTCATCCACCGATGCATTTTTCATCAAGGGAACCCTTGCCTCGGTCGATTAGTACTGTTAGTACTGGATCTCGGGGCAGTACAAGGACAAGCACAAGTAGCAGTTCGTCAGAACAAAGATTTTTAGGGCCATCCTATACTTCTGCAGGGTTGGTTGCTGACCGAATAATTCGAGTACAACCCAAACCTGAACTGAAAACAGAGGAGTTAAAGCCTTCTGGTAAAGAAGACTTGGGCTTGCATTCATACAGGTGTGAGGACTGTGGGAAATGTAAGTGTCAAGAATGCACTTATCCAAGGACTCTTCCCTCTTGTTGGATTTGTGACAAGAGGTGCCTTTGCTCAGCCCAGGAAGTGGTTGACTATGGAACTTGTATTTGCTGTGTGAAGTGCCTTTTCTATCACTGCTCAAATGATGATGAGGACAATTGTGCTGACAACCCCTGTTCTTGCAGTCAGTCTCATTGCTGTACTCGCTGGTCCGCAATTGGTGTCATGTCCATGTTCTTGCCTTGTCTATGGTGTTATCTTCCAGCCAAGGGTTGCCTTAAATTGTGTCAAAGTTGTTATGATCGGGCAAAGCGGCCAGGCTGTCGATGCAAAAGGTCAAACACAGTATGCTGTAAAGTTCCTCAAATTCAGCCCAGAAACTTTGAAAAACCAACATAGCACAGGAGGATGAATCTGATTTACGTAATGAAATGTTTAACACAGATATGCAATCATATAAAAGTTGTCACCTTGGCACAGTTAGTAGAAAGCTTTTGGGACATTTTCCTGTTTGCCGTGAAACACTTTTTATACTGTATGTGGTATCTTAACAGATAGGCTTGTTAGGGATCCAGTGGTGTTCTGTGACCCATAGGTTATATAAGCTAAAGCAACACAGACACTCCTAGGTAACTGTGTATTATTGTTTGTGAATAGTACTCATGACATTTGTAAATTAGCAAATGACCTTATTTTCTGCCAGAGATAATGTGCTATATTTTTGTACATAATATTTACAACTGTGAAAAAAAAATGGTGCCGTGTATATGGCACAGTCACAAAATCTACTAATGTACATTCAAAGGAATGTGAATCAATCAGTATGGTTAGATTGTACTTTGCCTTAGTGAATCTTAACTCTTTGAGTGCCGGGGGTGCACAATGAATGGGTGTCACAACCCTGTGGCACTTTGTGGGTTTTAATATTACCAGACTTCTACTCTTTATATTGTACAGTTACATTAAGAGCCAGCCTTTATTTTCTAATTTTTCAACATATTGTTTAGTGTAAAGTATATTTATTTGAAGTTTTATTATTTTATAAAAGAGAAATATTTATTTTAAGAAGCATCTTAAAAATGCTCCCCTTTTTTATGATGTCACTTTCTGCAAATAGGGGCGACTGATGCATATGTTCACTATAAAATAGAAAATATATTAACGTTTGAAATTAAACTTGGTATGTGGTCTTTCTTATTCTGCTAAGGCTAATGTATTTACATTGTAGTGATAAGAAGCAATGACAAGATGAAATCCCCAAACCTCTTGAATGTGTGAAGTGTGTATGTGTCCCTGTATGTGAATACATAACATCCCACGTGGAAAGTGAATAGGTTTCACTTTAAATTTAAAATTGTTCTTGATTTAAAGCAACTCAGGCATGTCTCATATTATTGTGTTGGCCTCATCCAGCTCCACATTAAAGGTGAAAACCCCTGACCCCTTGGGGTAATTTCTCGGACAACGAGCCCATATCTTAACCCCTATGATTACTTAGTACAGGTTCAAGGACTTTATAAGGCAATATCCATATTCATAACTAGTTTCATTACATTTAAGAATTTAAAACCATCAGGAACACTTAAACCATTGTTTGGAAAGAGCTACCAGTACAAATGGAAGGAGGAGAACCTAAAATAAAAACTTGAAAAACCAGGTAATGCTTTTCAACACATTAAGCTTGAAAAAAAAAAACAGCTATTTGAACACCAACATGTGTAGAGCCATATACTAAAACCATATGTCTACTTAACATAAGCCAAACATCTTAATGAAAACTGGCTATAACATAAGTGTTTTGTTTTGCAATCAGTGTAATTGTTTTGGAGATATTTGGTTTAAAGGTTCACCTTCGGGTAGAGGAGATCTGTATCTTGGAGTGATCAATTTCCTGCTCTGTCGTACTCTCCCTCTTCCTCACTCATCCTTACAAAGGCTTCTTGAGCCAATCTCCAACTTAACAATGGTGCAGAGATAAGATAATCAGAGTAATGATCATGAAGACCTTGAGAAGGTTGTCAAAGTGACATTACATTTTTTTTTATTTACTCTTGCGAACATGACTTACAAACATTACTGTACTTTTATTTAAAGTAAAGTTTCCTTGCTGTCCCTGGTCTTCACTGCAGAAGCTGGTCTTTGAAGGTACAGGAGCCAACTGCTATCATAATGTACTTCTGGCTTCTCACGTTCTAATCCCACAGTAAGGTGGATTTCCCTATGGTATAAATAGGAAAACTATAATATGAGGGATTTATTAAAATATCTCATCAAGGTACACTCTATCTGTCATATTTGCAGGATCTCCCCATATGCATTTTCCCCGTTGCACACTTGCCCAGCTAATTTCACATGATATACTCATGGACAGTCAACTCTGGAAGTGTCCCAAGGGTGGTCTAATGAAACCACCAAGTCCACATACACAGAAAGTGCTCCCATTGGTTTTATTAGGAGTGCTGACACTGATTTGCTACTTCAAACTCAATAGAGGTTCCACACAGCTTCCACTAAAGGTAAGTAATCTTATTTGTTGTTTTGTTTAAGTTAATTTATATTAACCCCTTAAGGACAATGGGCAGCTTTGTCATTAAGGGGTTATAGTAGGTGAAACTCCTCCCAGGGACACAGGAGTGTCCCTTTAAGGAATGTGCAATGCATTGGGCCCTAGAGAGTGCAAACATGGTTTTCATGGATAGCACGTTTATTTTTTATGCCATTCTTTATAATCTATTTTGTATTGTATTACAACTACTTTGCGCTATTTAACTTCATAAAAAGTTCATTCACCCGGCCGTGCACATTGGAATTTATGTTCAGAGGATCCTGAGTTTTCGCCTTCACAGATCACATCAGATGCCTCGCTTTGATGTGCTTTAAAAAAAAAAAACCTAGATACGGGGGATATTCTACAAATGACACACCAGTAGTATAGTTGAAGCTATTTGTGTCAAAATATTGATGTGCCTCACTTAATCTAAATGGTTTGCTTTCAGGATGTCTCTTCTGGAAAGTTACCTTCCACTGAGGTCAAAATATTGCTACTGCCAAGTTTCCCACCAGAAGTCTAGGAAATTATTTACCTGGCTTATTAACAAACCATAATTTCCTGTTCTGAACGTTTGTCTCCAAGTCTTAAAGTAGAGTTGCAAAAAAAAATTAAAGGTCGACCAGTACTCGGTACACTTTTAAATCCTCCACAGAAATCATGTGATGTGTTTTTGCACATACGCAGAATTCTGTCCAAGAAAAATAAGACGATCAATAAACTTTAGACGTTTTCGGTGCTAAGCATCCAGACTTGAATGGAATTAAACATCATCTAGCTTTTTTATGCTTTTAATGCTTATGTTTTTATAATCAATCCTAAAGTTACACAAAATAATAAAAAAAATATATATATAAACATCCCTTTGGTATTTTATAATTTTAAACAAATTGTTGAATGATAAATCGGCAGCTGGTTTGCGTGGTACGACTAAGCAGCGCTTGGATAACAGGGTTTTATTGTGTAACTTTAACAACATTTACTTGAAGCATAAATTCACAGGTGCTTGACAGCCATCAGGAAGTGGTTAATTAAATCACTTAACTAAAATGTAGTTTATGGATTGTAGAGAGTGAAGGTCACACTTAGAGGTGTTTAAGAAAAATGAATACTAGATTTTTTTTCTACTGGAAAAAAAGCCTTGTCTGCCATATTTTTATTTTGATATTATGTGTGTATTATGTTCTTGAATGTTCAGATTAATGATTTCCAACTTTTTCATTTGAAGGGATATACACGTTGAAACCATGAGCCTTTTGGCTCTGATTCAGAGCTGATGGTTTAAACCTTAAGAATACTCGCTACGTTAAGGGAACACTCCAGCCATCATGTGTCTTTTTGCACATGCAGAATCCCCCCCATATGCATTTGCTCCTTTACCCTACCTCCAGCTTTTCTCCATGCACGACATGTGAACACGCCTGCTTGCACGTGATATAACTTACCTCCAGTCCGCTCCAGGGCTGGCTCAGTGGCCACTGTGGACATGGACATTATTCGACCCGTGTGCAGAAAGTGCTCCCATTGATTGCCTGCTTGGTGTAGCCAATCAATGGTAAAAATCGTCAATCGCGGAAGGCAGCCGTTACTGACCTGTAGTTTCTATCTCAGGTGTTTTTTCATGTTTTTGGTTTCTGAAGAATGCATTTGAAAGTATTATTTGAGTACTTCAGTATGTATTCTTCCTTAGTAGGACTCTTTAATGAGCAGTGGTCAACCATTTTTGCAGATCAAGACAAACAAATGGTAGTATCACCAGCTGGAACCATATGCAAACTAACATAAAAACGATGATTCATTTGCATTTTGTCGTGCATGATGATATCACAAAGAGAAGAAGCCAATTCATTTAAAACTACCTTTTCCGGTTCTATTTTTGTAAGCTTCCTAATTCACACTGGGTTCATTGTTGAATATGTTACCACAAGCCATAGAAGACTAAGGATCAAGTTTGTTTAGATTTGCCTATGTTATCTCATATTCTTTTTACCACCCTCTCCCTAATTTGTTAGATCAGTGTTGTATAATGTCCATATCCTGTATAGGACTATAAAGAATCTGCCGGATTTGCAAGGCAGTGCATGTTATAACGTCTGGATAATTCAGGTTATGAAAATTTGGTAAACCGTAATTTGACTGTGTGTAATAACCTCTATCAAGCAAGGTGTGTTTTTCATTGTGATGGCAAATTATATTCTTTAATATCCTGCCCTCCGTGTAGTAAACTAATCTGACAAACATACTATACAGAGACAGTATCATCCTATAGAAATTAATTAACTGTAATTTGACATGTTTAGGATAACAGTATAGAGCTATACCCTAACTATTGTCTCCTAATGACAAACAAAGCTATGAGTGTACTGTATATATTAATGAAACCGACCCACAACAGAATTTTTTGTTTTAAAAAAGTTATAAAAAATTAAATTATTATGCAAATGCCAATGAATGTTACTCTCAGACATTGATAGATACCATCTGATTACTAGAGAGATCCACATCCCCAAAGGTATTTTATTAAAAAGAAAATACAATAAAAAAATTGCCTCTCCCAACACAAAAATTCTTAAAATCCTAGAATAGTATAGCATTTAGGGTAGCATTTTGGCCCTCAAACATAAAAACCTACCTATGTTTAGTGTTAGTGTGGATGTTGCCATTTCTATGGTTGAGGATTGAATGGGTGTTTAATCGAATCTCATAATTTGATTGCAAAGATCAATGGCATATTAAGTTTGGGCAAATATTTGTGGTCACTTTTTCTTCTTCGTCTTCTTTTGTACGTAATAGAGCTCCTGCAGATTCTGTAGCGCTATTACAATAAGGGAGAACAAAAATAAACAATAACAGTAAAGAGGACAAAACACAAAAATAACCATAACATGAACACATTGTTAAGTGTTGGAAGTTGGGGGGCAGCATAGATAAGATGATATTGGCATCCCCTATGGAAAGGCTTTTAGTTTATTATTTATTTATACAGCACCATCAATTTACGCAACACTTCTTACAATACACACATTCGAAGGGTAAGACAAAACTAGAATTGACAGACAAATACAAACTGATTTGGTAAAGAGGGCCCTGCTCGCAAATTTACACTCTAGAAGGATGAATGATCATTAGCTCTTCTTCAGGATTAGGATTGAATCCTTTAAAAATAAGAAATTAAAGTGTTAGGATTAAGAGCTGTAAAACCAACGAACACAACAAAGTTAAACAGAGTACTCATTGTCCTATATATTCTCATAAAGGTTTTTTAATCTTAAAAAAAAAAAATAAAAAAGCCTAAATGTATTGATCCTCATGATATCCTACAGAAAATATCACCAGAATTTGGTTTATTCCTTGTTCTGGCTGGTGTGACTTTACTTGTGGACTGCAATTGTGCAGATTATCAATGGGATTGAGATCAGAACTTTGACTGGGCCACTCGTAACATTCACAGGTTTTTTAGTCATTTCATGTTGCTTTGGTCTTGTGTTTAGGGTTAGTAGTTGGGAGAATTGATGCTCGAGAACCATGAAGTAGAGCCCTGCACGGGACTGTTTTCTTAATCCCGCTCCTGCTGAATTTCTGGCCAGTACCGCCCGCTCCTGCAACATGTGTGTTCCACTACCGCAACATATGTGTCCAATCCCACCCCTTCTGCAAAATATGTGTCCAGTGCCACCCGCTCCCACAAATATCATTCACAGACATTCATTCCCTCATTCACAAATACTCATTCATTTCCTCATTCACAGATACTCATTCATTCCCTCATTCACAGATACTAATCATTCACAGATATTCATTCTCTCAATCACGCAAACTCGTTCATACAAACTCCCAACCCCCTTATCTGAACTGCAGATTTCCCGCGCACTCCTGCAAGGCTGCCTTCGTGTTGCTTGCACACAGCGTCTCTTCTCTTGTCCCGCCCAGGGGAAGGAGGAACGGAGCAGAGACATGTGACGTGACGTAAATTCACAGGACTTCACTGGGTTCCTGGGTGGAATAAGAGAAAGAGACGCTGTGTGCGAGCAACGCGAAGACAGCCTTGCGGGAGTGCGCGGTATTACTGGGACAGGTACATTGTCTGACCGCCCCCTCACGCTCCCCGCAAGTTGACGGGTTCCGTGGGACCCGCATCCCGATGCAGTCCTCTACCATGAAGGAAAAAGTTAACTGTGGGCTGTCCACACACAATGAACCTGGAACTAAGGACACCAACACAAAACTTTAGGCAAATTTTCCAGCTTACTGTTTCACTAAACACATACCTAGAAAAGCACACATTACTAGATATCCTACTGGCTATATTACCAACAAGGGAAAGAAAGTTGGTGTTCCCCAGTAATGATAGAAATGCAATTGTAAGACAAAGAAAATACCCTGATAGAATACAATAAAAAGAGAAATTAATGCTGCTGCTTTTGTTGTGGCACAATACAATCGAAATAAGTTGTATTTAACAGTTGTAGCAAGGAAATAAGATCAATGTTTTGTGTACTTAAAGTATATCCACTTTGACGACCCAAGATGCAATTCTTTATACAGTCACTACACTTTGCATAGGCGAGATGTGCTCCACCAGAGAATATAACCAGAGGCAAATGTTTTTTACAACTCAGAACCAAAACATTGTAGTCTTTAACGTACGCTCCAAATGCTTATAGCCAAGCTACCTTTGGTGTAAGATGGCAAGCTTGTGACTTACTGGGAAACCAAATGTGTTTTAGGCCAGGACCATTTATATCCAAGCAGCTGTGATGTTACAAATCCATCACTAGACAGTGCATATGCACTGTATATATACCTTGTATTTATGCTCTATTGATGAATGCTAAAATCTTAATCTTAAAGTAAAACTTATCAAAAAGTATTGCCTAGGAAGGCCAACTATAAAGATGCATAAGACTCCTTTAAACATATCTTCCAATCTAAGCAGGATATACACAGTTACAATAATATTTGTAAACATAGGTATAAAATGTTGATCTGGGAACAAATCCAAATGCCATCCCGGAGTCCAAACAGGATTTCACTGGTTTTAAAACTCCAAATAAAAACCTAACTATGGAAATATGTTTACCTTTTTATACTGTTTCCTTAATGCCCATTCTAAATGATCTCCCAACATCCAAGTTGTTACGTTGTTTTCTAGTTAAGTGATGGTGGCCACTTAAGTTGTTGCAACATACCCAGCAACATCAGTTCACATGTATTTGCTTATGTGAAACATGGCATCCATTTCTGAAATCATGTGGTTCATCCAACCTGTTCACATCCTTACAAAAAACTCTTGATATACATACTATACATGCTACTATACTATACATACTATATTGGTCGACTATTTTTTACATCAACAACTCCTGCAGTAAAAACATATTAAATGATACTGCTACTCTAATTTGAGGGATGACAATGTTCTAGCTAGGTTCTTTCTGTAGAAATAATTTGAAATGCTTGTATGTTTTTGTCATGTCACTTTGTATAATGGGGAATAAAGAGGAAACGGTAAAATATTCTTTCATTATATGTTCATATGTTTTATCAGAAGGCCTACCCTAGGGCAATGCCCCTAGCCGCCCCTCCACGGCTACCGTTCTCTGCGGATCACCGGGATATGACAGCATATCATGGTACGCTATAATTTAAACCACCTTTGGGACAGCATCCATGGTGTCAATGGACTGGTTGAGGAGATCAGAAATCTCCTTTGTAATTGGTTCATTAAGAAGCACCACACCAGGGGCTCGATTGCCCAAGAGTTTTGTGGCAGGGACACTGCTGGCCTAGGCCTGAATACATCATTGCTTATCACACAGACATTACCTAATTCTAGTAGCCCTTTCCTGAATTTTAATTGAACACAAAATTGTAGGCTAAAATTCTGTTTCTAATATTTTCCCACTGCTCCCAAGTTGTATGCTTAGTTTTATATTGCACAAAACAGCCTTTTATTCCTCAAGTGTTCAATTTTGCCATCCAATAAGTAGAGTAACCAATAGGCATCTTCCCACAGCTGTACTACCATGGTAATTCTCAGTCAGTCGTTGGCCAACAAGCAACTGGCTATAAATCATAGAAGCAGTAGAATAGTGGCGCCTGGACCCTATATGTTCCCTACCACTATTCCAGACCTGTTAAACTAGTTCTCCAAGACCAACAGTGCTCCTGGATTTGTGGACTAATCGTGTTTCAGCTGGGATATAGATTAAACCGACAACTGCTTTGAACCAATGTTTTAGAACATTTCTCTAGCCCCCCTGAGGCCTCAACTCTTGAAAATCTGATTTTTTTTTCAATTGACCCCATTGTTGATTCCAGAAGAATCTGGAAACCACTAATAACATGCCTTTGCCCCGAAAACTCATCATTCACCTTAATGCACTTTTGCCTTGCTTCCAGGTGAATCTAGAAATTCTTTATATATTCCAAACCTTGAATCTTGCCTCAAAACATATGATTTCAACATTGTACAATGTAGATAAGTTGAATCCAGTGCACCAGCATATTTAAAATCTTTGGTTACCTTGTAAGAAAAGCATAAGGATACTTTGCTTTAACAGGACCTTAATTTACTCACTACTTGTGTCAAGTTGGTTGACAGCAACTATTTTTTTTATTAAAGTAGCACATAATGAAAAAAAAACACATTTTCAGTAACTGGAACAACTCCTGTTGAACTGTAAAAATATTACAGAGCCCGAAGCTCAAATTGCAGGTATTTTTATCACTTAAGCTACATATAGTTTTGTCCAAATTAAAGTAGACTTGTACTACCGGTATTTAACCCTCATTTGACATAAATTCTCCTGCTCCTTATTCATCAACAAATAAACAAATAATTATTAAAATAAATGACAGCATTAGTATCCTCCTACACATCTAGCATACGTGGAGTTTAGTGTCAATTGATCATGTTTCCCTTACATGTAGTGAACATACATTTGCAGTTTTTGCGCTGCATAACAGCTTGAACCTTTGGAATAATACAATGTTCCTTTATTGATTGACGAAGGTACTTTAGTCCTGCATGGCCAAAACCCATCTCCCTGTGGAAAAAAAATACTAGTAAAAGTTATCCAGATAGCAGGCTTAATGGATACATTGGAATTTGGATAATGGAGTGTGCTGAAAACCTGCTGCACATGTGCACAAAGAACCTCCTTGGACACACAAGCTGTGCACATGCGCACAAAAGTAAATAGCCCTGTTATCTTGCAAGAGGACCCCTACATGCATGCACAATGGGCTTCCAACTTGCACGGACAACCAAGCTGGGGAAATACAATGCAAGCTTCTGAACAGGCTCCAGACCTACATTTGAATTCAAATAATTGTAACTGAGCAGGGTGGCAGAGCCTACCCCTCCCCTGGATGGGAACCATTCATAAGGTATATATATTCAGAGTGCAAATGTCAATGAAATACAATTAATGTATGCTGACATTTTCAGTTTAAAGTTCTGCCTTCATAGAAGAAATGGATTGCTCTCTTTACCCAATGACCTAACCACTGTGTGCAATATGAGATGCAAACACAAGACTTCCGTTTTTTATTTTGAAATGAAGATGTTATTGCTTATTAGCTGTGTCTCCAACAACTCATAGCATCTACTATTGGGCAATGACCGTGTGGTTTGCTGGAATCTCACTTTTTAAGCATTTTTCCCCACAGCTGTTGCAGACGGATGAAAACAGTATTTGGGTCCCCTTGAGCATTGAGCTTGGGTGACCACCTTGTTCATTTGTAAAGGGCAACTGGGCTGGTATTTACATGGTTATCACAATGGATATACATAGCTTTAACAATTTCAGCCATAGCAACAGATCCGTTTATATATATATTTTGCACACCCATGTTGCGGAGGAAATAGAGTACAAGCTCTTCATAGTAATAGTATTTTTGCTTTGTTTCGATCCCTGAAAATTTTCTACAGTATATCTAAGGCTGTTTTTTCTAATCCAAGCTACATTCATATTCAGTTTGGATTGTCCTGAGGTAAATGCTGGCGAAATGTGCAACATTGCATCAAACAGCAGCAGATAAAGAAGGTGATGTGTAAAGTGAGAAATATGTCCAGATGTCGAAGAGGTTGTGGTAGTATGTAATTAAAAGAAGCTTTGCAGCTGAATGAGGCTTCGGGGGAACTATGTTTCCTGTATCCATCAAATATCATGGCTCTTCGTCCTTGCTTAAATCACAAGATTCTCAGTGAAGAGGTAAAAACCTTGCCAAAGGGCAAGATTGTAAAACAGGATTCCAGGGTTTGATCCCAGCCTTCATTTAAAGAATACCAGAAGACAGACAATATATCAGAAAGCCAGCTTTATGTTCACTGGTTTTAGTACTGATCAAAGGAAGTAGCCCTCCTTTTAGTAGGACATTACAGTGGATCTCCCACTGTATTACCATTTCAATACCTACTAGTTTAAATAAAAGACTTCGATTAGATAGATTTGTGAGTCATCTGAGGTCAAGAAGCAATTATTCATCTAGGTAAATGTTTAAATTATTCTTAATAGCTGAAACCTCACCCTTGTATTTATTTTAAAAATGATTGTGTTTAATTACGCGATGGTTGAAAAATATACCTCAACCACTACAGTAAGCATGACCAACACAAGTAAGATCAATTAAAAAAAAAGACATTATGATATTTCCATAGAGAAAATTGAGACCGTCCTACAAAAAGCTGGACACTTCAAAAGTAAGTAGGTGCCATGTCTACTTATTGCTTAAAAAGGTGCAAAAAGGGAACCAACCCTCAACCACTTTACCTTTTTATTATTTATTAATATAGGGCCATCAAGCTGCCTATGGTCTTGACCCTTCCTGTTGTCAATGTCAGGAAAAAATGCACAACTTACAGAGCTACCTAAAAAGTTAACCAAATTACTTACCAGACAATGTAGAGCTACATAATATTTCTCTTTCATGAACATACCATAAATAATGTAGAGCATGAAAACAAGAGACAAGTCAACGCATCCTTCGAGGTAAAATACTTTATAAATAAATAAAAGCCATGGTCTAGTGCTGATGTATTTCTAGTCTTAATATCACCATTGCCTCCAATTTGTTTACATATGGTTTAGGATCTGTCTTATTTGATAACTTCCCTCCATAAAATATTGAGTTATATATCAGTACTATGGCCTACCTTTCGATTTCCCTTAATAGAGTATTATTGAGAACGAACAGACTAAAGTTTCATCAAGTCCATCCACATGGTGATTTTTATTGTTATTCAAATTGATGTGTATTGGACAAAGAGATAAGTCAAATGGAGGCTGTTGGCAATGCAGCCATCCTTTAATATGTAGAACACTTCATATGTAAATGGTCACATCAAAGTGTTAGATTGTGACCATTTCCTGTACAAGTTTCTTTCTTTTTTTTTGCCAATTAGCAGTTACCTAACAATCAGAAAAGGGAAGATCTTTCACCTTTTACTAAATGCTACTTACCTACTGTAATATTCATTTTTTGACACACAAATCATATAATTGAGGCGGTTTAATTAATTTCATCTACATTTTAAAAAGCTATAACTCAGATTTAAAAAAATCTTTTGAAGATCCCCCCCACCCAAATGAGTATTAATCTACATTGTTAGCAGTACTGACTTCCAGGTGGGTCACTACAGCTCAGTTACCCGGATCCTTGTAGGACAGATATGTACAAGCACGTGTGAAAGGAGTACCCCACTGTCACAGCTTGCGTAGTACATCATTGATGATGTCTTGTACGCTTTACAATACAACAAGTAGAGAACAGAAATCAAGAGAAAATGGTGTCTTTAGTCGGAATGGATACCTTTTATTGGGCTGGCATAAAAAAAATGTAAAGCTTCAGATAGAAGAGACCCCTGAAGACCCATCTTCAGAAAATCTTGTAAATTTTACATCTCTTTTTATGTTGGTAAATAAAAGGTTTCAACTTCACCTAAAGACCAAATATCCCCCTTGTAACCTGCCATTTACACCATAAAGGCTGTACCTTGCCACCCAGTTAGCTTATGGATGCATAATAATCACTAACAATGACATTCTAACACTCTGTTACTACCACTGGCAATGAAGTGTTAAAAATATCACATGCATTGCTAAGAGTCCCATCATAGGATTAGTAGAAGCTTTTGCACTTGAGGACTTTCCTTAATGATGCTGTAATAAGTATCATAGACTCAGTTCTGTTGTTTGTATTCTGATTTACACATATAAGGCCCCTGAACATTTTTTACAACACACTTTCAACATGAAATATGTCAAATGATGCCCAAATGGGAGATTTGGATGGGAAGATTGATGGATATTTAGAGATATAGAGACAAATAGACAAATGACATAAAATGATGTAATAATATACCTTCGATGGGTGTGTACAAAATGTTAACATAACTTTCTGTCACCCAATTACATGTCAATACGTTAATTTCCAGTTACGTTAGTTTACTTCCACGGCCATTGATTTCTTAAAATCCTGTGCACTTTTAAATGTAAAAATAATTAGCTCAGAAGAGATAGGTTTACTGCAGCAGACCAGTGAACAAATAGTTACCAAATACCCAAGAAAATACTGCTGGTTTTGTGTCATTAAGCAAAAAAATGATTTCCTTCTCTAGAGTGTACTTCTGAATCCAAAATAAACAAATAAAGTAAATTAATGAACATTAACAAATCTTTACTCTCCATATAAAATGAAATGGAACTGAACCGAAAGCAGAAAAAATAACCTGTGTGTTGTGGGGGAGGGGTGGGAACTCTCGCCGACAGGAAGCACACCTATCTGGGACTACTTCTACAGCTCCCCAGGGAATAACAAAAACTGGATTAAAAGCAAAAAAAAAAATCCACACAAGCCTCTCAAAGCAAATAACCAAGCGTTTGAAAATAAGCAATCGGAAACAGTTCTTACAACCCTAAAGACTTTAATTTACAAAAAATAGATGAGACTTCCCAGATGGCCCTTTTAATTAGGAAACACTTATAAAAAAATTTGCATAGTTTTAATGTCACTCTGCAATATATACCTTGTGATAATGAAATAGTCCGGATTGATTAGGTTTGATTGAATTAATAGTAAACCAGATGAGGAGGATTATGTCACACATCTCAAAATTTAACAGGGTAGTAAAGAACTTTGATGGACATTTCAAGTTACTTTGATTGTTGTGAGTGGTGCATACATATCCACACACACACACATACACACACACACACACAATAGCTTTCTTCATCTTTGTTCCCTTCCTGATCTGAAATTTCCTGCCAGCTGCTTTAACTGTCAATCAGTGGCACAAAAGTGTTCCCATTGAAATCTAAAAAGACCCATGGAGGCAGCACTGAGCAGAGCCAGCGTTCAGCTGAATGCATCTGGGGGGGATTCTGCTGGGGGTGGGGAAAAATGCATTTGGGGGGATTCTGCAGTATCCCTCGCACATTTTCAAAATGTAACACACGTATATTTATAAGGATCACATGTCTATCATATATGTTAAAGTGAATATGATGGCTGGAGTGTCCCTTTAATGTTTAGGAACCATGTGATTTTGCGTGGCTTTCCCTTTACTCAAATACCACACTTAGCTGATTCTTTATGGCAATGCAAATGAAGTCAGTTCCCCCATAGACTTTCATTAGGTAGAGTGTCTGACTGGCTGATTAGGACTGAGCCAATCCTATTGTTTGCCATGATAAGGAGCCAGGGTGTTTGTCTGGTAAGTAACAGAGCTAGAACACATACAAATGGGTAATATGGAGCTGCCTGAAAACATTATATTATGCAAAAAGTAGAAAGCAACACAGTATTCTTGAAAACATATCAGGTACTAGTAATAAAAATATTAGGCGTGAGCCCCCCCCCCCCTTTTAAGCTGACGTGTAATTGTGTACACACTCTCTGGATATAACTTCTGTTATCTCTGGATGTCATGCATGTTTGCTTACTTTTTATTGTACTGATGTTTGCTGATAGGGTTTCTATGGCGACACAGCATCCTCTGTTTTTTGTTTGTCTCTATTATGATATTACTTCAGGTTTCAATTTTTGGAAGTATTTCTCTATTACATAGGTTACATAGTGCACTGAAGTGTAAAACATAGTAACTGGAAAAAGTAACAGATTCACTTTAAATTAGAATTAAATGATAAGGAAGCATTAATTAAAAAAAAATATATATATATATATATATATATATATATATATATATGCCAATCATATAATATATACATCTTCTTTTTACAAACATGGTTTCTTCAAAATAAAAGAAACTCCATCAGTGAAGAAATAAGCATCTTGTATGTATATGTAACGTTTTTTTTATTTTTATTTTTTTATTTATTAAGTAGCAAGTAACAAGATCTGAATCTGAATGAACTAATCGTATGACATACTTCCGTCTTTACATAGTTGAATGTGCTGACAACAAAATCACACAACAATTCTCAATGGAAATCAAATTTATCAACCCATGGAGGTCTGGATATGGAGTCACACTTAAAATCAAAATGGAAAACCACACTACAGGCTGATCCAACTTTGATGTAATGTCCTTAAAACAAGTCACAATGAGGCTCAGTAGTGTGTGGCCTCCACGTGCCCGTATGACCTCCCTACAACGCCTGGGCATGCTCCTGATGAGGTTGCGGATAGTCTCCTGAGGGATGTCCTCCCAGACCTGGACTAAAGCATCCGCCAACTCATGGACAGTCTGTGGTGCAACGTGGCATTGATGGATGGAGCATGATGTCCCAGATGTGCTCAATCGGATTCAGGTCTGGGGAACGGGCGGGCCAGTCCATAGCATCAATGCCTTCCTCTTGCAGGAACTGATGACACACTCCAGCCACATGAGGTCTAGCATTGTCTTGCATTAGGAGGAACCCAGGGCCAACCGCACCAGCATATGGTCTCACAAGGGGTCTGAGGATCTCATCTCGGTACCTAATGGCAGTCAGGCTACCTCTGGCAAGTACATGGAGGGCTGTGCGCCCCCCAAAGAAATGCCACCCTACACCATTACTGACCCACCGCCAAACCGGTCATGCTGGAGGATGTTGCAGGCAGCAGAACGTTCTCCACGGCGTCTCCAGACTCTGTCACGTCTGTCACATGTGCTCAGTGTGAACCTGCTTTCATCTGTGAAGAGTACAGGGGGCAAGTGGCGACTATGCGAACCCTGGTGTTCTCTGGCAAATGCCAAACGTCCTTCACGGTGTTAGGCTGTAAGCACAACCCCCACCTGTGGACGTCGGACCCTCATACCACCCTCATGGAGTCTGTTTCTGACCGTTTGAGTGGACACATGCACATTTGTGGCCTGCTGGAGGTCATTTTGCAGGGCTCTGGCAGTGCTCGTCCTGCTCCTCCTTGCACAAAGGCGGAGGTAGCGGTCCTGCTGCTGGGTTGTTGCCCTCCTACAGCCTCCTCCACGTCTCCTGATGTACTGGCCTGTCTCCTGGTAGCGCCTCCATGCTCTGGACACTACGCTGACAGACACAGCAAACCTTCTTGCCACAGCTCGCATTAATGTGCCATCCTGGATGAGCTGCACTACCTGAGCCACTTGTGTGGGTTGTAGACTCCGTCTCATGCTACCACTAGAGTGAAAGCACCACCAGCATTCAAAAGTGACCAAAACATCAGCCAGGAAGCATAGGAACTGGGAAGTGGTCTGTGGTCACCACCTGCAGAACCACTCCTTTATTGGGGGTGTCTTGCTAATTGCCTATAATTTCCACCTGTTGTCTGTTCCATTTGCACAACAGCATGTGAAATTGATTGTCCATCAGTGTTGCTTCCTGAGAGGACAGTGTGATTTCACAGACGTGTGATTGACTTCGAGTTAAATTGTGTTGTTTAAGTGTCCCTTTATTATTTTGAGCAGTGTATTTAAGCTGCTTCTTTTGGCTCTATCAATATTTTGTATATGTTGGAACTTACAGTGCCTTGCTAAATATTCACCCCCTTGGAATTTTCCCTATTTTGTTGCATTACAACCTGTAATTAAAACGGATTTTTATTTGGATTTCATGTAATGGGCATACACAAAATAATTCAAATTGGTGAAATGAAATGAAGAAAAAAACTTTTTTTAAAGAATCTAAAAATAAATAAAAGTGGTGCATGCATATGTATTCACCCCCTTTGCTATGAAGCCCCTAGATAACATCTGGCACAACCAATTACCTTCAGAAGTCACATAATTAGTTAAGTAAAATCCACCTGTGTGCAAGCTAAGTGTCACATGATCTCAATATATATGCAACTGTTCTGAAAGGCCCCAGAGTCTGGAACACCACTGAGCAAGAGGCAACTCCAAGATATGTATACACTCTGGTCAGATGAGACTAAAATTCAGCTTTTTGGCCATCAAGGAAAACACTATGTCTGGTGCAAACCCAACACCTCTTATCACCCCGAGAACACATAACCACTGTGAAGCATGGTGGTAGAAGCATCATGTTTTTCATCATTAGGGACTGCGAAACTAGTCAGGATTGAAGGAATGATGGATGGTGCCAAATACAGGGAAATTCTTGAGGGAAAACTTTTTCAGGGATTGGGACGGAGGTTCACCTTCCAGCAGGAAATGACTCTAAGCATACTTAGGGTGGTTTAATTGGAAACATTTAAATGTCTTGGAATGACCTGACCAAAGCCCAAACCTCAATCCAATTGAGAATCTGTGGTATGACTTAAAGATTGCTGTACACCAGTGGAACCCATACAAATGAGCAGTTTTTCCTTGAATAAATGGCAAAAATCCCAGTGGGTAGATGTGCCAAGCTTATAGTGATGTGCCCCAAGACACTTCCAGGTGTAATTGCTGCAAAAGGTGCCTCTACAAAGCATTGACTTTGGGGGCTTGAATAGTTATGCACACTCAAGTTTTCATTTTTTTTGTGTTATTTCTTGTTTGTTTCACAATAATAAATATTTTGCATCTTCAAGGTGGTAGACATGTTGTGTAAATCAAATGATACAAACTCCCAACAAATCCATTTTAATTGCAGGTTTTAATGCAACAAAAAAGGAAAAATGCCAAGGGAGGTGAATACTTTTGCAAGGCACTGTAACAGTATTATTGTACTCATTCCCAAAAATGTTACCTATATCCAGGCGTTCATTTAAAATGAATTCATGAAAATTCCCTATCATCTGAAACACTGTGGCTCACAGTCAGGATTATATATCCAATATTCTTCAAAATATGCATAACAATCTCTCCTACCTTTCTCCATCATTAAAAATTTACAACGGAGGCTTGGATTATAAAATATTCATTGAAATGGAACATAAAAATTGACATTACAATAGACAAAAAATATGTACTCATAAAATCCTTTACAAAACAGTGTTCGTAAAATTAGCCTAATTCTCTCTGTATCTTCCAATCTCTGGGATTTCTTATTACTCAGATTTAGGTGAAGAAACTCTAAAGATTATGTAAAAATCTGTTCCCAGTATAAACCTATGTAACCTCGTTACAAAGCGGAGAAGGCCCTCTGCAGCTCAATGAACAACTTTAACCTCCACTGGACTTCAGATTTGATGAGGTGAGGCACAATATTTTATGTCTGTGCCACAAAATGTCATTGAGTGACTGTTGATTGCTGATCAAAATACCGCAAATTTAAAAGAAGAGCAGAATATCTTTTCAGATACACACAATTCCTTTTTTTATCTTAATAGACATGACAGATGGACCTCTTGAGAAAGAGTCTTTCACTTATCTGGAAATATATGTAATTTGTAGCTAAGGTTTGTGCTAAAAAATAAAACACATGCTCAACATCAAAATCTGCATTAACTTTGGATATCTGGTCCTTTCTTGCCATCATTGCCCTGGTTATGTTTACTTGCATTGCAACCCTAAACGGGAAACAAATGTATAATAGAAACCGAACTGAAACACCCTTTACAAAATTAAGCACTGTTTTCAAGATAGTTCTAGAAGCTTTATTTGAACTAATGACATTTCACAGTCAACCATTTGAGTTAGATTTAAACCTAGTGCTAAGTACAAGTGGAACTTTTTATTAGCTGTTAGAAATATTTCATATTCCTGCTTGAATATATGCGACTCCAGAGTGACCATATCAGTCATTTTATTCAGGACATGTATACATTTCACACATTACTGACATACACATGTAAAGTGCTACCCAGCAGTGGATGGGATATATAAACGAGTATACTTTACATGTGCTGTTAAATACATGCGTCCTAAAAAAAGGAGCAAGTGCCTTTATTTGCCCCTCTCTATGAACACACTTGGAAATCCAGTCCTGCTCTTGTATTTGTGAAAATAGGTGATTGAAAAAAACATAATAATGAGTAGGTAAAATCAATCAGATAACTTCCCCAACAAATAAAACACTGGAGCCCCCTAAATTCCAGATTAAAACTGTAACACTAAAACTGTTACAGTTTTAATCTGGGATTTAGGGGGCTCCAGTGCTATTTTTGTTGGGGCTGTTGGGGAAGTTTAATTGGATTACTGTTATGTATGTAACACAGCTTTGCAAATGTTCTGCCCACCTGTTATGCATTTGCCCCATAACACCCAAAACAGATTAAAAACCTATAAAATTAACTGTCTGGCAAATCAAAAATTTTGTTTACTTATTTTAGCTGGGTACAAAATATTAGAGATAAAACAGTAAAAATGTTTATTTTTTGCCCTCTACTTGTCCATTTAAAATGAATACATATTTTAGACACAATTAATCCGAAATAGGATAATTGTAGTTGCACAAGTACCTAGCAAAAATGGCAAAAAGCTCCAGTTTTTGTGTTCCAGGTACAAAATATCCTTGGTGGGCAATATATAAAATGTTTATGTATCCAGCAAAGAATGGCTAATATGGTCACCTATCTCGAGGCCCTGAGAGATTTATAGATATAGGATCAAACCCAGAGAGCTTCTCGGTATGCTTGGGAGTCATATTTTTCAAACATGCTTATAAGACCTCTTAACCTTTCAATTTGGGTTTTTATATCTGTTGATAGACTTGAAATTGCTGCTGTCTGGAGCGATTTGAAAAGCTCTGTGATTCAGCCCCTTTCACCAACAAATTCCCAGCTAAGTGAAACATTTACTTTTTTGTTCAGGTAATAAAGAGAAAACTCTAGCTGTATATCGGCACTAAGCTAAGTACAGCGCCCAAGGAAATGTACACATTAGCCACAAATGTGCAGAAAAGAAAGCATCGTAACAGGAGACTGCAAGTTTCAGCACTTTTCTACAAATGCGCTGTGATTACTCCTTTTCAATTATTTTTGGCAGCAAAGGAGGACAGGTGGACGTCTTCAGGTGATATATGCGGACAGATTGATTGAATTATTCCACCCCAAGAGATTAAAGTGTTACCTCAGCAACCTGTTCACATTGGAGTAAACCACTTACATTGTTTCAGCTACTATATATATATATATATATATATATATATATATATATATAATCTCACAAAAGTGAGTATACTCCTCACATTTTTTTAAAATATTTTATTATATCTTTTCATGTGGCAACACTGAAGAAATGACACTCTGCTACAATGTAAAGTAGTGAGTGTACAGCCTGTATAACAGTGTAAATTTGGTTTTCCCATCAAAAAAACCTTGGCAACAAAACAGTACACCCCTTAGTGGAAGTGTCCAAATTGGGCCCAATTAGCCATTTCTCCTCTCCTGTGTCATGTGACTCGTTAGTGTTACAAGGTCTCTGGTGTGAATGGGGAGCAGGTGTGTTCTATTTAATGTTATTGGTCTCACACTCTCTCATACTGGTCACTGGAAGTTCAACATGGCACCTCATGGCAAAGAACTCGCTGAGGATCTGAAAAAAAGAATTGTTGCTCTACATAAAGATGGCCTAGGCTATAAGAAGATTGAAACTGAGCTGCAGCACGGTGGGCAAGACCATACAGCGGTTTCACAGGGCAGGTTCCACTCAGAACAGGCCTCACCATGGTCGACCAAAGAAGTTGAGTGCATGTGCTCAGCGTCATATCCAGAGGTTGTCTTTGGGAAATAAACGTATGAGTGCTGCCAGCTTTGCTGCAGAGGTTGAAGGGGTGGGGGATCAGCCTGTCAGTGCTCAGACCATACACCGCACACTGTATCAAATTGGTCTGCATGGCTGTCGTCCCAGAAGGAAGACTTTTCACAAGAAAGTCCGCAAACAGCTTGCTGAAGACAAGCAGACTAAGGACATGGATTACTGGAACCATGCCCTGTGGTCCGATGAGACCAAGATAAACGTATTTGGTTCAGATAGTGTCAAGCGTGTGTGGCGGCAACCAGGTGAGGAGTACAAAGACAAGTGTGTCTTGCCTACAGTTAAGCTTGGTGGTGGGAGTGTCATGGTCTAGGCCTGCATGAGTGCTGCCGGCACTGGGGACCTACAGTTCATTGAGGGGACCATGAATGCCAACATGTACTGTGACATACTGAAGCAGAGCATGATCCCCTCCCTTCGGAAACTGGGCCGCAGGGCAGTATTCCAACATGATTTTGATAGGAAAACCAAATTTACACTGTTATGCAGGCTGTACACTCACTACTTTACATTGTAGCAGAGTGCAATTTCTTCAGTGTTGTCACATGAAAAGATATAATAAAATATTTACAAAAATGTGGGTGGTGTACACACTTTTTTTGAGATACTGTATATGCTACCATTTACCCTTTATAGCATTGTGACCAGACAGGGTCAGTGCAATATGTGATTTGCATTAGTTCTTGTAAGCTGGTAATGAGAGTTGCATAGAGATACAGAAACCCAAAGATACATGAAAATACAGTTATATTGCTATTGACCTCTTGGTATTTTGAGTCTGAAGGAACGACTAATAGAGCTGGAAATTTAAGTTGGTATCCTGTAAATCACTTTGTAAGTTATTTAATGTTTAAATTTAACATATAAAAGAAAAAAAGGAAGAAGCTGCAGCTCCAGAGCTGACTGGCAGTAAGTACATATCAGGAGATGTGTCAAGCTCAACACATTTCCTGCATGGCAAATAGCTAGGAAGTGGGGAAAGGGGCAAATGCTTATGGGGGTTCTGCAGACTCCCTCATGCATTTGCAAACCAGTGGGGGGTACCACAGAAATTTAAAGGGACCACTCAGCTATCATATGCATTAAAGCACACATGATGGATTGGGCGTACCTTCAATATACTGCTACCCTGTAATTGTTTATAACATCCCATCATAAAGATACATCTGGTTGCCTTAATCAGAAAAAGTTGGGTTAACCTTTCATTTGCTGGGCAAAATATTTTCTTGTTTTTTTTCATCTATTTAAAAACATTTTTTTCAATAGCTTAAAATACAGTAGCGGTTATGGCTAAAACATGATTTTGGTGTAAAGCTTGAAACGCAGTTCTATCACCATAGTAGCCAGTGTAAATGTCAGCAGATTTAGTCTGTTGGTTGCTATGGTGATGAGACCAATTTTCAAACTATATGAGAACAATTTTTATGAATTTTATTCATAACCCCCAATAATCTCTCTATGAAAAAAAGCTTAACAACACAGCGGATTTACGAAATTCAAGCTTTCTTCGTGCAATGCAAAGCTCCAATTTTGTTTTTTACATTACTTATTCAGTTATACTTTTTTTTGCTCTTTTTTTCTTCTAAATATGCATGACTTTGCCATATATAGATGTTCCTTAATTAGTGCCTGTGGTCCCATGTTTGACTTCAAAAGGCACTGAACATTCATTTCTTCCCCATCACTAAATGATTGCACTTGAGGATCACAGAACCTGCAGATGTAGCTTGCAGTAATGAGTTAATTGCCTTAAGGTGAAAAGCTCACATCAAACAGAAAGCAGCTGCCAGGCCATGTAGCAGGATGCTAGCTGTCATCCTGAAAAATTGACAAGAAAAGGGTGAGAACTAAATTGTCCTCCCGGATTCCATGCTTTGATTTAACCCCTTCTTTTCCGACACGTGCATGAACTATATTGCAAAGTGATGCATTCTCGTTATCTTAGGTACTTATGCAGGTAAGCTTTTTGTTGGCCAACATACTTTAGCTAATATTCATACGTCTTCCATGATGGTACTGCATTATTTAGTAATATCTATTATTATTATTTATTGATGAATATAGCGCCAGCATACCAGCAGGATAATAAGGGACTGTGCCTTGTGAAAGAATTCCCCACCTGCTGTGTATCCAATTGTGCATGAATTAATAGGAGCCATTATTTCTCTAATATTTTTTATATTTTGTATGTAGTATATAGAATACAAACTATATGGTGTTTATACTTCTTTATTTGAGTTAATTAAAGGTTAAGTTCTACTCCAATTTGAGGTGTACAAACTTAATAATGTAAATTTAATAAACCGATTCAGACTAACCCCTTGTTATGAAGTATACCTTAGGGCAGGGGTGCTCAAACTGCGACCCTCCAGCTGCTGCAGGACTACATCTCCCATAATGCTCCTTCAGCTAAGGGGCTGGCTGAGGAGTATGGGAGATGTAGTCCTGCAGCAGCTGGAGGGCCACAGTTTGAGCACCCCTGCCTTAGGGCATGGATCAAAGCGCAAGTGTAGAAGAGGCGACCAAGTCATTATGTCATGTTTTCAGCCTCTTGCACAAATGACTAATCTATATACATACATGTTATACGTGTTATATTTAATATTCTCACATGGGTATTGCAGCACACAAAAGCTATTGTGATAATATTGTGAAATATTGATTAACTTGCATATATTTATAAAAAAGGATCCATATTTACAGATAACGTCATTATATAACAAGTTACCGAATGTTCCTTATATATTAAGACCTCACATGGTCATAGATGCAAAATGCTTCAGAGCAGGAGTCAAAAGCATTCTCATATGACAAGAATTAAGAGAATCCTTTAATTAATTGAGCTATGCCGTGTAAACAACATAATTAATTCATTCTCATAATCCTGGCTGTGCATAAATACTAAATACTGCCAAGACTGTATGAAGAACTCACATGTGGCTGGTAAAAAAAATACCCAGCTGGCATTTCTCATCCAGCCTAGTAAAAGCCACAAACTACCATAGCAGGAGCGTCCAATGTGCGGCCCGCGTGAGTGAGCAGGACTCAGCACCAGGCCATGATGCTGAGTGAGTGACTCAGCACCAGGCCCATGATGCTCTTAATCCGGCCCTGCATCCACTGTCCTTCAGCCATCTTAAATCCAGCTTGTACCCACAGTGTGCTCCAGCCTTGTGCAGTTTTATTTGGCTAAACTTGTTTTAAATGGTATGTGGACTGACTTTGTTTTACTGTTTAAGTAATTTTGTATTGATGTATTGACATATAAAGGTTGCTCAAAAAACTGCTTATTTCATTATCGCCAAATTAACCCTGTATTAATATGCATTATAAAGCCAAAAGGCCATATTTTCTTTTAGTGAAAAATGAGTGCGGCCCACAAACACATCTATTTTTTGATAAAGTGGCCCACTGCAGAAACATCTTGGACACCCCTGTACTATAGTATTATATTACCATACCTGGAGACTCCAGGTGAATCACTATTCCTCTGGTTCTCCAGGTTGCTGCTCTAAACCTCCAGGTCACAGGAGCTGCATTTAAACACGAATACCCCCCCCCTTATTATTTCTCCCACCTCGGTACTAATTTAACATCCCCTCATGCAGCTAACCCCACCCCTCACAAAGCCACTACCCCCAAAGAGGGGGCTTATGATGCATATTACAATAAATTAACATTGTTTGCATAGATTCTGTCCCAATTCCCTCCCAAAGGTTCATCTTTTCCAGAAGTTCAATCTTGTTGGTTAGTATGTGTGAAACCCAGCAACAGTATGTGTATAAACAGTAGTAAATGTGTTTATAAACTAAATTGGCTCAAACAGTAAAAAAAGAATAAAAAATATAGGAAACTAAGACACCTTAGTGTCAAACTAACCTAGAGCTGGTGCTATATATAGACCATAACAAAGACCACATAATACAAAATAGTTACATGATACACGTCAATAAGCCAGTAGAATAGATAAAAAAAAAAAAATAAAGCATATTCGGCAACAATAATATTTAATTAGGTTAAATGGTTAATCCCAATGTTCAGTGTTCTAAAGTGTGGGAGTTCTGAAGTTAAAAACTGAGGACCCGCCTCATATAAAACTTCACAATATGCTCTCCGTCTTCTTGTTTCTAATAAAACAATGTTTGTGTCCTGGTGTCTACCAGATTCATTCCTCATGATCACCTGGAGGTGGAAAGAAACAGGAACAGAGACTCTCTCTGGGCGTAGTAACTTCAACAAACTAGGAACAAATAAAAATGCGCATATATATATAAGAAATAATGTTTCTCATCAGCCATACTTTCAGCTCACGCACATACACAAGTACAAATTCAGGGCCGATGGCAGTAAATATGCAATACACTCAGGGCCGGAGTTGGAATGATAAGCAGCCCTGGAAAATTTTGAACACCAGCTCCATATATTTTATAGCGTGGTCAAGCTCATGTGCCCACATGGCATACCAGAGACATAACTAGAAACCACAGGGCCCTGGTGTGAAAATTTTCCCGGGCACTCCAACATCACAAGCAACATGTCCCGCAGTGCCACTTTTGCACACAAACAGCTTGTCTGTGCCATCTTTATCTCCAAACAGCTTGTCTGTGCCCCCAGAAATCCTGCCTGTGCCACTTCTGCCCCATAAACAGCCTGCTGGTGCCACCTCTGCCCATTAAACAGTCTGGCTCTGCTACCTCTGCCCCTTAAACATGCAGTCTGTGCCTCATGTGCTACCTCTGTCCCTGAACAGCCTGCTTGTGCCATATCTGCCAGCTTAACAACCCGTCTGTCCCATTTCTGATCCTAAATATATTAATTCACTCACTCTTCCATCCATCTTATTGCTCTCAATGACTGGAGTTGTGTCTTGGCTAAAGTCTATAGCACTAAGTGGTGTTGATCACAGCACACAGACCTGTAAAGATGATACCATGATCCTCAAGGTCTACAATGACAGATCTTCCAAATTATGTAATTGGGGTTGGCAGGAACGCCAAAGAAAGGGGACATTGTAACACAACCTTTTATACATGGCTGGTGCCAAGAAGTGAGGCAGCATCAATCAAACATCTACATATATTAGGTACAATCCATTTGGCAACTACAATGTGTTCATACGAATTTGTCATAATTTAACCAATATAAACACATCTATGTCACACAATAAATCAGTAACATACATACCGTATTTGCTCGATTATAAGACAAGTTTTTTTCCATGCTCTGAAAAATACCCCTCGTCTTATAATCGGGGTCGTCTTATAACAAGACCTCAAATAGGTCTATGAGACTAAGATCCAGATCCCCCGCAGCGATGCAGGGGACCTGGATCCTCCTGTGTTATGCCCCCCCAACTTACCGGTGCTTTTGAGTCCCCGGTGCGTAGTCCGGGCAGCGTGTACAGCTCTACGCGATTCGCGTACACAACTTCCGCTGCAGCCGGGAGGAGGCGCGGCTAGCAGCGGGTCTGTGGTAGAGAAGGGAAGGCAGCTTGCCTATTCCTTCATACATATACTGTATATCTGTAATATTTTTACAAATCCATACATTAATGCAGTTTCAAAAACGGACACAGAGACATAGAAAATTTGCAAAATAACCGTAATATTATAGACTTAGATCTTTATAATATTGCACCCCAAAAACATTAGCCATTTTATTATACTAGACGTGTTTGGTAATAAAAGATTTCCTATTATAACCAATGAATTGTTTTGTGATCTAACCATTTGAGAAAAGTATAGCACATCATCTAAATCAAAATAGTATTTATTAAGAGGAAGCTGGGTTAACATGTTAATACTTAACATGGAGAAATAAGCAGAAAGCCTTCACAGAAAGCAGTTTACAGCTTTTTCCCAATTCTGATTTGCTAAATATGGCCTGTCATACTTAACCCATTTAACCCTGTCTGACATTCAGAGGTTAAACTGTTAACAGCTTGTTTCAATCTGACTATTCAGCAATACTTGCTAGACATCCATCGTGGTTTTTTTTGACAGGCAGCGACAGAACTATTTACTAAGCCTGTAATTGAAAATGCACATTTCATAGAGTGTGAAAACATTTTATTAAGTGTTTGGGATTTCCTATTTGGTCTGTGCCTTGACGATTTGGAAATGACAAAAACAAATAGCCAAAGGCACAAATTACGAGTGTTTTATTAATGAATTTGCAACAAATCCCTTTCTATTGCATTGCCTGAGTTCTGAATTAGCCTCCCCACCCCTCTTTCCCTGAATGTTTCCAAGGCTTAGTTTTTCGGTGTAACCCTTTCTGCGCTGGATGGGACCAGAAACACATAGCTTTTGTTCCACGCATTTCACACCGCCTCTGGACCTACAGAGGTTAAGTGCTGTTGGAAGTACCCAATAATGGCTCATTGTTGGTTTTTGCCTGTGTTAGAGACTAGTGTTGCTGTGAAGCACAGTGCCATTGAATTTGTTCACTCAGGCAGAACACTCAACAGGAAGGAAGGAAACAGCCATTCTCTCTAGTTCTATTGTCTGACCACCAGGCTTAAGCAATCAAACATTTCTGTGGACTGAGTTTGTTATGGTGGTGGATTGGGGGAGGGAATCTGGCTCCTCTTTGCTTTTTTTTGTTATTGTAGCACTACAGGCTAAATCCATTCACTACCCTGTACCTCAGGTAGCAGCATGCTAGCACTTCTCTTATCACAACTAAAAAGCAGGCTAACCGTACTATTCTGTTGGATATGAATGTTAGATAGTTAATTAGGTTGAAAAAAGACATATATTCCATCAAGTTCAACCATGCCACAAACACATATTAGTTGATCCAGAAGAAGGCAAAAAACCCCAATGAGACATTAATGTCACCTCAAAGGGAAAAAAAATCTTTCTGAAGTCCAAGGCAGTCGGACTCACCCTGGATCAACATTACTTTATAGTGCCATAGTCAATTAGGTTGAAAAAGACATATAGTCCATCAAGTATAATCATGAAATACCAGTTTGCATTATATGTCTTTCAGCCTACAAAAATGTTGTGAATTTTCATGTTGTTACTTTTCAAATTATAAATTGCAAAATAACCTTTGTGCTTTTCCTATAAGGATTAGAGAACACTTTTATCATGATACTGCTTTTAAGAATAAACAAAATACAAATACATATTCGTGTTATAAAAATAAGCTGATTTGTAGCTTGTGGTAATAAAAATTCAGCTCGGTGATTATGTACAAACAAAAATACAAAGAAGGAAACAGCTTTTTCACAAGCATTTTTCTCAGCAGTGAAAGTAGAAAAATTACTTCCTTTTTCCTATCTTCAAGAATGATCAGGCTAAATTAAGCTCCCGTCTGTCTGCCAGTAACATTGACAATGCTACATACACTACATTTAATAATATAGACATCTGCTTATTGGGGAATATCCCTGCATGCTCCCTTGGAGCTCTCTACTATTCATGTAGAGGCTGAAGAAGAGGAAATACCAAGACACCCCTACACCACACCGTTTAACCAAATAATAACCCATGTAGGGGCATACCGAGAGACCCCTACACCGCCAAATTAACCAAATAACAGATGCAGGGGCATACCAAGACACCCCTATTCCACTCCAGGTTCTAAGCCACAGGCCAGCTTGAAACCTACCAAACTAAGTTGAACAAAGTCCAATCAGTAAAACCAAACCAAAACCCACTGTACCAAAACAATTATCCCAAACTATCCCCGCCACAGACACAGACCTTGACCCCTTGAAGCCGTCTGAGCCCCGCCACACCTAAAAAACAGGGCTTGGGTTAACCCATCCTGAAAGCCCAAATTCAGAAAATCCAGGCCCACATCCGTTAAGTGGGTCTCATCATCCCAAAAATAACCAGGCAACAAGGACTCAAGTTCCCAATGTCTTATAACCAGACCCCTGCTTTGCCTAATAAAACTCGCCATGAGCTTATTCACCTTTCCCCGACAATGAGCAAGGACAGCTGCATCCCACGTATGCTGCCAGTTCAACTTCAGGACGGTCTCAGACCATAACGCCAAGACTCGTGGAACCAAATCCCTCAACCTTTCAACATCCCTCTTCATCCTCCACACCAACTCACGCTGGGGAACCACACCTAAATCATTTCCCCCAGCATGGAATAAAACAATGTCCGGCAAGCGCTCCACCCGTAAGAGCCGCCAAAGTCCTGCACAAACTTCATTCGATTCTGCACCCGGAAAACCAAACAACCGCAAAAGTAGACGATCCTCAGGAAAGCCCAGCTGTTGTCCTGTTGTACGAACTGCGGCTCTCTGACCAGCCCAGAAAATGTCACCGAACCTGAAAAAATAAAACCAATAAATGACAAAAAGTCAAGCAAACCACTTTCACAACAAGCCTTCCGGGCGTACATATGACCGAAACCTCTCCGACTCCTAACAACCCAATTTCTTGACCAGATCGTCTCCGAAACCCAAACAGGCTGCTTCCGTAGCAGCTCCAATCCGAAAAGAATGTGTACCGAATTGGTGTGGATCCAGCCAAACTCATAGGGAAAACTCTTATGAATTGAAAGCGAGACAACGCTGACCCATCCTCATGTAGCAACAAAGGCCCATCCACCTCAGGACTATATCTCAAGAATTCCAAGCAACCCCGAACCGGACACAGTGCAGATCCATAACATGCATACAGCACCACATCACAACCTTTACCAAACACATCCGTTTTGGACCGCCGTAAACGGATAGAAACTATGTCCTCACTAACCACCACATCAGACAGAAACGACCAAGCTGACATATTTTGCCCAAGCACCGCCGAAGAAGCCCCTTTTGAAACCAAATCAAACAAGAACCATAGCAACACATCCAACTGCTCAGCAGCAGACACTACCAAATCAGCACATGAGACCAACCTATCCCATTCCTCCCAGACCTTACCATATGCAGGTAACCAACCGGTGCCAACGATGCCCTTATGCCTCCTGCAAGCAACCAGTCCCTAGTTGCCACATCTCGTCTGGGCAAAGATGACCCGTGTCCCGAGCCCCTGGCGCCGCCTCCCGGAACCAATCCCACTGAAAATGAGTCCGCTATAACGTTCAAGAATCCAGGAACATGCTCAGCTTGAAACGCCACATTAAGAGACATACAGAGCAGCACAAATTTTCGTAACAACCGGACCACCGCCATCGACGATGCCGATAACCGATTTACCGCATGCACCCCTGCCATGTTATCCGAGAAAAATACTGCTTTCCTATCCCGAAAGAAATCCCCCCACAGGGACAAAGCTACGACCAAAGGAAAAAACTCCAAAAACGTCAAGTTGTGCATGAGCAAACTGGTCTTCCACAAGTCGGTCCAATGTTTCGCACACCACTGCCCCTGAAAATACGCCCCAAAGCCTATAGCATCCGTAAAAAGTTCCATATCCTCTGCGGTCACCGATTTCCTGCGAAAAAAGCACTTTCCCATTAAAATGCTCCAAAATTACATCCCACGCTCATAGTTAACGAAACCCGTATAAAATGATGTGCAAGCTTCACACCCGAAGTTGCCCTGTATAAACTCCAAATAAAAATTCTGCCCATAGGTATCTCCTGACAAGCAAAATTTAAACGACCAATCAAAGATTGCAACTGCTGCAAAGTCACCTTACGAGCACCCCAAAAATCATGAACCACCTCGCACAGCGCCAATAACTGATCCTGTGGAAGCCTACATTCATCGCCACGGAATCGATCTCCAAACCTAAAAAACTTAAACACGTAGTGGGACCCTCAGTTTTATCTGCAGCCAGCGGCACACCAAACACCATAAACTGACTCCCTGATTCCACCTTGACCACCCACTAAATAAATGAACTAAACTTCTCAAGATAAGAACAAGAGAAAGAAAAACCCACTGGTAGACATACGTCAACAAAATACTGACCCTCAAAACAACAACCCAGTAAATAATGACAATCGGGGTGAATCGGCAACAAACGAAAAGCCTTAGCCATAAGAGCGTTTGGGCCTGCTCTCCTAACCAACTCGACAGCCTGGTTAAATAATGCATAAGAGACAGAACACAACTCACCATCAATATTTTCATTGACCGATAAACCCCTCGAGGCTGCATCCTGACCACTTCCCTCCTGCAAAGCATCCGGCAAGGCCGCACTCCTGTCACTCCAAGCCGCCACCACTGGACATCCTTGTTGGTTCTGACGACTCGCCCTCCGTGGACTGCTAGACCTGGAAGGAGAGGAAAGCCGAGCCAAAACCTATACTTCTCAACCTCTTTTTTAGCCACCACACCCAAAGGTGACAACCTTAAATTATCAAGAGGGCGCTGAACAAAAGGCCCCGCCATCCTACCCAAAGACACTTCCTTAGATAACTTCTCCCTCACCATATCAGGAAAATCCAAAACCCACTTCAAATTACGAATACAACTATTAAATTCCCGAACACAAAACGGAATGTAAAAACCAGAACAAAATCCCTCAATCAATAACCTAGCAGTTTCGCGATCACCATAGCGGCTTAGTCACGGTAACACTGTGTTTAACCTCACTGGGGTTCGCCCCAGAGGAAGCGGCCCCTGACCCTGCCGCCGTAGATCCTGAGGCACCACAAGATTTACCCTGCTTAAAACACCTGGTGAGAATATGGGAACCCCTTCATCCAGAACATTTGTGCTTGAATTTACAAGCCGACCCCCACTTACATTGACTGTCATTAAACAGCCAGCAGTAACCTTCTTGTTACCGGCCGCCATAGAACCATGCCCTCCCACGCTGGCCCCCTGCTGAAAGGGCTGAGCCATCATAAGCTTCATCCACAGTGGTAGGCCCATTTGGTCCCACCGCATACCTAGATTAGCCAACAACCTCTGACGAAACTGCTCATCATACTTTCACCATGCTAAACCCCCATAAGTACAATAAGCCTCCCAAATACCATCTAAGTAATAGAAAAGAGGAGAGCAAGTTAGGTGCTTTCTCCTCAATAATATTAGCCAGAATACAAAAACCTCTCAACCAATTCCCAAAAGACTTAGGAATCTTCCTATACCGCTTTTTCTTTTCCTCCTCCTTCTTCTTCATGTCTTTCTTATCCTCCTCCTTCAAATCAATAAACTCCTCTAGCGGTAGGAGAGAAAAAATTTCCACAAAATCACTTTTCCAAATTTTCTCCTTAACCTCCTGCTTTAGATGAACCCCTAAAGGACGAGCAAAAGGAACATACGCATTCTGCCGAGCCGCATCCGGAATCCCACCTACCAACTCTGCCCTCTGACCACCAACCTCAGAAGAGCTCAGACCAACCGCTTGACACCTCACCACTTGAAACTCCTTCCAATTCTGAAACCGACACAGAAGCAACCCCTCCTTGCCCTGAACCCGACGGAGACCAAACCTGACCGCAGCCTGACCCAATATAGGACCCTTTCTCCAGAGACCCCAACAAACTCCTCAAACCGTCCAACAAACTTTGTGCATTAACCAAACATTGTAACTCACCCCTTGAACCTCCGGCCGTAACTTCTAGCCTCGAGGCTGCATCCTGACCACTTCCCTCCTGCAAAGCATCCGGCAAGGCCGCACTCCTGTCACTCCAAGCCGCCACCACTGGACATCCTTGTTGGTTCTGACGACTCGCCCTCCGTGGACTGCTAGACCTGGAAGGAGAGAAAAGCCGAGGCAAAACAAGCAGATTGACAACTCTGTCTGACAGGGATTCTAGATCTAAAATGAATCATACCTACAATCTCCCTCAGAGGGCTCCCGCTAGGAGATCTGGAGCGAACAAAAGCATGACCCATACCCCTGCCTAACCCCACTGACCATTCAGGATCCCCCTCACTCTCTTCGCCAAGTCCAAAGTCTGGTCTCCAAAATACAAAGTGCAGCCAGCAAGGCCCACCTGCCTCCCGCTCTCTTCATCAAAAGTCCCAGCATCCTCCGCTCCGCCATCACCCTTTGGAGACCAGGTGGGCATCCGTACCACTCTCCCGTACACCAGCTCCGCTAAGGCCTCCTCTGATCTCCTTGCCTCTCTCGCCGGAGCGACTCCGCACATGCTGTCCTCCTGTCGCTACGTCAGGACTCAACCTCTCCGGAGGCCTCGTCCATCTCACAGGCCGACCAGACGAAGGCATCACACCGGCCTCCAGCATGGGCGCTAGTCGCTCCCTCAGCCATCCAGTCCCGCATTCATGCGTAGCCATCCAAATCCCCTCCAACATCTCCTCAATCTCCTGTTCCATACCTGCTAAGCAAAGAACAAGCTTCTCCAAACCTAAATCGCTCCAAATTAATGGACAACCCAGATTTTGAAAAACAGTTAAGTGAGCCTTTTACAAAATGGCTCCCACTTATATACCCTTAGTGTTAACCACACCCATAACAATATTGCACCAATTAATTTATATCACTCCTTCTTGCACACGAACTAGCTCGGTCAAGGCCCACTCCACTAAGCTGCGCTGCTCCATGGGCTTCATTACTTGACCCCCATGATAGTGGAAGCACTGGAGTAAAGAAGGCCCCCGAAGGGCCCCTGATACCAGCTCCAACCCTCCCCCGGGACCTACCCCTAGGCCAGTGCTGCTCATGCTTCCTTAGGCCCAACACCCTATTCCTGGGGGGCTGGAATGTGATGTAAGTTTCCAGGCCTCAGACATAGCATATAAAGACCTTGAGGGAACAGGGCATCGTTTACCTCCTCCTGAGCCAACAAAGGTTGTGCATGTGTGTAAATAAATATGTTAGTGTGTGTAAGTATGTAGTGTATGTGTGTTTGTGTGAAAGTAAGTCTATTAGTCTGTCAGTATGTAACTGTATGTATGTGTATGTTAGTATACTGTATGCGTAAAAGTATGTAAGTGTAAGTATGATACTGTGTGTGTGTAGGTAGGTTACTGAATGTGAGTATGCAAGTATGTTAACCTCTTCAAGACCGGGACGTACCTGGTACTTCGTGGTCACATGTTATCAGCAGACCGGGACGTACCAGGTACGTCATTGATGATACACGATCCAGCGTCGCTCTGAACGCTGGGATTGCGAGGGGATGTCTGCAACTGACCACTGGGTGACCGCAGCGATCCGTAGCAGCCAATCCCCATCAGTTCCGTGCAAGTGATCGTTTCTGAAGTGAATCACGTGTACGGAACTAGGAAATTTAAATGGGTATGCGGTACCCAAAGAAGACGCAGTACCCAAATGCCGGTCTTGAAGGGGTTAATGCGTGTATGTGTGTATGTCAGTGTGTTGCTCTGCTTGTGTAAGTATGTAAATGTGTGTGTGTTAGTGTGTGAAAATATGTCACTGTATGTGTAAGTACATATGTTAGTTTGTGTGTGTATTTTATTGTGTGTACATATGTTAGTGTGTATAAGCATGTTACTGTGTGTGTGGGATGAGCTTGAGGGTCTCAACCTTACGTTTTCCTGGGAGTGCACCAGAATTTTTTGTTACACCACTGAGTAGAGAGGCAGCCGAGTTTGTATATATGTGTACTTTACTGTTGTGTTAGCCAAAGTGTGTATTTGATATATAAAATGTGTATGTACGCATAGATAGATAGATAGATAGATAGATAGATAGATAGATAGATAGATAGATAGATATTCGATCAGCCATAACATTATGACCACTGACAGGTGTAACCTTGTTATCATGGCACCTCTCAGTGGGTGTGATATATTAGACAGCAAATGAACATTTCGTACTCACTGTTGATGTGTTAGATCAGTGGTTCTTAACCTTGTTGGAGGTACTGACCCCCACCAGTTTCATATGCGCATTCACTGAACCCTTCTTAATTTGAAAAATAAAATTTGATTTATTCAAATTCAAAACATAGGTATATATTTAGGTATATATTTATACATAGGTATATTTTTATACATAGGTGCACAAAATGAACAAAACCATTAAAGAACAAAACCATTAAGAACAAAGAACAAAACCATTAAAATATTAAAACATGATTTTCACACAAAAACAAAACCATAATAATGAATATTTACTGCAAATCAGTGCGACTTCTGCTGTTGCCTTTCAGAGACCAGTTCAGAAATGCGCGGCTTTACCTTGGCAAGTGCCACTCTCATGTCATTGTCGGGTGTGCGTCTTGACCTCCGCCGAACCCACAAGACTGACTCACCGAACCCCTGGTGTTCGATCGAACCCAGGTTAAGAACCACTGTGTTAGATGCAAGAAAAATGGGCAAGGGTATCTGAGCAACTTTGACAAGGGACAAATTGTGATGGCAAGATGACTGGGTCAGAGCATCTCCAAAACTGCAGCACTTGTGGAATGTTCCTGGTCTGCGGTGGTCATTATCAAATGTGGTCCAAGGAAGGAAAAGCGGTGAACTGGCGAGATGGTCATAGGTTGCCAAAGCTCATTCATGCACGTGGGGGGGGCGAAGGCTGTCCCGTGTGGTTAAATCCAACAGACGAGCTACTGTATCTTAAATTGCTGAAAAAGTTAATGCTGGTACTAATAGAAAGTTGTGAGAGCACACAATGCAACGCAGTTTGTTGAGTATGACGCAGTACCCAAATGCCGGTCTTGAAGGGGTTAATGCGTGTATGTGTGTATGTCAGTGTGTTGCTCTGCTTGTGTAAGTATGTAAATGTGTGTGTGTTAGTGTGTGAAAATATGTCACTGTATGTGTAAGTACATATGTTAGTTTGTGTGTGTATTTTATTGTGTGTACATATGTTAGTGTGTATAAGCATGTTACTGTGTGTGTGGGATGAGCTTGAGGGTCTCAACCTTACGTTTTCCTGGGAGTGCACCAGAATTTTTTGTTACACCACTGAGTAGAGAGGCAGCCGAGTTTGTATATATGTGTACTTTACTGTTGTGTTAGCCAAAGTGTGTATTTGATATATAAAATGTGTATGTACGCATAGATAGATAGATAGATAGATAGATAGATAGATAGATAGATAGATAGATAGATAGATAGATAGATATTCGATCAGCCATAACATTATGACCACTGACAGGTGTAACCTTGTTATCATGGCACCTCTCAGTGGGTGTGATATATTAGACAGCAAATGAACATTTCGTACTCACTGTTGATGTGTTAGATCAGTGGTTCTTAACCTTGTTGGAGGTACTGACCCCCACCAGTTTCATATGCGCATTCACTGAACCCTTCTTAATTTGAAAAATAAAATTTGATTTATTCAAATTCAAAACATAGGTATATATTTAGGTATATATTTATACATAGGTATATTTTTATACATAGGTGCACAAAATGAACAAAACCATTAAAGAACAAAACCATTAAGAACAAAGAACAAAACCATTAAAATATTAAAACATGATTTTCACACAAAAACAAAACCATAATAATGAATATTTACTGCAAATCAGTGCGACTTCTGCTGTTGCCTTTCAGAGACCAGTTCAGAAATGCGCGGCTTTACCTTGGCAAGTGCCACTCTCATGTCATTGTCGGGTGTGCGTCTTGACCTCCGCCGAACCCACAAGACTGACTCACCGAACCCCTGGTGTTCGATCGAACCCAGGTTAAGAACCACTGTGTTAGATGCAAGAAAAATGGGCAAGGGTATCTGAGCAACTTTGACAAGGGACAAATTGTGATGGCAAGATGACTGGGTCAGAGCATCTCCAAAACTGCAGCACTTGTGGAATGTTCCTGGTCTGCGGTGGTCATTATCAAATGTGGTCCAAGGAAGGAAAAGCGGTGAACTGGCGAGATGGTCATAGGTTGCCAAAGCTCATTCATGCACGTGGGGGGGGCGAAGGCTGTCCCGTGTGGTTAAATCCAACAGACGAGCTACTGTATCTTAAATTGCTGAAAAAGTTAATGCTGGTACTAATAGAAAGTTGTGAGAGCACACAATGCAACGCAGTTTGTTGAGTATGGGGCTGCATAGTCAGGGTGCCTGTGCTGACCCCTGTCCATTGCCGAAATGGGCACATGAGCACAAGAAGCATGAGGCAGAGGTGAGAGAGGTCTTTGATGATGATCTTTACAATCAATTCCTATGATTGGGCTCTCGATGGCCCTGGATCCCTAGAGCCCTGGTCATCCTTATCTGTTGTTCAGGGATAACACCATCATTTTGAAATACCTCTTAAGCCCTTAATCATGTATAGTTAATCTAATTTTCATTTTGTCTGTTCATTTGATAAGACTACAATATGTGTAAATGTATGTTGTCATACATACTTTAAGACATAAAGTCAATATTTGTATTTGATTTGCACGCAGGTAAACGTGTTCCTCGGTTAAATGCTGTGTTGCCACTGGTCTTAAAACAAAGCCAATAATTTAAATACTGTGCTAGTTATCCTCCGTTAAATTCAGTGAATACTATAATTTTAATTACTCCTACTACTGTTAAATCCTTGGCATGAAATAGATACTGCACTGTAATTGATATGAAGTATGTAAAGGTTAAATTACTACCCCCCCATAACATTTCAGCATAAAAACATGATTACAGAATTCCAAGCTAAAGGTCATTGCCTTTTCAGTAATTGTACAGTAATTACTATGATGAGTGATGGTGTCATCACTTTGGAATTCTACCGCTTAGGAAATTTTACCCCTTCTGTACAAACGGTACCATCAATGTAAATGATTTGCCATCAATTCTGCACTACCGAGCACTGAAACAGTTAAACAGAATGCAAAATGCATGAATTTCACAAAAATAATAGTAAAAGCAGAATAAAAAATATTATACCAGCTCGCCTTCTGTACATTGGGAATGCAGTATATGTGCTCAGTAATTAAGTTTTGTACTTTAAAACGGGAAAACATTTTTTAAAGATTGAGTGGGTTTACATCATGTGGGTCTACTTTAAAGACATCATTCATCTTGAGGTTTCTTTTTTATTAGAAAAGTACACATTTTATGAATAATATCCTTACGAAAATATTCAGTTATTCCCTCGTATCACTCAATTCCAGATTCAACAATTATTCACTTTTAGATTTGTATATCAAGATTTATGTTTAGAATATTATAGAAGCATTGATGTATGTTTTTAAAATGTAAATGAAATATGTCTTAAGGGAATGTTTGTTTAGGTAAAATATCCAAACGTTACACCTGTTGAATTTAATAGAGGATACACATTATCCTCTGTAATGAATAAACTGCTGTTTGGATGAGAGATTGTCTGCACCCATTCTAGGCAACCTTAATGCAACACATGCTTTACTAGTAAGCCACCAAAACCGCACCCACATACATTTTGTGACGCCCACTCTAGCACACATACGGACACTTACACTAACACACACACAGAAACTCATATTAAATCACTCATGTAGAGCCTCGCACTAACATATTAACTCAGGTACTCCACACTAGCACACATAGCCAGACACTTACACTAACATGCACACACACTAACATACTTTGGCAAAACCGTGTAGCTGAGGGCCATAAATGTCACATCCAGTCATCGTAAGCAGGGGCAGATCCTGCATGTGGCACCCCCACACACACACACTTTAAAAACTGCATAGTTTCTATCATAATATACTGGCCCAGACATTGACGGTAGTACAGCATAACTGTTATCATTATATACTGAGGCACACATTGACAGTTGTACAGCATAACACCTATCACTAAACATTGAGCCAGACATTGACAATAATGCAACATAACCCCTATCCCTATATACTAAGCCAAACATTAATGTGGTGTAGGCCTACCACTTCAGTGTCTGGCTTAGTATATAGTAGGGATGCACGAAAATGAAAATTCTGGACCAAAACCGAAAATTCAGCATTCACTTGGCTGAAACCAAAAATGACCCCCCCACCTTTAAAAAAAAAACAAAAAACTTTTATTAACACACACACATAAAATTAGATTTTTTATATATATATATATATATATATATATATATATATATATATATATATATATATATATATATAAATTGGTAACAGCAATCACAATCCTATCATGCCCAGGCATACCCAGATTCCAGCATGTACTACCTCACTTGACATGATAGGAGTGTGATTGCTAACAGCAATCACAGTCCTATCATGCCCTGCAACCAGTACATGCTAGAACCTTGGCATGATAGGAGTGTGGTTGCTGTTAGCAATCACACTCCTATTATGCCAAGTCAGCTAGTACATGCTAGAATCTGGGTATGCCTGGGCATGACAGAAGTGTGATTGCTGTTAACAAACATATATATATTGTTATTTTTTTTGTCCAGTTTGGGTGTGTTACTATTTTTCGGTCCAGTTTGGGTGTGTTACTTTTAATAAAAGTGTTGTTAACACACCAAAATTGGACAAAAAAAAATCAATAAGAATATATATATGATTGTTAACAGCAAACATACTCCTATCATGCCCAGGCAGCCAGTACATGCTGGATCCTGGGCATGATAGAAGTGAGATTACAGCCTCCCTATGCCATGCTATCCCCTCCACCCAATTTACACATCCATGCTATCACACACACACACACACACTCATTCACAAACATTCATTCACAAACATTCATTCACTTATTCATATACTCATACTCATGTAATGTCTGGCAGACGTTCCCCAGCTGTTAGAGATCAGAGTTCCCCGTGATCTCTGACAGCCGGGGAAGGTCTGCGCGATGGACGCAGACAACCCCCGCTGCTAGCCGCACCTCCTCCCGGCTGCTGCGGAAGTTTTCTACGCGAATCGCGTAGAGCTCTACACGCTGCCCGGACTACACACCGGGGACTTAGAAGCTCCGGTAAGTTTGGAGGAGGGAGAGAGTGTTAAATGGGGGGCATAAGGCATTTCTGGAGGCAGAGTGCTCTGTGAAATGCCTTTTAACCCCCTTAATGCCACTCTGCCTCCAGAAATGCCTTTTAACCCTCTATACGCCACCTTGCCTCCTGAAATGCCTTATACCTCCCTATATGCCACCCTGTCCCATAATATGCCTTTTAACCCCCTAAATGCCAGAGTGGCATATAGGGATATAAGGCAATTCTGGAGGCAGAGTGGAACATAGGGGATCAAAAGGCATATCATGGGGCACAGTGGCATTTAGAGGGTTTAAAGGCATATCATGGGGCACAGTGGAATATAGGGGGTATAAGGCATTTCTGGGGGGCAGGTTGAAAAAAAGGAAATAAAAACAAAATATTTTTCTCAATCATAGCTTTTTAAAAAAAAAATAGTTCACATAGTTTACATGAATTAACTGGTAAAACTTTTTTCCTATAGGGTCATCTTATATTCAGGCTTATTCTTTTTTTTCATAAATTAATATTCAGATTTTGGGGGGTCATTTTATAATCAAGCAAATACGGTATATAGTGATGGGAGTTATGATGTACTTTAGAGCATAACTCCCATAATTATATATATATGAACAAGTCACTGGCAATGGTACAGGCTACAGCATAACACACATCACTCTCACACATTTACTAATCCACATTTACTAATCCACTCTCACTCTCACTGAATGTTTTTCTACCTTTCCTCTGTCACTGTCACTTTTCCCGCTACAGCTCCTTTTCCTCCTCCTCTTCGTTCTTCCTCTTGGCACTTCTTTTTCTGTGTCCCTTCCGGTGCAGTGAGCACGGAAGGCGGTGGGTGTGGCTTCAGTGTTGTGCGCCGGGATATGACATCAAGCATCAGTTGCTGCGCGCATCGCAAGGGAGCAGGATCGGAGGCCTGCATTAACAGACCTCCCGCTTCCTTGATTAACTTTAAGCTGGTTAGAGGGAGATCCTTGATCTCCCCAACTGAGCAAGATCCTCTAGCAGCGGACATTACTGTCCATCTCTGGAGGGGTGCCTGAGTGGTGGCACCCCCCTGATGAGCAGCACCCAGGGTTGCCCGCCCCCCGCTAGGAATGCTACTGGTCGTAAGGGTCTTCTAAGGCGCTAAGGCTCAGGAACAACATACTTCAAGCTTACTGTAAGTTTGATTTTCAAGTGCACAGAAACTCAACAACAAAATGGCTTACAGTTTGCTGGTACAGGCTAATCAGTCTAACTGTACTGTACTGTACCTGTTGCATGCTTCATACTAATACTGCAGCTATCTAGTCTCTTGCAAAAATGTTCCACTGCTCTCCAATTGCTCCACCTCAGGGACAAATATACATGATATGTATAGAACCTGTGCACAAAAGCCATACAAATCATCTTCCTGCAATGTCACAATACCCAAACACACACACTAACATCTGGCAGCAAATGGCAGACATAGCAATATAATAAATGTATTGGAAGATGCCTATACTGCAACAGTGCAAAACATTAGGCCAGAAGAACAAAACAATTAACTTGGAATCTAATCTAGCATCCCTGTTTTGATCTTTATATATATATAATATATATATATATTCCAACTAATGAGGCAGTTTACAGATGAACTTACAGGTGAGTTGCTTTTTCAACTCCCTAACTTCACTACTCATGAGCTTCTACAAAATAACTTGATTGGCTTTGTATAAGTTTAGTTAGTATAGTTAGATTTCTTGAAACCACAACTCTCCTACAACTCATACTTCTGTTAACAAATTCCTTTGTGTCCAAAGGGAAAATCAAAGAACAATGTGTGAAAGATTTCTTCACCTCCATAGTATTGGTTCTGAAAACTAGGTTAAGAGTTATTATTTAAATTCTAACTGCCTTATTTACAATTGTTTTCCTACTAAATTCTGTGCAAGATATAATTTTAGAAGTGATTATTGTGTTCAATAATGTTCATTTTACATTTAATCATAAATTGGATCCCAATTGAGTGTTCTGCTGTCTTTGTTCTTTTAATGCAATGCTAGTTCTACAAGGCTTCACTTGCCAAATAAATCTGTTTGGTCTACAATGTCATTCGGAATGTTTACTTCTTTCTGGATAAACTGAAAGACTGGCATTTTCCCCCAGGTACTCAGTGAAGCCTCTCTTACATTACTTGACTGCATGTTCAGCTTTCAATAACCCTTTTAGTATGCACGAACGTTTCAACATCCCCTATATGTGTCCTTTAATGTTTATGGAACAGCTCGCCAAAATGTTCCTGGGTCCATAAGGAGCTCTTTTCAGAAGGCTTTCTAACAGACATCTGCCTGCATTTGTAAGAAGCTTTTACTTCATTGTCTCTTTTTTCATTACTCTGTGCAAAGGTTTTTATTATCTAAGTAACTTACAGTTCTATTAAATTTAGAGATGATCAGAACTTTCTAAAAGAGCTAGGGCATTTATTGCAAAACTTGGGTTTTTGTTGGGTCATATTCCGTGGCACTGTACAGTGGGGTTATATTAAAGAAATTAGAGCAGATCCCAATCGTTGTGAAAATGTCGCCCTATATCAAATGTATGATTAACACTAGCTGGGAATCAAAACTAGAAAGTTGAAGCAAAATAAAATAAACAAAACATCAAAACTAATAACCTAATTGCCTAAGTTATAATAAATGTAATATAATTCAGTTATACACTGGATACATTCTCCAATTCAGTTGCATTGAATGCATTAATACTATAGCAGATTCCCGATTTGCAGGTGTTTCGAATTCCATCCAATGGAGAGACCTCTGATGTCGCGTAGTTTCACGTAGTTTCCTTAATTAGTTTATTACTTTAGACATTGCGTTATGTTATGTTACAACTACTATTGTAACCTAACCCTTAAATTCAAGTGTTAGTAAAGCTGGCAGTCACATTTACAATACCAGACTACTTTTAATAATAGTAGGTGCATCTGAAATCCATGTATAAAACGTGCCCCAGACGTTCATTCAACCCTATTGGGAAAACATTATGTCAAGACTTAACGTGTGATGGATTTCCTTTTGATTATTTGAGCATTTATGTTCAGCACTTGGCCTTCCTTAAGGCTTTAAGTAAAACTAAAGCGACTACATATTTTGCAAGTAACAAATAAGCAAAAAGATAAAAATGTCTTCATGTGATTCATGAACTAAAATGTCATTTTGTGTAGCAGAGTAAGGTATGTGGAATTTAGGTTGTTTGCGGTAGAAGCATAGACCATGTAATACATTTTATATATATATATAATGTTATTTTCCCTTATCTCAATGTGGCTTGTTAGTGGCCACTAATATTTGTTTCTCAATTAAATGATATGTTTTTCCTAAAAAGGTATATGTATTTCACACTAAGCTTTAGTGTGAGATTTACTTTTTTAAGTGTATTTGTCATTTTGAAAACCAGTCTTCCAGGAATATTGATATGAAACATATATTCTTTCTCAAATGTGTATAGCTTTTCACTAAGTGGCTTCTAAAGAAAACATCATTCCATAAATATGAATGAATGTGAATAATGTTACTCATTCGTGAACATTACAAATAGTAAGCTTTCCCCCAGGTGACATAGTCCACAGCAACACGCACACACGGACCATTCACTTGCATCTACTTTTAGCATCCTGAAAGGTCGCCACAGTGTAACTACTAATTATTGATAGATTCAAATACTGAAAGCTCAGTTACTGTACCTGTGGCTTTTTTGGTTTCCTGTTTTCAAATCTATATTCTCTTTGCATATTTTTGTTTTATCAGCATTATAGCAATGATTTTTGGATGCGGGGAAAACAAAATATATGGCTATAAAACTCCTGATGGTGAGTCTCCTGGTTTACAAACAAGGGGGTTGGCAGGAAAAAAATTAAATGATAAATAAAATCAGGTGCCTAAACTCCTAAAGGGCTGCCTCCCGGCACATCAACTCAACAAGCATAATTTAATATACAAGGAACGATCAACAGCACGCCAATGTCATTAATCTCATTAAAGAGTCAATATCATCCAGTGAAACCACTTAATGCCAATATCCTTGTGTAGGGAAAAGTAAGGAACTAAATCCCAGACAAATTTATGCATAAAAACCTGGAAAAATAATTGCTTAAATCCATAAAAATACTGAAAAACAAAAACACTAAGAGCCTAGCTAAAAGATTAACCCTGTAGGTGCCTATAACATTACAATTGTATCTATGCAGGCGCTTGCAACTATTTACTGAGCTCCTATCAATTTATAAGGAGAACGAGTACACTGCTGGAATAAAATTGGACACTCCAAAATCAAATGTGATCTGTACTATAACTTTGGGCAAGTTGCAAAGAAAATCCTGATTGTCCGGCGAAACGCGCTGAGAAAGGGAGAGATACACTGGGAAGTTCCTACTGCTGGACAGTGGACTGTCCCTGTGCCTGGCTTTGTGCTGATTATTTTCTATACGCTTTTGTACATTTTATTTGTTGCAAGTGCAATACTTTACCTTATCTACTATACTGAGTGGTACTGTACCATTGTTACTGTGTTTTTAAAATGTTCTAGTTATGAAGAATTAAATGCTTTTTTTATGACGAGCCATTTTACGTCCTTGGAAATGTGAGTGCATTACTTATTTTTACTACTGCTAAGCCTCTATTCCATACGGGGTCACACTATTTTCTGTCCAAAATAAGATAGTAATTAAAATCTCTGTTCCACTGACAGCAGCACACTATGTACAAAATGTAATCCTGGAATTAAAGCCCCAACATTTTGCAGCTACTAGCTGCAAAACCTAATCAATGGAAAGGAGATAAGTATTAAGGTTGGAAAAAAAGTAGTGGAAATTAGAATCTGTAAATAAACTGAAACTACAGAATGGCAATCAACGAAAATCAAGAAATAAAAATTACAGACATTTTCCAAAAATAATAATGTCTAGCAATCAGGATAAAAATAATAATGTCTAGCAATTTCTTTGCATGTAAGAAGTGCTATTTTGGATTTGAATAATCAAATCTTTGTCTCAGCTATGATGCAGTTAGCTTACACTTTTCAGTTTTTATAACTCCATCACCTACACTATGGATATTGGAGTTTATTCGCTAAAGCAGAGTTGGTAGGAGAGTTTTAACTCACTCATTTCACTGTTCATTATAAAGGGCCAACACTAGTATCTCCAGAGTGAATAGTTGAGTTGACCCTATATAATGCATAATTTAATGTGTAAAGAAAACTCTGTGATTTAATAATGCATTAGACTTATGCATTTGGATTTGTACAAATTTTAATTTGAACTCAATTTGCCCCAACGAAACAAACAACAAATGAAACAAAGAGCTCAGATGTTTCATTTTAATTTTGTTGTTTTTTCACTCACCCTCATTCCCTCTCTCATGCTCTTTCATACTTTCTCACACCCTTACTTGCATTCTTTTACACTCTCATTCACTCTTTCATGCTCTCTCTGAATATCTCCTTAATAATTGGCTGAACGGGGGGGGGGTTCCCCTTGGCTCCATCCTTTTGCAGAAGTGCATAGAGAGGCCGGAATAATACAGACAGATTCACAGAGAAAGAGAGGGGTAGAAAAACGTATCTTTCTCAGCGAATCTGTCTTTATTATTCTGGCCTCCTGGTGAACTTCATCAAAAGGGTGGAGCCTCCGGACACACCTTCTTCCTGTCCCTCCAATGTGCCCATAACATTGTGATACTGCAGAAAGAATTGTGGGTCCGGACAACTCACCCCAAATACATATTTGTAGTTCCTTCTCTGCCAGCCTCTAGCTTATGTAATAGGCTATGCTCAATAATATCTGAAATCAAGAATAACTTTTACATATAAACTTGCTCCTACAAATACTAGATGAAATGCAAGTGATAAGAGGCACAATTCAATGAAAATATTTGGCTTTTACAATTGATCCTACCTTTTATGGTGAAACCTAAAAAATATACAATTATTATAATCATCTTTTATTTATTAAATGGCAACGGATTATGCAGTGCTGTAGAATTTAATTGGGGGAGTTAACAGATACATAACAAATATACATTAATACATACAGATACATCAGGAGTTGATAACCCTGCCCATGAGCTTGCCATCTAGCCTTATGGTACTTTTATGCAAGGTTCCTGGCAGGAATGGTGGGCTTATGGGGGTTCTGCTTGTGAATTTACAATCTAAGGGAGTAGTATGGGGTAATTGAAACAAAAGGAGAGTTGGTTTCTCCATTTTGGCTTTATTTTTGTTTAATAAAGTGTGACACGGTGTAATATGTCATGTATTGTTCATAGAAGGTTGTATTTACCTAATTTTTAGACCTGCTAAGGAGTATATGATTGTTATTATGTCCTGATATGTAAAACCATAAAAAAAATTTACATGACTGTATATACATATTGTCTGCTGTTTCTGTATACATTATTCTGAGTTTTAGGGCTGCAGAACATTGTGTACACTCATACCATGTAGATGTAATGTAAGTAATATACAAGTTGCACTATTTCACATTTACATACAATTCAGTTACAAGCTGCATTTAGAATAGATATGTTTCATAAATAGCAAGGGCAAAATTATTTTAGTGCTGTGGAAAAAACAATTGTGTGGAACTGAGAAGCTTGTACATGTAAAACAAGCATAATTCTTTATTCGAGCTTGTCATACATTATTCAGTTACAAAAATATGAATACCCAGGGAAATGTAACACACCCGTGTAGATTATTAGTTGGCACTAGAAATAAGCAACGTGAGGAATGTTAATGTCAATGGAATTTAATAAGCATTACAAACAAAAATGTCTCAAAAGTTTATATTCTGGTCAAACCATGTATGTTGGGAATTGAGCTTTTTCTGATATCATCCAGCTGAGGTACACCAGGTGTATGTTAATACTGGGACCAGCTGTTCTCCCAGATGGGAGGAAAGAAATGTAGTTACTTATTAAGCGGCAGAGAACCTGCTATTAAGCACATGAATACAGAGAGTGAGTATATTACGTTACAGTTTTCTTGTTTTTATAGTATTAAAAGCCCTTCATAATATGATTATTCTTAACCTTCAAATATCCTTTCCTTTTGATCATGTGCAAAATATAAATGAAAGAAAAGAAGAAAGAAGAGCAAAAGTAAGAAGCAAGCTAGAACAAGAGTGCATACACTATCAACACTAAAATACAACCAGTCCTGTTTAAACATTAACCAACGTGTAAGCAACAAATTAATCGAAGTGAGTAAAAAATTAATCCAAAAAGAGACAAGAAATTATTAATTAAATAGGTAATGCCTTATTTAAGCAATATCCAACATGCCGTACTCTCTTCAGAAAATTTATGTTCTGCTAGCATTTCCTGCTGATCTATTTTAATATACCTTTAAATTCTCAGAAATAATTACCTCTAAACCCCTTTCCGCACACGTTGAGGTTAGGATAGTATCAAATATTCTATATTCTGCCCTTGGGTTTTTATGCCCTAGATGCATTATTTTGCACTTATCTACATTAAATGCCAAATGCTTCAGCTCTGACCATTTTTCCAGTTTACCTAGATCGTTTGCCAAATCTTTGTGTCGTCAGCAAAAAGACATACCTTTCCATCAAGACCTTCTGCAATGTCACTAATAAAAAATATTAAAGAGAATAGGTCCAAATACAGATCCCTGTCTGCAGATACAGCAGAAGAAAAAGTACGATGTGACGGCTGCATGGGTTCAACATCACTCGTTACTTAATCTTACAGAGCACATCTTCCATGGTTCCTTATGTGTGTATGGCTCCAATGTATTTGGTTGCTTACTCTTTTCTGAACAAATTATTTTATGAGCAATCAAGTAATCTCTGGTTATAGATAAAATAGGATTATTCATTCACAGGACAAGAATCTCACAAGTGAGGAATACTTGGAGTAACCTCGACATTCTACACCTTAAGAAAAGGGGAGCTGGGTTAAATGAAAGGTCTATTTGCATACATGGGAGCGGCGGAATTCAGCTCACGAATATGCAATGAACTCTCATCAGCTCCAATGGGCGCTTAACTCGTATACACGCAAGGGCAGTGTACATAAGTACACTGCCTGTTTCTAAAGAAGCAGCCAGGGGAGGAGGTAAAGGAAACAAAAGTCTTATTTATAATACCTAGAGAAAGTGAGACACTTGAATGCAATGTAAAACACACTGGAGTCCAACTGGACCAAAAATAGAAAATTAGGTACTGAAATGTCTCTTTAAAGGGATTAATCTAAAATGGTGTTTATATGCATTCTTTGTTGCTTGTGCCGGAAAAGAAATCGGTATTGAAACTTTAACAAAAGATAGGAAAATACATAAAAGAACATACCAAACATAGTGTTTATGGTTAACTTATTTTATAAGAAGAATTACCAATCTTGACTATCTTATATAATTATATACATTATAGGGAGATTATTTCCCTAATTATAGTTTACACTTCACTGTGCTTTGTTCCGGCACTATAATATTATTTTCCCGGCACTTTACCTGGAGCAGATGTGATGATACCTGACTGATCACTAATTACCTGCTTGCAGTTGAACCACACACTGAGAATTTAGCATTTCATTAAAGGATTACTTTTTGTGTTTTAATAAGCAGTTACTGTAAGAATTTGATGATGATGCCTTAGAATATGTAAAAAAAGACAAAGCGTTTTAACTGGGATTTTAGATAAATTATCATATCTTTTATTTAAGGTAATATTCTGTACCTGCCAGTTAATTTGTAATTGGTAAGAAATATGTCAGCTCTGGTTTTAAAATAAAAACTAACATAACATTATAGGTTTTGGTCCCACACTAATATCATATAGTTTTCATATTGTTAATGCAAAAACCCAATATATCTTAACCTATAGAATCCTAAAGAAACCTTCCCTTGATCCCACATCTCCCTTAACTGACGTCCAGTTTCCCTTCTCCCCTTGGCATCCAAACTCCTGGAACGATTAACTTATACTCGACTAAGTTTCTTTCTACACACTCTCATCTTGACCCTATACAATCTGGTTTCTGTCAAAGAGACCGCACTAACTAAAATTATTAACAACCTCCTCACCCTTAACACAAAAGGCCACTACATTACTCACTACTTATATTCGTGGACCTCTCTGCAGCCTTTGACCCAGATCATGTTATAAGCCCATGGAATCTGTGGCACAGGTACAAATTTTACCTCTCTGACCACACCTCTAGTGTTGCCTTCACTTGAACTTGTTCCTCTCCCCTTCCGCTGTTGGTGTTGCTCAGGGCTCAGTTCTTAGACCTTGTCCATCTATACCATTTGGACAACTCATAGCTTCTTTTGGCTTCGAAAACCACCAATACACAGATGGCACCCTAACCTATATCTCCTCTCCCAACTTTTCACCATATCTCCTAACCTGTATCGCTGACTGTATTTCTGGAATTACATCATGGATGGTGTTGCATTACCTGGAGCTTAACGTCTCATAGCTTATGATTATCCCTCCACCCCTCCGTCCACAACTCCTGACATCACTATCACTGTTAACAACGCCACCATCCAACTAACTGACCAGGTTCGCTGTCTTGGTGTCACACTTGACTCTGTCCTCATCTTCTTTAATCATGCACAGTACATATACCCAGATACTTGCTGCATGTAACGTAGTATAAGAGTTTAGTATTAAGATGACTAATTCAGGTCTGTTTCCTAAAACTATGACCCTATGATATGCTCACTGACTTCTTTGCCAATATTACATTTTATACAGTTTGTATATATTATACTTTTATATTTAAGGCAATTGTTTTTCAGATTGTGTCTCAGCTTATGTCTTTCTAAAATGTTAAAGGACAGCCTAGTGTTCCATGCAGCCTCCTTAGTAAAGAATGATGGTTAAGGAACTTTGTAAGTACTTTAATATGCATTAATTAAACCTACCCAGTAACATCTGAATGTCTTTTGAGGATATTAGAATAAACATGTAGCAGTAAAATATTCCACTCTTGTAAACAGTTCTGCAGGCATTCATTTTATTTGGTTACGCTGACATAACAAAATAAAAATATATGGTCAAGAAGTGGCACAATAACCTTGGAAAGAACAACATTTATAGCAGAAGATAAGAGCAGTGTTTTTTTTACCCATTCTAGAACATATACAGTATGCATCTATGGTGTGAAAAAAAATATATGTCTGGAAAAAGAACTGCAAGTGTCAAGAATTCTAATAGAAAGTACTAAATTACACTACTGAGCATGAAAGTTATGAGCTACCAATACATCTGGTGGCAAGGAAGCAGCTGAAGTTTATGCAGTGAAAGCAAAGAGCTATACTCACTAAGTCCTAGGAGGTGATAATTTAGATATAAAGTAATATCTAAGCCATCTTTGACTATAACTTTGTCACTTGGATCTTTGCCAAGGTTACTGACAAAATCATAACCCATGCCCTAAAAACTAGGTGTTCTGTGAATAAATCCTTCATAGTAGTAATTTTTATTCCAATTTGTACCTTTTTGTACTCCTTGTACCTGGGGCAGGGTCAGTGGTCACACCCCTACAGTGAAGTTCAATCCACTTCTGGAAGTGGAAGAGGCACAGGGTTATTGCCACAAGGGAGTTCAAGCATGTCCCTCATCTTGTGGTGCCCAGACCTCAGCAGGATCACTATTACACTAAGGGATCCCTCCTGTACTGTCAGTGCAGACCTTTAGGCATTCGAATACCTTTAAATGGAACAATGATTGGATTGAGTGTCTATACTGAATCTGTCAGAGAGTCCTGGTCATTACAAGATCTCCTTTCCCCATGATCACAGCATGCATCAGTGGGCTGATATAGTTCTGGTAATATGCTTCAGCTTGAGCCAATGTATCACCACACCATTGCACAGCGCTGTGGAATATGATGGATCCTTTGTATTGCTGGCTTCACTACTTTTAAGAGCATTCTTCATTGATGTAATCATCTCTCATTTCCTTGCATAACTTATTACAACAGCTACTATTATTATGTAAACCATATACTATGATGATTAAAAATACACATATAACTATGTGTAATCAGTGGCTAATCAGTATATAAAATAATCTTTTGTTAAGCAGACAATCTTGGAGACCTTTGTTAGGCAGATTGTCCCTCACAGGCTAGCTATATAAACTCACCACTTATTAGTTAATCGAATTGATCTCTTTTATACAACACAGTTTTCTGTGTATGTCATTTTGCTTTAACTATACTAAAATAAGCCAGCCTTTGCTTAGCCTTTTTTTCTGCTGCGTGCAGTCTATGTTTTTTTTTTTATAATAAAGGTATGTGGATTTTGCAGCTTGTACTCGGCAAACCTACATGTTTTTTTTCTGGTTGAGCAGTTTTCTAAAGTGTGACTTTTCTACTACCGGAAAAGTACAATCCAGACTGACAGAGCATAGAATTATTTGTGAGATAAAGAATAAGCCAGAGATTATGGTCAGGGCCTTCTGTTGCTTCCCTTATTCGACAAACAACATGGATTTCTGATGTTAACTCTTTTGATGTTGCTCTAGTGAAGGTTCTACTTATACTATATTTACTACTACAATTAAAAGCATTGGGAGCACGGTTTTATGGGCAAATGGAAGTTTTGGATCAGACAGTATAGTGAGGTAAATCATACAGAAAATATTTGGAAGACACATTTGCATGTTTGTTGATCTAAGTGCATGCCAAAGTAAATGAAACACTTATCTAGAGCCTCTTACTAGGGCGAACCTTACGGGGTATTAAGTGCTATAATACCGGGAGCTGGTGGGTGCCAGATTTGTATTATACCTGACCTCACTATTTGACTAGTACTACTGGAAACCATTTTCCCCAAGTTGGGTAGGTTCATGAAAAACGGAGGAGAAAGGTGCCGAATTAATGGGAGTGAAATAGCTAGTGGGACTGATGGCTTGATCAAGGCACAAATAATACAGCCTATTAATGTAATGGCTCTCATAGGTTTACAACCCTGAAATAACCCAAATAACCCTCTAACATAAATACGTTTATTAACACTTTATAGGCTTTTCCAAAATAACAATAGTGACAACATAATATTTTCCTAGGTCAGTTAGGTGCATTTCTGTTCAAAAGTTTGGAGTCACTTAGACATTTCCTTGTTTTTAAAAGAAAAGCAAGTTTTGTCTATTAAAATAACAGAAAATGGAACAGAATTATCGTATAGATGTGGTTAATGTTGTAAATTACTATTGTAGCTCGAAACATCTGAATTTTAATGGGATACCTAAGTAGGCGTATAGAGGCCCTTTATCAGCAACCCTCATTCCAATGGCATCCAATGGTTCAAATGGCATGGTGTATTTAAAAGGCTAATTGAGCATTAGAAAACATTTCTGCAAATATGTTAGTACAGATAGAAGTTTCCTTGTTTTCCAGTGACCCCCAAACTTTTTAACTGTACAACTTTTCCAAAATAACAAGGCAATATCACCGTGTCAATCAAGCTAATCACAATCCTCGCTAACCAGGTCACAAGAAACAGAAACTAACCCACATCATCTAGATGTGTGCAATAAAATCAGAAATAAAATAAAAAAGGGGGCATAGGCATTTCCACTTCAGAACTCAAAGACCATCTTGACTAATCTGTTATACCCTCTGAGTTACCTTCCTTATTGTAGGCATATGTAGTTGCCATCAATGGGTTGCCAATAAGGACTTTGAAGCTGTAACTAAATGTACCATAATTGAACATTTCTTAGTGTTAATGGAATGTTCCAAGTATAGTGTGTATTCCCATGCTACCTTAAGTGGAAAATGGTTGGCCTATGGTTCTGGCACTTCCAGCAAGTATTATGTGCTATTGGAGTATGTGTGTTCTAAGATTTTTGTGTTCTAAGATGGAGTATTTTTTGTAATATATTTTCTTCCTATCTTCCTATCTAGGTCTAATTCCCCGTATCTTGTGAAATAATTTAGCCAGCCCTTCTCCCTGGGGCAAACAAGTTGTTTATAATTATATGAAAAGCACATTCCACGGGCCAATGTGCAATTAACATTGAAAAAGTGTTTGTCCACTGCCAACATGCTAAGGTAATATCGAACCTGATTACTTTTCATTTGGTTGGTAAAACAGCACACTCACCAACCAGGTGGCCTCATGAGGTCTATAAAGGTCAGGTTGACCCTGGATCATTGACACCCCCAATACCCATGCTCTTTAGACAGGGACAACATTGAAATTTCAAAAATAAGCATGGATGGGCAGAACCTCAGACATAATTAGTGAACAGTTTCCCATTACATCAAAAGATAGAGAGACAAACATGCATCAGCAGAGTTTAAAGGGGGTAACCTAATATAAACCTTGATTGTAAGCTTGTTTGAGCAGGGCCCTCCGCACGTTAATTTTCATGACATTTATTTGTCCAAACCAAGTGATATGGACCAAGAGGGTAAATCTTTGTAGTAAAAATGGCAAAGGTTATTTGTAAAGATATCTCTTGGGTTGTTGGAGAGGAGCATACCCCAATATTTAGGCTTTTCCTGACTACTTGAATCCAAAGTGCCAAGCCAGAGAAATTCCCTGGTCAGCAGGGATATTAATATTATAGATCTCAGATTTAGCATAATTACTTTTTAAGTTCAAGAGGCTGAACAACTCCCTTACTTTGTTAAACCCTTTATGCATTTAAGTATTTCTGCCACATCTTCCCCTCTATCTTCTCTCCTCCAAGCTACACATATTGAGATTCGTTAGTCTTTCCTGATCATTTTTATCCTGCAAACTATTTACCATTTTAGTTTGAAGACCTTGCTTGCAGAATCAACCGCGTCAAATGCCTTCTCTGCATATGTGGCTAAAAGAAGAGTGGGTATTAAATTATTATTGATATACTTATTATTATATTATTAAGTATATGATCAATATTATGATTTACAGTGGCTGATTATCATCAGTTTTATAGTACTGTCTGTTGCCTCCTTACCTGGGACAAAGCCAGAAGTGAATATGGCTGTGCAATTAAAACCTTAAATACATCTGTTATTTCAAGGAAGCACGATATTAATTGAACAAATAATACTAGAGAATAAGTAATGTCTGTTTATTGTCAAAGCATTCAGCCTAACAATACAGCCATACAAATATTTTACATCTAACACATAAATTGGAATGTATTCTCTTATTCTTGGAATTCTGCACAGTACATTGGAAATGTTCTTTTATATCGTGCAGACAATGAGAAAAGGTTATGCCTCTCAGTCTGAATTACTTCCTTACTATAGGATACAGTTTACAAAGGTTTGCTGAGTTATGTAACACCAATAAGTCATGTATCTGGCCTTTTCCCATTGAAGGTGTTCTTTTATACAATACATTAAAAAAACAGTTTTTATAATTCTACGAATCTAAAATGATTACATTATCTTGGGATTTAATATTAATTTGGGCTTTGCAAGTATTTTCTTCTTGTACTGTGTGCATGTGAAATGTTTGGTTAGCAACATATTTGTTTCGCACTGCTTGACCATATTTAGCCTGTGTAGTCATCTGAAGGATTTTTTCTTCTGCTCAATATAGGATTTGAGAGGGTACCTGGAAGGACTGTAGGAGGTATGACTAGCTGCCCCAAAAGCGGGTTAGCCACTAGTGGAAAGGACAAGGGCAGGAAGGAAATATAGCTCGGTTGGAATGGATGGAAATAACAAAGTTTTCCTACAGGGCAACACGCCAATGATCCTCCAAGGAAGAAATGTATAAATCGATACACCTTGACCCATAGATCAAATGGTGGCCTGTTAATCAGCTATGATCCTATCTGACGTTCCAAGGTATGCTTCTGATTGGTGCATCCAGGGCGTTCTGGTTAAGATCACTTACAGTCAAACAATGTATTTTAGACTCTAGGTAGGTACACCGATTATATTATTATTGGAATTGACAGACTATGCATTTACTCACTCTAATAAATACAGCAGAATTTATCTTAATACAGAACACTTGTTGATTTATAATAACAATTTGCTCATCCACAATTTACTCATCCTGCGTTATGCTGATTGTTAATTAAGGATTATGATTAATTTAAAGGAATTTTCTATAAAATAGACATGAGCTGATTTTATTTTTGGAATAGCATCTCTTTTTGTCAGACTGTTAGCATGTTCTTTCCCAGGATCTGGAAAGTGAGAGTCTCTGAAAACATGGTCATCTTGACCTTGGTGGTTGTTGCCTGATAAATAACAGTGCACCAGATTAAAACAGTTTTTTGAGTGTTTCAGAATATAATATACAATAATGGATAATATAATTTGTTTTGCATTGTTTTTAATTATTGCTGCAGAAGGGATGTTTCTCACATTTTGTTTCATTTTGTTTATTAATATCTACGGTATTGGTCTTGCAAAGGAGGCATCAGGTTCCTATATAGCATATCTTCCAGAAGGGAAGAAAAACACTATGTTGCAGAAAACATATAATTTTGTTTTCCTTTTTATTAAAAAGAGAGACAGCTGCTTAAGGCAGTTTTCAGGATTTTAAATAATATTAGATTTTTAATTTTAATTAGTTTTAACCATTTCTTAAAACTTTACATATGTGATAAAATGTGCTTTTTTGGCTCCCATCCCTAAACCAAAACAGAAACTATTCTACAATGACCTTATAATAACCTCTCTTCTCATATTCACCTACAATTGTAGTATGCATTTTGTAGACTCTGATTAAGCCAGGTAACTGTTCTCAACAATTCACAATGGTTTTATGGCTATTCTTATGTTTTAATAGTTACTGTCCCTTAAATGATGCACAAGGTTATATAGAAAGATTAAGCCCCTGCCTTTGTACATTGGCATGGAGAAGAAAGCTGGTTATACTGGTGAATATAACTGCCAGGGATACTAAATTGGTAGCATGCGTAAGTTATAGTTGCCAACCACATTACATAAGTTATTTGGGACCTGGCCAATAGGCCGACTATTCCAACCAATGTCTTAACAGTGTCTTGGTCCAGTAATATGTGACTTTGTACATAGGGGGAGCCAGACATTACTGTACATCCATATACTGTTGGGGTGGTATAACAAGAGGCAGGAAGAAGTGAGACCTGCACCAAAAGTGAGAGTGGTCAGAGGCCTGGCCATCTGCCCACTTTGCAGTGCTGAGCTGCAGAGCGAGACAAGGAGGCCATGTAGGAGTTGCAGTGGAGGTCTGTGCTGCAGCAATACCGATATTGATTTTACAGTTTCTTAGGTCAGATCGGACAGATGATCTTGCCAACTGGCCCATGATCCTCACTGCCAGAAAAAGTCAGATAGAGCCTAAAATCCTAAAATCGGGACTGTCATGTAAAAAACAGGACTGTTAGAAGTATCTCAACTAATGACAGTTTCTGACTTGCTTAATGCGCCTTGCCTGTGTGGTTGGGTTTTGAAAAAAATCTAATTCCAGCCTCATATTGCTGATGGATGGTTATGGTGAGGAAATTATTGCATGTGGTTTGAGGAATGTGTAGTATACATCTGCCTGGAACTAATCCCCTGTTTCTCTATCCTGTTTATTTTTTTCATTCTGCATTTAAAACATAGAAGGTAAATAAAAAAAAAATCTAATGTTGTAATGTTGATGTTTATATATGTATGCATATTTATCTATTTATACATACAGTAAGTAAAGTAAGTAAATGCATATGTATAAACTTGAGCACATTTCTTTGGCTAAAATATGGAAATTTTGCAAAATTTGGAAATCATTGGTGGCACAGGACACACTATTTAGAAAGTTGGTGGTTTTATCCATCCGGTTGGACCTTTGCAAGCCACAATACCTACAAGGACTTTCTTGCCATTTAACTGCACTGGACAATCTTTTTTTATGTTTTGCTTTAATAAATATGTTAAGCACATTATTATATTTCTTATCCATGTAGAGTACATACATGATGCCACTTATCCAGCTATTTCAGTACAAAAAGGCCATTTATCACTGCTTAGAAACAGAACTCCATTACCTGTTACTCTTTGTTGGGTTTGACACTCCCAATAGATTGTAAGCTTGCAAGAGCAGGGCCCTACCAATATGTCCTAATGTGCATTAATGCGATTGGTAATTTTGTATACTGTCAAGTTAATGTTATTGTTTATTTCACTTCCCTTCTTGTAATGGAGTAACATAATCTGCTGGCATTCCTCCATGTATGTTATTTTAAGACTGTTGCAGTTTTGAGAATATGTGGTTTATTTATTGATATCCACCATGTTTGCATTGCCTGGTGCCTCCCATCGTATCAGACTGATGTGCACGCAGGTGCTGACAGTGCACGTTTCTGCCAACCGGCTTTTACAGGCGAGAAAAAAAATATCTTCTCTCACTTTTTCTGCAGTGAATAACTCTCTCTGTCTCAAAATCCCTTAATACTCCTTCTATCAATCTAGTTTGAAATAGAGACGTTTACTGCAAAAGCAGTTAGTGACTGTTCACAACTATATCAGTACCTGCAAACACATAGTGCTGGTTACCCCCAAAAAGCAGTGTGCAACTTATTACAAGATGTTATTTAAAGGGATACTCTAACCATTGCAATGCCATTTTCGGCAATACATACTAATGCTTTATCTTACCACCATAATTGGTTCATTTTACTTAACTTAATGTCTTCCGCAAGTACTCACCATAATCATTTGTCTCCAACTTTGCCCTTTTTGACCTGGAAGCCTTCCGGAGACCAGAATAATGATGCAATTATGTTACCCGGAACATAATGCACAACATAGTTGTTTCTCTCTGGATGCCACAAATAGCATCGATGTCTCATACAAAAGCCTCATATTGCCAAAAAGGTTGGAAAACATGGCATTATCTTTGGCAATACATGGCTTCGTGTATAGTCTGTCTTGACATCAGCAGAGGAGAGTCCATTCACTTTTATAGTCCCATGTCCCAACTGAGACAGACAATGTTGAAGAGGTATGACGAAAGAAGCTATTGTAAACTACACATTGAGTTAGCCAGGAACTAAGGACACCCATGCCCAACTTCAGGTATATATTCGTGCATTCTGCTTCACCTAACACCTACCTACTAAGCACACATTACTATTGACTACATAACTATATCACACAAAAAAATACAGTGGTAGCTTCGCTTTAAAAAAGCCAATTTTACAACCTTTGTGGCATATTAAATATTATATAAAAAGTCAAGAATATCTTTATCCTACTCTATTTATTTCCACTCATTAATTTTTCAACTCACACAGTGCACATGATTAGTTTATAGACCTTATTACAAAGGATTAAAGTAACATATAATAATAATTGTACAGTTTACCTTGTTTAATGCTATTTGTTTAGTCCTTGCAGTTCATATCTTTAATCGGGTGCCAGTTTTACAACTGTGATTAGTTGTGAATTATCTGTTCTCCTTGTCTATTTGTTCCTGTAGTGATTCATAAAAAAAATGCACCAGGAACAAACATGATAAGACTAATAGGCTTGAATACAGATTTACTGAATCTTTTTGGCTCGTACAGAATTTTTAAGTAGTGTGAACCATGATTCTACTTTATTTGATTAGGCTCTAAAAGTGTAATCATTTATTTTCTCAAGTTATGAACATAATAAGTATACCCATGAGTGCCCCGGAGCTCTCCATCTCCTGCTTTTTAAAGGCAACAGATGGGGGCTTGGCCGAGGTTGGACTAGCCATAAACTGCCTTGAAAGCAGAGGTCGATTGGTGAAAGCTGGGTGGAGAGTTGATGAAGGTTATGTGCAGTTGCCACAGTATATATGAGTGATTGTAATGACCTATCCCAAAGATGTCACTAAACATGATAGTGATATATCATATGACTATTGTGAATCTTAAGATCAGGAAAAAATGAAAGACTAGATCATCCAAATAGGTCTTTTCTGCCTTCAAATGTGATGGTTCTATGTGAACTTCTAATACTTGATTCTCTACTTATAAAATATTTAATTTATGTTTTAAATATATTATAGACACAATATATACATGCATTAGTCCAAATGCAATGTGTTCATTTCACTCATTTGCTCAAGGAACATATTCTACAAATTGGAAACATAAGTAAAAATGTATTATGTAAGTCAAAGTATAGGTAGCTTAAAAATGTAACATGTTAACCAACATGATAAAAAATACAGAAAACACTCTTGAGTACTTCATGGGGTTAATATATTATTTCAGACTGTGTTTAAAGGTAAACACCACGTTACTTTTAAACTATATATCATCATCAGATAATAATCCTGATGCATACATTAACTAAACACAAAAACCTTAATTGGTCACCCTAAGCAAAGAACCCAGCTATGCTTTGTTGTGTCTGGTAGCCTGCAAGACAGACTTGGGTGTTGGAGTCAGCAAACATTTTATTAGAGAGGAAACAATAACACAAATGTTCTTTCTACTTTAAAATGTGAACGTAAGCTATACTTTTTTAGCTACCACAATCCCTTTTTTGTGAACTGAAAGCAACTTCGTGTTCTTCGTATAGCCATGACATTTAACCATACTGCTGTTCTTCTGCAACAACAAATACAAATTTATAAAAGGAAGAATCATGCCCTTGAAGTCATTGCAGCTTTTATCAGGAAAACAAAAGCCACTGGAAAATCTAAAGGAAAAATTGATGATGATATTCAGATGTGCGGAAAAAGCAGTAGATCTATGATTAATAGAATTGGTGCAGTTTTCTCCTGAATACATAAACTATGACAACTCCATGCCAAAACGTCTAAATATGATATTTTGTTTTCATGAAACAATGTATGTTATCTTAGGACTTATGTTACAAGTGTATATTAGCAATTAATGGGACACTTCAGCCATCATAATGACAGTGGCTGCCTCATGACGTAGTATAGCTGACGGCCATATCACCAGGAGACTGCAGCACCTAATCTGCCGGCAATCACTCCACCTGGAAGTTGCCTGGTGTGCCAGATGGGTGCCATTATATTCCATTAACCTTAGTCTGTATATGCACAAAAATATTCAATATATGCATTGTTTTCATTAAAAATCTTTGAAGCACTCTTTTTAAAAAGAAATAATCTCCCATATTGATTAATAAGAAAAAATTCTCAATTGGTAGCATTGTAACGAACAAAGAAATGACTATTCGGTATTATTTAATGTGAAATGTGCTGATGTCGAAGATGTTCCCTTCAGATTTCGCTAATTGATTGAAAGACCAAATGATCCATAGGAAAAGTTGCATCATTAACTTAATTGAGAGCAAAGCCTTATTAGAGAGGAAATGAAGTAGACAGAGCCAGGGACACAGCAGGGCTTTGATTTGAGATGTCAACAAACAGACATTGTAAGCAAAACCAGACAGTGACTGCACTGCCGCATTTACATCCTCTCTATGAAAAATTGTAGAGTGACTACAGCAAAAAAAACAGGGGCAAAAACACTGAAGCAAGCTTATAACATATACAAGGTACACACAGCTCTGAAATCTAAAAATATTGATGTGCTGCTCGTTTGAGACATGCGTCTGTTTCAAGACGTCTCTAATTAGCAAGTATTTAAAAAAAAAAAAAGCCTGTTAAAGGCGTAGTTAAAATGTTTCATTCCAGACGGGGCATAAAGCTAGACAGAGACAGGTATTCTTGCTTTGTTTGCCTCAAATATATATTTCAGCTTCAGATGAAATTGTTTTTTTAAACATGACTCGTACATACAGTGGCAAGAAAAAGTAAGCGAACCCTTTTTAATTACCAGAATTTATGTAGCCGTTTGTCTTAAAATATGACATGATCTTCAGCTAAGTTACAATAATGAACAAACGCAATCTGCTTTTACAAATAACACACAAATTATTTTATTGTTCTTGAATACATCATTCAGACATTCACAGGGTGGGTTGGGGAAAGTATGTGAACCCCTAGGCTAATCACTTCAACAAAAGCTAATTGGATGCAAAACTGAAGCCCTATGTATTAAACGGGATTGGAAGTGTGTGTTAGAGTTACTGTGACATAAAACAAAATAGCCTTCAAAACTATCTACTTCAGGCATATTATCATAAAGACATTGAGCGCACCTGAAGTTTGCCAAAGAGCACCATGACACTCCACAACCCTACTGGGAAAATGTTTTGTGGACTGATGAATCTAATGTTGAATACGAAGCACTACGTATGGCATAAGGGCACGACATACCAACATGAAAACATCATCCCAACAGTGAAGTACATTGGAGGGAGCATCATGATTTGGACAGAATGCCTTTATTGAGGGGACAATCGATTCCCAAGTTTATTAAGTGAATACAGGATAATGGCAGGATGGCTGTCCGCCAGCTGAAGCTCAGTAGAAATTGTGTAATACAGCACTAGAATGACCCTAAACGTGAAAGTAAATCTACTACAGAATGGCTTAAAAAAAGAATCCGCCTTTTGGAGTAGCCCAGTCACAACCCAGACATTAACCAACAAGAGATGATGTGAAATGACCTCAAGAGAACCATTTACATCAGACATCCTAAGAATATGGCTGAACTTAAGCAGTTCTGTAAGGAAGAATGGTCGAAAATTCCCCTGAATGTTGTGCAGGTCTGATCCTCAGCTTTTGCAGATCTAACCCAAAAATGCACGTTTGAGGTTACTGCTGCCAAAGCATTTTTAAATCAGTTATTAAATCCAAGGGTTCACTTACTTTTTCCACCAGCACCATGAATGTTTAATGGTTGTGTTCAATAAAGACATGAAATATTGTCATTGTTTGCATGTTATTAGCTTGAACACATTGCCTATTCTTGTGACTGAGATGTCAGATCACATTCTAAAAACAATTAATGCAGAAAACCATGTAAGTCTAAAGGGTTAATTTACTTTTTCTTGGCACTGTATAACAAGAAATCAACACACTATTGTTTCACCACATTTGGAAGAAAAGTGTTCCTGCCCTAACATTTCAGTGTGTGGTGTATACACTAAATGGTGAGTTTCGGGCAAGCTAAAACATTTTATCTCAATGCAGTAACTTTTATGCATTATGTAGAGCCTTTTTCATCTGCAAAACTCATAATGCATGCATTGCCTCACATGGTTCAATGAATGGATCCTGGTACTCAAACTTGTAATGTTCCCATTTTCTTATATCCACAGTACTGTAGACTAGGTTTGTTATAAGTGGTCAATTATGTATGCAGAGCAATCAGGTTAATGTCATCAGTTAGATTTGCTTCCTTGTGGGATCAGAGCTTAAAGTGCTATTGAGCTACAACAATCAGTAACAGCCCAGGGCAGCAGTGTTTTGTATCAATTCTTATCTCATCCCAATCCCTAGAGCCATGTGGTGACAGAAGAGGAAACAGTATCTTAGTACCTGGTATGTCTCCATAAAATGGAGTCGAAATTGTCTCTCTTTTCCTCCTAATACTTTCCATACCCCCTACTAAGCTTCTAATCTCATTTCCTAATCTGGTTAAATGAGTTGCATGTGTTTTGGTTTTCATCACGATATTTACCATTTGCATGCCAAATGTCTTAGCTGCACTAGGCTTCTCTGGCAGTTAAAGCTATAAAAAAAAGCATAGTGTAATGTGTTTGTGATAGCGAACCTTCAAAATATATGTAACGGCAAAAGGTTCTGGGCATGCTAAATTCTTCTTATTAGAAAATGTTGTACATCATAATACCAGAAACCAAAAGATTAAAATGCAATTCAATAAACATGCATTTGTTGAAATAGTAAACCTAATGTAAGTGAATACAGGTGGGCAAGATCCCGCTGCCAAGGTGTAACTACATGAAACCAAAATGTGATCAGCTGAAGTCTATATTGTTCATCACTGGTCTAATTACTGGTCAGCTGTCTTTGGTTTCTAATCACTGAAATAAATTTGGTCATGCAATGTTTGAAGTGCTAAAGGTATCTACTCCTCCTTCAGGTTAATTGAGGCCCTTATCAGATTGGTTAAAAGAGAGGTGTTTTTCCCTAACACATACATGTCTGCCTGATTGACTACATGCCATTGGTGGCAAGGTAATTATGGGACCAAGCTTTCTGACCCCTCCATAGGTGCAAACTGGGGGCACCCACAACTTTAGTCTGCATCTTCGGCCTACTCTGGGATTGTGATGATGGAGTTGTGCAGCAGTGAGCTGATGACGGGAAACCTTGACTATGCAGGTAACGACAGGTATGGGCCAGTGGGGCCTGACAGTTTGTTGGGCAAGTGATCGAGGGTTTATTGGATTCCCAGGGGCAGTGTGATGTACACCATTCCTACCAGTAACTATCTTATATTAAATCTCTTGTATTTGGCATAGCTAAACTTTAAAAAAAAAAAAACAAGAACTGCAATTTGATGCTCTAGATGAGTACCTAGGGGTGAATCACTGGTTAACATAGAACAAGACACAACCCTAGTATTCAAAGTGTTCCTATATGGCTGTAAAACACCTGAAAGAAGCAAAGGGATGGAAGCAACTTTATGTTTCACTCTTAACTGTGACTTCATATCAGTTATAACTGTACCAGGAAAGTTGGATAGCATCAATCAATCAGCGTGGTTTACTATACAAACATACCCTGAGTGCATTCACATACACACAAAGGCACTTCAGAAGTACTGACTTTTGTCAATGGGAAACTATTTAAGTGCTTTTTGGCAGGCTGGATGATGAGTAATTGAATCCAAAAACCATAGACGCAAATACAGCTTTAACTACAGCAGGCAACTGCGTCATGTATGTTAAAATAGGTAAATTGAAACAAGTTTCGAAAAGATGACATATATCGACAGAGCATAAGACAGCTTTATACTTGATAACATTTAGTGCAAGAGGGACACGATTATAATTTAGTGAGTCTGACAACTGAAGTGGGAAATTAAATAATAAGTAATATTACTGTTGAATAAAATGATCATTGTTGGGTCTAAGGCATGATGAATTTACCATAGGGCAAATATTTGGCATGATCAGTTAATTTCTAAAGGCATCCTTCCAGAAATTTCATATTTAGGGTATCTAGAAGAGCGGTAAAAAATGTGAAATCTAAATTTGCTTGTCAAGAAACGTAAGCATTCAACTACAGGAACTTTTTCTATTGGGGATTAAAGAGCCAAGATGGCTAAAATTTAAATTAAAAAAATGCAAAGAACCGCAAGCTACTTACCAGATGAAGAAGAACAATTTATTCCTTACTTTTTTTCAATGTGTATCACATGGACAATGCATATTATTTCTGGAAATCAGCGCGCATGTCCTTTTATTTTCAAATGATTACACATTCAATTGGCTGCTGTTCTCATGAAATGTACTTAACATTGGGTGTGCTACAGCGCATGTGGAAAGCATACTGAAGTATACTACTTCCATTGGGAGAAGAAAAATGAGACATTATTAGAATTCCATTAGAAAACGAATGAATGCAAGATTTGCCTGCAGTAAAATGTATTAGTGTCAGTACCAAATATATCCCAGTATGCATTTTACATGAAAGCAGGTAGGAAGAGATTAATATGAATTAGTAAATACCATTACAGAAACCTATGGAGTCATGGATCAACATTTTAGTGGAGATTGTCCGTGATAGTTTTATTTAGATGTGGAAGATTCAGACTACATGTGTCAGCGCAATCTTCAAAATGTTTCATTGAACATCAGCTTGTGGTATTTTACCCATGGCCTACAAATCCTAGATATGCCCAAAGAACATATTCTCGCAAACTAAAATGATTTACACCCCAGGCGTGGGTTAGAAATGAACATCCGTACTCTGTTTACATGCAAAACAGATGCTTATACACAAAAATGACTCCATAAAAATGTAGAATGTTACGAGAATAGATAAGAAGTGCTTTTAATATAATAATGTTTTATTTTGTAACGTCTGTTCACATTATATATATTAAATGACTAAATATATAGCCTTTGAGCTTTATTTCGAGCCGCTGACAAAGGCAATTGCAGAGCAACACTAATAACAGGATTTAGAGCAAATCCACCTCAGGAAGTGAACAGCTCTGCCGGCAAATAATTAGCCAGGGAACATTTATGGCAAACATTCGGATGCTCTGTGGCTCCATCAGATGAGGATGGCGAAACTATAAATCATTTTATTCATGTTCTACAAAGGCTTCATTGTTATGTATTTTCTCTCATGCTTTTATTTAAAACTTGAAGACATTTGTATTTGCATAACCTTCTGCATACTTTGCGTCTTTTCTTTCTTTTTTTTATTCAACTCCCATTATTAGTGGACTGTGTTTGTTTCGTAATGAAAAGCACATTTCCATGTAATATTAGGCAGTTGATATAATGTTTTACATTAATGCATTTGGGAAGTTTCCTAAAGTTTGAAGCCTCTGTCTATCCTGCTATAGGCCTACATTATAGGCTGCCTGAGATGGTTTCAAGCAAGTTGAGCTTTGACAATGCACATTTCTGTGAAGTCTTTCTCCGGCCACTGGCATCTTTTTATGGACACTTTGTGTACCCCTAATGTGCTCCTAGTTGCTGAATTCCTTGGGCCCTGTTGTGAGGTACATCCCTAAAGTTCTGGTCTTGTACCAATCCTATATTGCTACTTATTTTTTGCTATTCCTGGCAACTTTCATTCTGTTCCAAAAACTCAAATAACTTGTAAATAATTTTGCAGGCTTTCGCGCTAAACTCCCATATAACGGCATAAGGCTGCGTCTAAGGCAGGCATAGGCATTTTTGAATAAAAAGTTCCCATTTTCACTAATACAGTAACATACAGGATGTTTATACAACATTTTAGCCAAGTTTCTCTATGACATGGAGAGAAAGCTCCTGTAAACCAAAAATATAGTCTAAACAGGAAATACTCTGTGTTTGTCCTAGATAATAATCCTTCCCTAAACAAGTCAATCCACTTAATGATTAGTAAAACAAACCAAAAAAAAAAAATTCTGAACTTAATCTCTGACCTTGGAGTGAGAAACTGCCTAAGGGCGGACTGTAACTGTAAACTGGCAATTGTGCCCAAAAGCAGAGAGGTAGTTATTGATTCATTTATCTCTGCGTATGTTAGTAAGAGCATAACCATGTCAGTCCGCTCAAGGGCAAGTTAGTGGATTGCTTGCAACAATAAAACTAAATTCTTTCCATAATGTAGATTACAGACATGTAGGTTTTGCTGTAATCAGGCCATGTGAAGCTTTATCAATATTTTACTCAACAGAATCATCAAGGTCAAAAGACATCCATATTCGTAGATAAATATAGGCTGTCATTAACAGTGGAAAAATGCCAGCGTGAAGAGAATGCGTGCAAAGGGCTAACATTTTCAATATCCCTGTTGTTTTTTACACAATGCGTTTTATTTCATTTGTTGATCCACTACTTGCAGCAAATATTGATCATGCATTAATACAGGTTGTACAGGCTCTGATTTCTTGTGTTGTATAATCTGCAGTACCACCATGAGAAATTCAAGCAATACTTTCATTACCCACATACTCGGGCATTCATTGGGCATGGTTTTATTTACTTATTCATTTTTTACTAATTACAAAAGGCTAAAACAAGCACCATTACATAAACATCAAATATGCATGCATGTGATTGCAACAATCGGTCAGATATAAAACATGTGGTTTACCTTGGTGCATAGTAATGTATTCCTATATTTACATGTGACTTATTAAAACTCCTGATGTGAACCATCACCAAACCCTGAACATCACTATAGAAGCCACTCATGCAGTCAGTTTTTCTCCATTACGCTCAGCATACTTCTTGTTGTATGCAGTTTTCAAAGTCAAATAGTGTAGAAGCGTGCACTTATTGTAAGAAGATAATAAAGAAAAGAAAACTAAATAACAATGTTAGGAAAATATTAGCATCTGGTTTCTTATTGCTCACAAACATAGAGTAAATAGAATATCTTGATATCATTCAGACACCAATGATACCATTTTCTATAAACCAGTCGTACTTGTTTTGTCTTCAGTTCATACCTGGAGTGTGACAGCCAATGTTTCTATCTGGACATGTCTTCGCAATGGTCGTGCTTGAAGAATGGGTTTGTGACCATGAACAGGTTGGGTCACATATCACAACGTGTCTTTAAAAGTTTAGTATATTTGTAACTGTTGGTCCAACGTCACACTATAAGGGGACCAGGGGTAGGCAACAACATTGCTCATGGCGGACATTTACTGGGATCTGTGGTCCAACATCACACTTGGTTCTATGGACCTTCACAACCCTTGCCACGGACACTTTGCCTATGCCTACAGCAGTCATTTTATGTGTTATTATTTCCTAGATAGATAGACCTTTAACCAGTCCTTTCTGAACAAGTTTATATTTGTATTGTGTTAGGGTTGGTGCTGTGGTATGTATCTAATCTTGTAAAATAGTTATTTGTGAGCAGGGCCAGTATAATATATTTTTTAAAGTTAAAAGAGGATGGTCTATGGTGTCATGGTAAAATAGCCAGTTTTCCTTCTTGTGCTAAATGAGTGTACCTCTTTCCAGGAGAGTTCAATGGCTTTGTACGACCAGAAGCAATGGTACAAGTCTGAATGCAGCCCATGTCATTTTGGACATTTGCTGTCCCTTGTGCCTTAAAATGGGGTAATTGGAAATTTCAGGATGTGCTGATGCTAGAAGTCATTTGAGGTCGGCCATTGTGCCCTTAATTAATGTTTCCTCTGATGCTTTGTGTAGGATTTTGGTTCAATAGGTCACTTCTGAATTGGATTAATTTATAGTGAACTGATATCTGCTAAAGTGTGCAGTGTACTTATTGAATGTTAATTACATTTATCTTTCAAGATTAAAGATTCAAAATGGTTTTGCTACCCTTATTTCAATAATATCTGAGAGTTTGTAAATTGCATGGTATAGGTATAGGATAATAAGCCTGGAGAAGAGACCTACATAGTCCTGAAAACTTGCCACTACTGAGATTGAGTTGACTAATAAAGGTATCATATTTACTAAGTTTGCTTATTATCCTGGTTATAGCCAGTGTCGCACATGATTTTTTGCACTGCTAATATGTGAGAAACTTTTTCTATATTTATTGATTTATAGTCAATAAAATCACCAGGAATTTGAACCTGTCTTCTTCCTATTGAAGAAGGGTTGTCCTACCATCCCTCTTTTGAAGGTTTTTTTTGTGAAGGGTGAATTTAAAATTATTGTTTTGCACTGCATCCAGATCCAGCCTTAGGTGTTCTGACGCCCTGTGCGGACTACTCCTCTGGCGCCCCCCCATCCCAAAAAAAGAAAGGAATAAAAACTTATAACAAAACTCCCCTTTCTCACGATCTATCCCCCTGTATCACTATCTACCACCTCTGCCCCTTCTCACTGAGTTTAACTTTCCCTTCCGTAAGTATGTTTTCAACAAGTCATTATTGGAGACATATGACATGTAAACTTGCCAGTGTGATTTTTATCCATATCAGCTCATGATCTGAGATTGTGTGAGGCTTTACTTGGTGGGTCTGAAGTCCAGGTGCAGGGGATATGATTGTCTGTACAATATTCAACTAACAGAGTGATCTGTAGAGACAAAACTTCTCTGCAGTAGGTTAAAGTACAGGGATTAGTCCAAGCCTAGGTAACAATAAAGGGGATCCAAATTTAGGTGAGACACAATCTAGAAGTTGGTATTGTCGGTATAACTACTCAGGTTCACAAAGATGGAAAAAAATATTAATCGTGTAGGACTGTTTTTTTCTAATGATAATTAAAATGCAGATTACCATTTGTATTTTTAATCATGAAGAGCCATAGATAGTGTCAGAAAAACGCTGAAATCATTGAACTCCATTATTTTATTAACACCACTACAATGTTCTTTATTTTACTTATATTTAAAGGTATTTGGGATACTATTAGGAATTTAGGTAATGCATCATATCCACTTTAATAGTAGTTATATTGTACTCGAAAAAAATCCATATTAGCAATCCAAAATTGACAGTAATGTCCCACACTGCTTAATACGATGTTTGATTTAAATATGTGCCAGATCCAGAGGTCTCCCACTGGTTCATCAGTGTGCCAAGCTTTAACCACATGGGTTTATGTCAGTCTGTTTGAATTTGTATTCATTTTTACTGAGTGCGGTTTCCATTGCATGGGCACAGTAACATGGGTTATCTGCAGTTAGTAATAGTATATTCTGAACTTGGATTTTCTGATTTCTGGTATTTTGACATTTTTGCTTTATTTCATCAACATTCTTACTATTTTACGACTGATGAGAGAATTTAGTGGCCAGAGCCAAGTGAAATCATGTTTCATAGCAGTTAAACTAGAGAAATAAAAAATAATCATGCTAACAATCAAAATAAAGTATTTCCATTGAGAGCAGGTCTGAGAGAGTTGATTGCATACTTTCCAAAAAAGGGCCAAACAATGGTTTTAGGTGGTATGGTAAAGGAATACCTGCCTAGTATCCGGGTTTAGGAGGGGTTCTCTGTGATTTCCATATTTTCTTGGAATCAAAAACGTTCTGTGGGTATGAGTGTTCTACAGCTCCAATTAATTATTTTATACACATCATAATGCGCAAAGTAACAATGCCTCTGTGTCTATTAATTCAGTTGTATCAGTAAAATACAGTCTAGTCCTGCATTGCCTTGCCTTAAAAATTAAACACAGGTAATGGTGTTTATTAAACACGATGACAACCATAAACCTAAATTAATAAAATCAATAAGCTTGAGGACATTCTGTAAACACATAATGAACCAAGGAAAAGAAAAAATGGGGACAAGAAAAACTGTCGGTGCGCTAAGCTAGTCTCAGGCTCAAATAATACAAATGTATAATATGAGGCCTACCAAACAGTGTGAGCATGCTGCTGTTTTTTGTATACATAATGAACCAAGCCCAGGGGAAACCTCCCTAGACGTACTTGATATGTTGCCAGTTGAAATTACTCGTACTCCGAGCACAGAGGTGTCAGACATGGGCTCCTCAGAGACACAACACATGGATTAAGCCCACACCAAGGCCTCCAGGCTGGTGATCCGAGCTGGTTGCTCGAAGACCTTGAATAACCAGCTTGACACTTGTCACCTGCAACCTTATTATACTTAGTTATATCACTAGCTCTCACACACATTAAAGTACAGAAATGTATTCTCTTGTACATCACATTATTTGTAGTGGGGATTCAATGAGAAAACATGAAATGATTAATGTTTTTTTCTAGAATAAAGGCAAAGTAGAACCATTACAATTGAATGATAAAAATTGCTATTTTAGTGCCAATGTCCACCTGCTGTTTGTATTGGGCCTCCTGTAACTAGGCAATTTATTGTTATCACTTCAAAAAGAATTTTTGTCTGATTGTTCAGTGTTGATTAAAATATTTGCTTTGGTGTCATGCTACACATAATTGTTTAAGTTGAAATTAAAACTACATATTTTTGTGATAAACATGGAAAAGTGAATAGGTGTTAGTCTGTGGTTTAATGCCCTCTATCAGGGGCCTTTTAAGTTCTTGGTTAGTTTTTAATAAAGCACTTTGAACCCACACATACACATTCTGTCATAACGTTTGATTAATTGCTTTGTCCTTTGTTTACCAAATCATAAGGCATACGGAATTCAGATTTATTTTCCACACAATCAGAACAAAGTTTTCCTTTTTTGTATTCTGAGAGTTTAACGTGTTGCTTTGAGTAATTACTTACATACATTTTCAAATAGCCAAGCAGTATGTTAGAACCTGGGAACTCTTAGGGTTTCTCCCCAATCCCAGCGTCTCATGACTGTGGCATCATCGATTCGTGGGGCCGGGCCTAGTGACCTACCCCCCCCAACCAAAATAAAACACAGACGCCAGGGTGATGGGTAAAATTTGGCCACAGTTTAATATGGGGAGAATGGATAAATAATTAAACAGTTACAACAATAACATTGTTCACATAACATCCAACATATTACAAGCAGCATCCTACATCCTCCGCAAGTTACCCACAGACAATGACATACCCCATACATATAACTACCCAATATCAATCATAACATAACCACCAAGACAGGAGCATACCAAGATTCCCTTTTCCTACACCAGGTTCTGAGCCACCAACCAGCTCTAAACCACTAACACCAAAACATGAATGAACCTCCAGAATCCCCCCATGCATTTACAAGGAATACGCAATGAACATGTAACCATGCAGCTATCATATGCATTAATGTCCATTTCAGGGCTAGTGTGCCCTTCAGTGGCATCGCTAGGTTGGCCACACTGAATCTGAATTTTATATTTCTGAGATGGTGGCAGATAAGTGGGACAGCCTCCAGTGGAAGTAGTAGAGGCTAATACAGTGATTTATACATGCACAAGATAGGCAAAAAAGCTATCCTGAATCTAAGACAAAACTAATAAATTATTACAGTTGGAGTCATTAGATCAGGAAAACTGGGCAGACCAGAATGGTTTAAATTTACCATCAAATTTGATGATTCTGTATAAACCAGTAGCTTGTTACAGTGTGTGTGAAAATATATGTACATTCTCAGTAGGCGCTCTATTGGAGTACAGACATACCTGTTTATTAATCTGAGGAATGGAGATGTAGTTCTGCAGCATCTCAAGTAGCAGTGGTTATCTGTCTATACCAGGTAGTTCTGGTAGAAAACCTTAATAGCCAAGCATGCATTCTTCTAGAGCGTCTGTATGAATATATAAACGTTGGTACCTGGGATGTCCTAACGGCCTGCATAATGAAGTAATTTTTTGAGATTCTATAAAACAGGGATTCCATAAAATGCTCCAAGAAGAAAATAAAAATTTTGCTAAAACAGTTTGTAAAAAATCCGAAATTAGATATATTGTGTAAATATTGCTTAAACATAAGATTGTGAGCTTCTTCACTCCACTGCTATCAAATCTGCTGTGGGCTCTATCCCAGGATTTTTCGGAGACCTAGCAACGCGTCTGGTGGCCCTTTAATATTTAATGTAATATACTAATATAATTATAGAATGTCATTTTTTTTTTTACATATCCAACCACTCTAAAACAAGCTAAAAATGCTTGAGATGAACTGGCAACTCCTGGAGCAATTTAACAAGTGTGACACTCTGGATATCAGCAGCAAATATTTGAGCTCATCAAATAGAGCGGAGGAAGTCATTTAGTTACAAATAAACCAATCTCTCATAAAACAAGCCTTCACACAGGGTAATTTCATTGAACTGAAGACAGCTAAAGGCCACTCACTAATGCAACTCCTACTCTGTTTGTTCATTTCCTAACAGTTCCTAATGATTAATGGATAGCCAGGAGAGGTTATGTTGTCCTGTTACTCCGCAGAGAAACTAAGCTAGGCTTCATATCAGCAAAATTACAATAAATTGAATCTCCAGATTATTGCTAGGAAATGACTCATCTTTGGGAAACATTACAGGATTGTGCTGTCTCTCTCTCTCTCTGTCCCTCTCTCTCTCTCTCTAAAGCAGCGATGGTGGTGTCCCAGAGACTACAGAGGTTGTCAGTGCTTGGCACCAGTTTAGAATATAAAAGGACAGCTATGTAGGCGTGATGTGGATATCAAAATGCACGGCTACCTTTAACCAATTCAGCGACAGCATTTTACGAATATACCAAGCCATTTGTTCATCACGTCTGCTCAGTTTCTTTAGCATATTTAATTTAACCCTTTATGCACCAGTGTGAAGTGAGGAGTTGCACAGTCCCCCCCCCGTGTTTATGTTAAGAATTAATCATTGTAATGTAACTCCTATATACTATTACTCCAGTGGTGCACAATGCTGCACGAGGAATGCAAAATAGTATAATTATAACATTGAAAAGCATGTAGAAGGAAGATTTTGGGGTTAAAAAAAGAAAAGGAAAGAAAAAATAGCTGTTATTAATGTTGTTACTGTGAGTATAATATGCACCCTTGTTTAATACACATGCAGAAGCAGAACCGAGAACCAGGGTTGTCTGGTATGCCAAATTAAAATAAGTAGATTGTTTAATCTAGGTTGCAAATTACTTTAGTATTTTTTATAACATTTGTATTTTATTTTAATCACAACTGCTGTGTTAATGCTGGTATTGATACATAATATTTGGCTTTTATGCATCTGATCTGATGCATCTGAAATTGAAAGCAGCGGTAGGCACCAACATTTCTCATGGTGGACATTTACTGGGGTCGGTGATGGACAGTTTAATGTTGTTCTATGGACCGTCACAAAATTTGCCACGGACACTGGTGTCCTTGTACGGACACTTGCCTATCCCTGAATTAAAGGCTGAGCTGGCCCTTCATAATTTCTTCACACTTGTTAATTATATCAGTGATGTCTTGGACTTTGCATTTGGGTGTATAAAACCAACCAACAACAGGTGCAATCCCTATAGCAGTAGAAGAAGTAGTATATCCCTGCAGAACTGTAGACTAGCAATAGAAGATGTTCTGTTATACCCTTTGCTATTTTGTATCAGCAGGGAGATCTCATTGCTAATGCATGGGAGATAAGGCTGTCTGTATGTCAGCAGGAGCCAGCATTATGAGTGCTGTCAAACCAAGTGCTGTTAGAAGGAACTGTATAGCTTCATTCTCTGATCAGTATGATCAACAGACAGGGAGATCAGAGTCTGTAAATAGGAAAACAAACTTTATTCCTAATCAAAATAAAAAAATTATAAAAATAAATGTAAAAACTATAAATATTTAAAGGTGCTCCAGTGACGTCACAATGACATCCTTAGAGGTTCCCTCTACTTACACAAGAGATCCTTGGGGTGTAGAAAACCCCCAAAGTGATTTCTAGTAATATTGCACTGCCCTCTAATAAAAAAAAAGAAAAATTAAATTTGTTTTGTAAAAAGTTTTACCTCAAACCCTTTTCAAATACATTAGAATTAAGTAGTACTGTATACGATAATATATATATATATATATATATATATATATCATGCATGATTTGTGAGAATGAATTAATGAATATGTGTAAATGACTGGTGTGATTGAGTGCGAGAATTAATGATTGTGTGAATGAAAGAGTGAATGAGTGAGTGACTGTATAAGTGTTTGTGTGTATCATGGATGTGATTTTGGGAAAGGCAAAGATGGCACATGCAGGGTGTTTAGTTTGTTCTGTTTGGGACAGAGTTGGCTCAGGCTGGGCTGTAATTTGTGTGTGTAATCTGGGTGCTGGTCAAGTTTTATGTGGATGCCAGGGCTGGCCTTTGGGGTGTGCAACCTGTGATCTATGCCTGTAATTTAGGGGTTTTTTTTATCTATACCTTTAATGCCGAGCTTATATGTGATTTCCCTCCGTGGCCCAAGGAAATGCTTTCTGGGGTCCAATTTTTTCCAGTTATACATTTTTGTACTTATTTGCACTTGCACATAAATAATCTTTAATTAAAACTAGTTGTTTGTTACAAGATTTTTTTCCTTTCTTTTTTGTGGGATGGGGGGCACCAGAGGAAGGCAGATGCAGCAGCAGTTTTTTCATTTTGGTACAATGCATATAAAAATACTCAGATGACTTAATAAGCATTCTTCTTTAAGGGGTGTCAAGGACAGTAAACTGTCCCTTTTAAGGGTAGGCAGTGCAGCATTCTGTTTTGAAAAAAACAGATTATCAGCATTCTATGTTCTTAAAATTGTCACTTCTTTCTAAATATATTGCATTGAATGCTATGTCATTGGCAAATTAGATGAAGTTGATTCGATCTAAAAAAAAAGTTTGCTGCCCATTATCTACCAATCAATTTTATATTCTGCTCAAAAAAAGTGTGGACCAATATTTGCAGCTCTGTGGAAGCCATGCTGGAATGTTTTATGTCATGGGTGTTTCAGATGTTTAGTTTAGAACATACAATTTGTGCTGTTTGCTTACAAAATCACCACATACCAGTTTTTTCCTTTTTCACATAAACTTGGTTCTTTTGCCTGATTTAGAAACTACCTCGTGGCCTATAACAAAACCAGATTAAGGGAAAAACTGAGCTATAGGTCAGTTACTCTGTAACTGGGCTGATGAATTTTTATAGGGAACTTGTGATTACCACCTTCCATGTAGCTTTGAAAACTTATTTCCACAGTATATTCTAAGTGAATAATAAACAGAAATGTCTGGAAAAGTTTTACACTCGGTACTTCATAGTAAGAATTGAGCTGTACATCCCTAAAATCTGTTCTGTGCTTCTTGGTTTTAACCTTTAAGTGCTAGAGTTAGAAAAAAAAAAACATTATTTTAGGTGTAAAGTTAAGTTGGGAATTTAATAAGGTGTTGGGGTTCATTCACTAAAGGGAGAGCTGTCAAAAGAGTTGGCATGAAAGTGGTGGTTTTTAACTCCCTTAATTCCCTATTCTTTATGAAGAAGCATCATAGTAAATGTGTGCAGCAATAAGGCCTAAGATGGCCCTTAATAATGCATACTTTATTGTTTAAGAAGGCTTTAAGAAAACCTCTTTGACTTAATGCAGTATACACAGTCATCCAAGCTCTTCCTGCAGCAGAAGCTCACTGGTGTTGGGCCTTAGTAATGCATAGTGAAGCCAAGGAGCTGAACCCCAACTCTCCAGCAAACTCTCCTGAAAACTCCATTTTTTAATTACATCTAAAAAGGACATCTTCAAATCATTTGCAGGACAACCATGATGTTCCTGCATTTCCAGTTTTATTATGGGCCTGATCATTGTTGCAATCAACATTTTGTAGGCAGCTGCTTCGGGATATGCAGACCTGAAGTCACTAGTGCATCCTGTGCAGGCCACCACAATTTTATTGCATATTGCAGTAGAAACATAGAGAATATATTGTGCCAAAACCTATTATATCTTAAATCAGTTCAAATGCTTAAATATAAATATAAATATGCATGTGAATAAAATAGGAAAACGTGTATCAGTCTTAACATTAATCTCCCATTGCTCTCCATGCTCTCAAATAAAAAAGTAAGACAATTTATATCTAACATGACTGTATGTTACATTCTTATTTTTTGATTTTGTGGTTCCTGTGATTAGACCTGTCTTCTTTGCCAAGACCATGAAATAAATTGACAAGTGTGCACAAGCAATAGGAACATACATTGTACTTGTACAGCTATTGTACACAAAGGAAGTACATAAACTGTAGGGCTTTCAGAGCTAATTTAGAAATCAATCATAGAATGGAGGAAGTTGTCCTGAAAGATACCTGGCTGGATGCCTTGCTATGTTTTAACATGATTTTTAACTGTTTCAAGCATATGGTATTTTACAGTGTATAATTAGAGGGATCAACAAAATATTCTATGTTTATGTTCTAGAACTATCTTGTGTCGGTTTCGATTTAATTCTTGAGATGTACGGAAGCGAGTCTTGATTTCATGAATAAACACATTTATTACATACTGTAACCTAAACAAATAAATAAAAACTTTCATTTCCTGTACATTTCAACTTATTTTGTCTTTATTATTATGATTACAAAATAGTATAATCTTAAATAATTTCAAATGTTTGCCCTTTAAAATGTGTACCGTCAATGCATATTTTGTAATAGTCTGAGTTAACATTTTTTAAGTAAAAGGTATTACATAAATTTACTTTGTAACATACTAAAATAATTGCTGAAGTTTATTGTGTTTTTATATTTTCATTAGCTCTAATATAAAACTGCTTACAAATTTCAAAATTCCTAAGCAGGTATAGCTGGATTTAAAAAAAAGGATTAAAAAGCTATGATAACTGTAGTATAGAAGTTGCGGAAGTGAGCAGACAACAGATGATTTTCACCTTTATGAAAGGCCATTTATTTTACAAATACAGTATGTTGTTGGTTAATTAGATTAGCAATTTAATTGATATGCCTGCTCCTTGTTATATCACACTCCAAATCAACCAGCACCCCTGTAGAAATAATTGACCCTTCAGTTTGGAAATGGCACAAGGGTTCATGATTCTTTGGGCCAGGGCACACAAAGCATTTGCTTATTTTGTGCTACCTAAATGGGGTGCAGACTAAAACTGGATCCTGTAGCAATTTGCCCATGGGTACTTGTTGTGGCAGACAAGGTACTTTCTACTAGAACTTCCAAGTTACAGCAGAAGTAAAAGTGACCTTCAGTAAAGCCTTAGTAACCTGGAGATTGATCTACAAGAGTAGTCTGTGTCATTTCGTTTATGTGGCAAAGGAGGGACATACTTGTTTTAAGTGTTGTACTTCGAGTCATGGCCGGAGGTATGTCACTTTGCGGTCTATAAGTAAACCAGTTATAAAACAGAGTAAGGCATCAAAAATAATAATAATGTTGTTTTTACAAACAGGTCCTTGCCTCCAACTTTGATATTAATGATTTGATTATGTTGCGCTGGTGCTTTTTGACGCTTGCAGTGACATCCTGTCTCCTGATTGGTGGATCGGGAGAGGACGTAATGGCAAGCGCCTCCATATATAAGTCCTCTTCCAAGAATAGAGGATCGAGGAGGATGTCACCGCAGTGCCACCATTTTAGCGGAAGTTGCCGGGTTATGTCTGTGGAGATGTGGACGAAGAAAGAAGATACCAGATTAAGGACTGAAGATTGAAGACAGAATAAGGAAGGGAGAAGATAGAAGATGCAGAAGTGGTTGGCATTCAGAGAGCATCAGAGAGAGAGTGAACGTGGATGCAAGAGTGAGTGTGAGTGAATGGCCAAAAATCTGAGCTTTTCATGTCATTCACGTATTTGCCATATACCGTATTTGCTCGATTATAAGACAAGGTTTTTTCCAGAGCAAATGCTCTGAAAAATACCCCTCGTCTTATAATCGAGGTCGTCTTCTAATCAGACCTCAAAAAAATGTCTGCTTGGGCCATGCTGCTTACTGGGCTTTGGTCACGAGCAGCGTCTCTGCTACTAGCAGGAAGAGAACAGGAAGCTAGAAGAGTGTCACATAACTCTGCCTCCCCCCTCCTTCCTCTGGGGGCGAGGCCAGAGAAGTTGCTCGCACAGCCGGGCCCCTGCTGAAGTCTGCGAGTGGGAGATCTGAAGTTCAGGTAAGGGCGTGGGGGAGGGTTTTTGAGCAAGTGTGTGTGATTAATAGAATGAATGAGTATTTAAATGTTTGTGAATGAGTGTGTGTGTGATAGCATGGATGTGTAAGGGGGGTGGTGGTGGTAGCATGGCATAGGGAGGCTGTAATCACACTACTATCATCCCCAGGTTCCAGCATGTACTGGCTGCCTTGGCTTGATAGGAGTGTGATTGCTGTTAGCAGTTATATATGTATATATACTTCCAGAAATGCATTTTAACCCCCTATATGCCACTCAGCCCCATGATATGCCTTATACCCCTATATGCCTCTCATGGGGCAGAGGGGCATATAGGGGGTTAAAAGGCATATCATGGGGCACAGTGGCATATAGGAGGGTACAACACATTTCTGGAGGCAGAGTGGCATATAGAGGGTTAAAAGGCACATCATGGGGCAGAGTGGCAAATAGGGGGGTATAAGGCGTTTCTGGGGGCAGAGTGGCAAGCCTGGGGGCAGATGTGCATAACTGGGGGGGCAGGTTGGCAAATAAAAGGAATTAAAAAATATATATTTTTCTCAATCATAGCTTTTATTAAATATGAAAATTAGTTTACATGAATTAATATTTACTAGTAAAACTTTTTTCCTAAAGGGTAGTCTTATATTCAGGCATTTTGTTTTTTTCCTAAATTAATATTTTGATTTGGGCGGGTAGTCTTATAATCAGGGTCGTCTTATATTCGAGCAAATACGGTATTACTAATATACTAATCTGTAAAAATAATAGTAGAAATCTGTATTACTAGTAACAGTCGCTACATATGGGTATTATCTTTATATCAATGTGTAATATCATGAATAAGAAAATAGCTCATGGTTAAAAAATGAACAATAGCTACAAAACTAAACCATGACATTAGCTAACTAAAAAACATTTCCATGAATAATTGTATACACAAGTTCACAATAAATGTTTCATAGTAGAACCAGAGCTGAGTATGCCTCATATGTAAAAGTTATGTGAATCACTGCAAAAAGATGCTAATGATTCAGTGAACAGACTCATAGCTTGCTAACTGCAACTTCGCCTTGTGAGAATCCTTTCCAAGTTCTTAACATTACTTGTCATTGCCCAGAAAAATAATGCAATTTACAGGAATGACACCCACCACAGCTGTTATAATTGGCAGTCTCCCTACAAATATCCTTTTATACAGGAAAGATTGTTAAATTAAATGGTGTGTGTGTATATATATATATATATATATATATATATATATATATATATATATATATATATATATATATATTATATATACAAAGAGATGTTCTGCTCTATTGGATAGCCAGTTCTTATAGGAGGCAACAGTGATGTCCTCAAATGATTCTACTATAGTAAACAGCAATGTTTTAATATAGTATATACCATTAGCAGGTTTGTGTGATTCTTTTGTGATAACTTGTGAGGTGCTGAATTCTATTATTAATGTTTCACAAATGTTGTCAAAGGAAGGAAATGCTAATCATTAAAAGAAACATGTATGTTAAATAACAGCATCAAATCTGAATTCTTAAAAATATACTTATTTAGTGTACTTAGTACTTACTATGTAAATCAAGTTTTTTTTTTTAAATTAATGTACCTTTCACCAACTGGCTTGTAATCTAAAAAATATGAGTAAGTAGGGTGTCCAAGTTATTTCTGCAGTGGGCCACTTCATCAGAAATGTATGTGTGCGTGGGCCACACTACTTTTTCACTGAGAGAAAGTTTAATATGGTTGATGCACACTGGAGGCAGGGCCGGATTAAGAGCATCATGGGCCTGGTGCTGAGGATTTTGGTGGCCATTTTATGGAAATAAATAAAAGAGACAGAATCTTAACTCCTCAGGATTGATGTGTACTGGATAAAGATAACATCAGTGCTCGGCAGATAATACAGGATCGAATCTTATGTGATGGGAATGGGAGTAATCAGTAAACTAAAAAAAAAGTCATCATACATCGGATGCCTGAAGCCACCATTTAGTGCCGCTAATCCTTATTAATAAAATATGCAGATTGAAACCGAGTAAATAACACAAAACCTTTTCCTCTCACTGATTTCTGGGCCAAGAAAGTTTTGTCCTCTGAAGTGACTACAAATTCAGGAGGGCGTTTTATCTCCGGATAAGTAATATTAAATAGTTCAATTTATTCCTACAGAAAGGAAAGGGCCAGAAAACAGATGCCCAAAAACATACCAGAACAGGCTCTGCCACACTGACACCCAAACACACACACCAGGACAGGCTCTGCCACACCGACACACCAAACACACACACCAGGACAGGCTCTGCCACACCGACACACCAAACACACACACACCAGGACAGGCTCTGCCACACCGACACACCAAACACACACCAGGACAGGCTCTGCCACACCGACACCCAAACACACACAGGACAGGATCTACCACACTGACATCCAAACACACACACCAGGACAGGCTTTGCCACACCAACACCCAAACACACACACCAGGACAGGCTCTGACACACCGTCACTCAGACACACACACACACACACACCCAGACAGGCTTAGCCACTGCGGAGCATAAAAAATGTATTTTCTAAACTGCTTTGTCATTAACCCCCTTTTGTATTTTTGCCCCTTGTGTATTAATGCCCCAGCCAGGCCCCCCTTGTGTATTGCCCCCTTTGTGCATTTATGCCACCACACCCATATGTATTGATTTATGTGTTGCCCCCAGCCAACCCTCCTCCCTTGTGTATTGATGGGCCCCACCCGTTTTATAGTGGTTAATGTGATGCCCCCAGCCAGCCCCCCCTTTACTATTAATTTATGTGATGCCCAACCACCCTCTTGTCTATTGATGCCCCCACTGCCATGTGTATTACCCCCAGCCACACACACCCCTGTTTATATTGATTTTGTAATTTAAAAACCCAGCCATTCCTCTTTTGTATTTAAGTTTTAATGATGTCCCAAGGGAATTCCCCCCTTTTGGCCGACAGACCAACGTTCACGTGGTGCGACCGCGAGGTGAGGTGGTAAGACAGCTGTGTGTGCACGCCGGCTGCTTTAATTTTATTAGCCAATAAAACGTTTTCTCAAAATCCAGTTCTTGTAAGTGTTATTATGCACACTTTATATTAAATTCAAGATAACTGATCAAATGATATAAATTTATTAAACTTTAATTATTTAAGTCAATAACTTAGATAATTATTTAAGTCCCATTTATTTGCTATGAAGTAACAAAAAATTAAAAATAATGATTATGTATTTTGTTTTTGCTTATTTAGTGTCTATAGCTTATCTGTCTATGGGACATTATTACCATAATAATACTGTGTTGCATTTAAATTATGTAAATTAGTAATTTATATCTATTTTTTCATTGTTCCAAATATGTTCTATAAATGAAAGAAAGGTTCAATAAATATATTATGGTATATACATTTACCTTTTTTTATTTATAGTTCTAATCCACTTGGGTTTTTTCTTGTGAGCCTTTTTATTTTTTTTTCATTTTCAAGTTAAACTGGCAATTTCCGATAGGATTTGGATAGTATTTTGCAGTGTTTTAGTCACCAGGGAGGTCCAACAATGGCTGCCAAGATGCTCAACAGCTGAAACTAACTCTCTGTTCCAAGCACATAAAACATTCCCTCCATAGATTTATTTTTTTATTCTTAATTTCAAGCAGATTCAAATGTATTTTGATCAAACATGATTGTTGCAGAAGCTAATGTTTTTGATTATGAAGCAATATATGGTTTGGAGATACAAGCAAAAGCAGAAATCACTACACATTTTCTATAATTCTGTTTCTCCCTATAACTGACATTTTTTTCAGCTGCCTTTTGCATTCTTTTTTATAATATAAGGTAGTCATCAGGGGAATCATTGCTCACTTGCCAAGCTGTAAGAGTAATTTCATTTAATATGCATGGATTTCCTTCACTGTCTATAATAAATTAAAAGCACAGTTATTACATGTACGTATTTATAATGGTAGCAATATTGAGACATTAATAATTCATTTTACAAAATACAGTTGCTAGTTACATTAAACCTTTCAACTGTAACAATATAATGAAATGCATGTTGAATTTGCATTTGCCTTTTTTTTAAATAGTAATATTCTGATTTATATTTTTCCTTTACAGTAAATAATAATGTTCATTTTCTTAACTGTCATTGAGAAGGCACTATTTATAATATATTAACCCCTTAATGACAAAGCCCGTACATGTACGGGCTCAAAATGCACTGTTTTCAATGGGTTTAGGGACCGCCCATTGTCCTTAAGGGGTTAAGAAATCATCTCTTACAAAAGTTGCATTAACTACAGGGAAATATCACTGTAGCTTTTGTGGGTTGGGTAAATTCAAAAGTGTGTGCGTGCCATTTATGGTTTGTTCAGTGGGTTAGAATATGTATGAATTAGCAGGGACATGCTAAGGTAGGTGAATGACACCCAGGGCCCTCAATAACTGAGGAGCCCAGAGGAGTAGCAGGGAGGCAGAGTGCGAGCTGCAGTGAAAACAGAGTGTGTGTTAGTGTATGATGTTAGTGGGAGTGTTTCAGCATGGGTGAGCCTAGGGCTAGTAGTGCAAGAGAGAGGAGGGAGGTAGTGTGTTATGGGTGTTGCAGTGAGTTTTCATGTCAATATGTGCCTGTGTTTAGTTCCAGTGGGAGGGGTGCTGAAGAAATACTCCATCCAGCTCCCATCAACCCTAGGTCCACCACTGTGTAGTGGTATATAAAAAGCTGTTGTTGTCTAAGTTTCTCCAATACAGAGGCACATAAACCAGGGTTGATAAAGTGGACAAACCTCACCTCTCGTATTACAAAGTTGAAGGATCAGTTTCAGCCCTACTAATCAAGTCCACATTGTATTACGAGGTGAAGGACAATATTTATCCTCTTCTCCACTATTTTGGGACCCAAAGCTTACAGTGATACCTGTGTTTTATTCTGCCTTTGTCTGGCATTGTTGATCCGTTAATCTAGCCTTCACTAGAAATGTCTATTGTAGGTACACTAATGAGGCAATGATGTGGGTGTAGGTGCTTGTTGCTTCTGTGGCCCTATGTGGAAATATAAATCTTCCTTTTTTATATCACATGTGCATGAGTAAAATGTGGAGGTTTTTTTAACTGATTTATTATAGCCTTATAAAAGTATAACAAATACATATAGCTAGCTTTTAAGACATTATACAAAGAGAATCCTTTACATTGATTAATGAAAATTGTAATCTTTGCCAAAGAACTTGGCAGGGAACTATGTTAAGAAAGCTCTGTTTTGTATTGTTCTGCAGGAGTACAGGGTATGCAGGAATAAACATTTTTTTTCAGGCTGCATTACCTACTTGGATGATATAAGTAAAAAAAAAAAAAAAAAAAAAAAAAAACAGACAAAAACTAATTTATAGCTGTGACGACATCCATAGCTCTTTTATCATTGTTACTTTATTGTTTGTCTACTGGTATTAGATGAAAAAAACTAAATTTTCTTAAGTTGAAGGTTTCAATTAAACTTGATAAAACATATTGAAATAACCACGTGGCTCTTCCCTTTTTAACACATGAAACACAGCTTTTACACAATGTCACAGCAGAGCTGTTCTACTGCTTGTTCTGATACCTAGATACATCCATCAGCAAGGTTATACCAGTTCGATACGGCTGCTGTATGATAACATATTTACATGTGATGCCAGCCTCTGGTTTATATCACTGATAGAATGTATATATAAAAAGTACACTTGCGTCTAGGGGCAAAAAAAAATATGTACACACCTAATCTGTACAAACCTTTGGCCCAACTGCACCAGAAGCGGACCTTTTGATTACATAGCTTCCAGACAATGGATTACATAGAAAAGACCACAAAATGTAAATTGTCTTTTATATGGAAGGCCAGACAACTGAAAATGCCTGATCGGAAGATGCGTTAAATGTTATATAATAATTTATCCTAATAGACACTTTTTCCTTTAGTCTTCCAATTATTCCCTCTAGAATACACAGTAAACTGTAACACTAATGTAGAAGTCATTTGTATTTTATCAGTAGTAATTCCAAAATGTTTGTGATCTGACAGGCTACTGAATTTAGCTCTGATTATTGATCATCTTTTCTGTTGTAAACAAAAATAGTAGGTGGAACATACTGTATAAAGGGAGTTGAAAGCAGCCTGTGTGAGAGATGGTTGTCTTATGGTCCGACTGAGGAGCCCCATGGTTGAAGAGGCCAGGTTAGCAAGCTCTACAACTGAGCAAGGAGGAAAGGGCACCGACTATCTTTTCACCGCCAGTTGTTGAAGGGCGGGGAGACATTACAGTTACCTTTCCTTCTGATAATAAGTATGCTATATATCGAATTTATTTAGTACACAACTTCAGAAACAATGGAAAGAATGAAATATTTGAATGCAGGGATTTCCTTGATCCTTGTGATCACTTCCTTGACTCTGAGCTCTGAAGCCTACAACCAAAATAATTTCCCGCACACCTGCTTTTGAAGAGTATGCACATAGGTGTAAAATGCAATCCTGGGAAGATGACTCTTGTTGAATGGTGAATAACATGTTAAAGTAGAGTTAAGTCTAACTATGGAGATGAAAAGGCAAAATAATGTTTATTCTACCTATTACAATGATGGAAGCTATGGGTCATAAGTATACATCACATTGCCAATGTTGAATAGGGTGCCCTGTTAACTGGCAGAGCAGCTTCTGCCCACCTTAACCTGCCACCATAGAGTACACAAATGCCTGTCCCCTGTCTTAGAATTCATGAGAGCAGAGATCTGTTCCTTTCATTAATTCTGTTACTTTACCATTTTTATGATAGTTTACTAGCTAATGATGGATTATTAGTTCACACCACTGCACCCTAAATCACTCATCACTGGAGTAAAGTGTGAAGTAAAGTTAAAGTGAAAGCAAGAGAAATGTGTGCCATTGATATCACAGGTCACCTGCTTATTATGCTAGATAATATTATATAGTGAATATCAGTAGTAATTTCAAACCTTTCAACTTTTAAGTGTTGTCATCAGTGACATATTCTAACAAAGGCCAACCATTCCTAGGATGGCAGATCCAGAGGGCGGCAGGTCCAGGGGACAGCAGGTCCAGGCATGGCAGTCCTCCTACTGCCAAACTAGAGGGCAGATCGGCCTCTTACCCCGCTGCTCAATGGACCAGTTTCCAATGAGATCTTTCATCTCTCCAACCGGCCCATTTACACTATGGAAGATGTACCAACTCAGCCCCATAGTCTGCATTAGAAGTCGTTGCACACCTTTATGACACAGAGTTCAGACTATGACTACAAGTGGCCTAGGTCAAGCCTAGGGCAGTGCAGGAAGTAAATGTATCTCAGGCTGTTATGTACAAAAACATCAATTTTGTTTTATGCGGAACATTTATAAAAGCTAGATATTATCTTCATACCAATTGCTCCCTTTATAACATTTTTGTTTTCTTGTTTTCTGGAGACATTCTCATTCTGCATCCTATTAACGTGATTTTTGAGTCTGGTATCCAGCTGCCTAAATTTTCTACATCCTGTTGTGTAGTAATCTGAGACTGCGGGGATTTAATGTCATTGCATACACAAATATGTCCTGCTTCTTGAAATCCACTATTAATTTCAACAGATAATCAGTACAAACATAATCCCACTGGCATTATTTCATTTTTTTTAACTATTTAACTTGCATGCACAGAATATTTTTTCCACATTCCTTGGGGAAGATGCAGTAAAAAAAAACTATATTTTCCCTTTTCCCAAAAGTTAACAGCAACAGTTGTTGTTCAACTTTTTTAGAATTGTGATTAAAAAAACGAACAGAATAAGTAATTCAGCAGTTCTCAATATATATATATATATATATATATATATATATATATATATATATATATATATATATATATATATATATATTCCAATAGTCTCATAGCTTAATACAAAATAATAATAAATCCATTACTAATATTGTTTAATATGAAACTCACACTTTTATGAAAAAAAGAAAAAAAAAACATCAAGTTGTAGACTATCTTTAATACATTTGTAGCTGGTTAATCTGTCACTATGAACTAGTGTGAATGTCCTAGGATGTTCAGCAGACCGAAGATGCTCCATCTCCCCACTCCTTTTCTACTCCCTCCCCTTAGTTGTGATTAAAAAATAAGTAATAATATGACATATTTTTATAATATGTTAGGTTTAAAGATAACTGGCAAATTTGCCACAACCTTTAAGTAGCCAAGATGTATGGAGATCATCCATTTATCATCCAGACTTGTTCAGTCATGTGTTTTATATTTCATTTTCGTTCATGGTATTTCACAGATAAATCAGTTGACGCAGCTTGAGACCATTTGACAAAGTCAACCAAAGCAGCAAACGTGTCTACTGAAAAAAGTAAAGTTGTTGACATATTACATCAAGTCGTATACAGCTGCAGTCTCTTTTTCTGTTCTGTTGGGTTGCTTTCAAATTGTACTTGACAGCTGTCAAATTTGTGCGTCATTGTCTTCCAAAGGAGTTAAACTGATTGTATTGGGTTGAAAACCTTTTCCAACTCAACTGCTGATTAAATTCAAGTTGATGTTCTGTGAATAGATGATTTGCAATGCTTTTTCACAGTAGCTTTCTGCAAGTTGGCAGTTGAGTTGTCTTCAACCATATCAACTTGGACCATGGTCAAGTTGGCAGTAGAGTTAACTTTTGTGAATAGTAGAGTTGCCTCATTTCAGCCAACTCAGTCTAGTGGCTGAGCAACTGTACGTCACTGCCTCAACAAAATTCAACAATATCTAGATGTTTTATAGATATGATGGATTAAGATTATTTGAGTTATCATGCAGCTACTGTGTACCAAGATACAGTTATCAAGGTATAAGTGTTAGAACCAGCCAGACACCCTGCTGCACCCCCACGTCCCCCTTTCCTGAGTGACATACAGGGGCCGGGCTGTGAGGTATGTGCCTTACAATAAGGTGTGTAGCATGACTTTTGGAAGTATTCCATAATTTTGTGGTATTTGTTGTTCTGAAGCTGTCAAAAGCAAGTGAAAAGTTTATTTAACGGCCTTCTTATTTCTAGAAAGGACAGCTATGCCTAAACACGACTCTCAGAGTTCATCTTGGAATGATAGGAAATTGATCTCTGAAGTCTGTCATACAAGTATGAAGCTTTGCAAGGTACAGTCTAAAGTTACAACGTGCAGGTGCACTTGCTAAGAGGACTCGCTGATGTTACAAGCAAATGAGGAAGGCTTGTTCTTTTTCGCAGACGAAGAAAAACTTTGTCAGTGGCTTGAATGATGTCCAGCATGCCGCAGATTCCTGAATATTAAAAATATTGAATAGAAGAAGAGGAGGAGAACACGGGGAAAAATGTTTTACTCTTGACAGTGTCAGTAATGAACTTAATGCAGGTGCAATATTTTTCTGAACAAAGAAACTTTTGTGTGGCTTGCATTCTGTAGAATGAAAATAAACCCTGTGCGCAGTAGATTAAAATGTTGATACTAGTTGTTGGCAAAAGCTCTTTTCTGGAGTTCTTACTAATGCTGATGGAAAATGATTTAATACATTGGGTGTAAAACTATAATATTCCATGTTATTTTAAGTTTTTTTTGTATGTGTTCCTTAGTTTTTTCTTGGGGAAACAGACATCTTAATCTAGAATTAGTTTTTTTGTGTAGTCAACATAGACATAAAATACAATCTGCATATAAATACATAGAATTTGATGGCAGATAAGACAACTTAGTCTGTATATTTTGTGATGTAAAGGCTCAACCTTAATCAGTCTTTGGTCTCGTCTTAGAATTTCATTTAAGTAGGAAATATACATTGATTAATGATATAAATACAAGCCACAGTAGATGAAGTAAGGAGAAGTAAGAATGCAAAGGTCTACCAAAGAGTTTTTGATTTTCTAAGGGATACTTTAAGAAAAATGTTTAGTATTTGCAATATGCTTGGTCATTTTATGATTACTTGCCAGAGGTTTTTCCCTTTAGATAACATTAGTAGCACAATTGGAATGCTTTCCGCACGTGTCCGGTGGGTCTTGTGAAATGTCACACGAGCCAACAAACACATTTCCTGGAAGTTAAGGAGCTAGGCTGCAAGGGCAAACAAAAATGTTCATTAAAATGTGACACTCAGCTATCATGTGATTAAAGTTATTAACAACACAGTCTTACCAATACAAGCTCAAATATTAGACATCAACATAATGGCCAAAACTCTTCGGTACACCCTTGCTTTATTTTTTACATCAATAGATCTTCAGATGGGATTTTTTTTTAATTTGCAATTTGCTTGGTCATTTTATGATTTCTCCCCAGATGTTTTTTCCCTTTAGGTTACATCGGTAGCACAATTTGTAGTGCTTTCTGGACATGTGTCCGGTGAGTCTTGTGAAATCTCACATGGCCCAGAAAACACAGTTCCTGCAAGTCAAGGAGCTAGGTTGCAAGGGCAAACAAAAATGTTCATTTAAACGTGACAGCAGATGAAGCATGCTTAATAATTTGATGTGGTCAACTTTTTAATGTAGTAACAATTCAATAGCAATGATATTTAACATATGTAATGGTCTAAGACTGATCACACCTTCAGATGCATGGAACTTCTAAAGGTTGAGAAAGATGTCTTGGACTTCTCAAGCCCTTATTTGGTTCTATATAACAGAGTCTCTTTCTTCTTAGCATACACTGTTTTTTCTTTGCCATGTGGACACGGTATCATTAGTATAAAAACTTTGTATTTAACGTAATGGAGACGTTAGAACATCATTTCCATAGGAACTTAAGATTGGTTTGCCAGCTAAAGCAAACATGAGAAACTCTGATGTAAGCTGAGCTTGGAAGCGAGAAATATTTAACAATAAACATCTATCCTTAAACATATATTGATCATCATGTGAACAACCTTAAAATTGATGAAAGGAACGTAGCCAAAAAAGAAAGTTCTTGTGGTGAGACAACTCATATGGTTGGACTGGAAAACCTCTCAAGTACTTCCTGTGGTCAACTGAATTCCATGGGTTTGCTCAACTGGCGGAGAGTCTAAATAAAGGATGTCTTACAAACTGCCTTACTGTATTTAGTGGCTTAGCAAATGGCATGTGACTCAGAACTTGATGATTTCAGTTCCTTGAGCAAACTTCAGATAAAGCTGAAAATGTTTCCCTGCTTATGCTGGATAGATTCCCGTGAATCTGTGGGACTGCAGTCAATTCAAGTTTCTCAGCTTGCCTCTGCAAAAACCTTATTTTGTCTACAAAAGGTGCCCAAAATATGTTTAAGGATAAATAAATAATCGTGTATTTATCAGGTACAGTAATTAACTGTAACATAAACCTAAATATATCAGTGTGTCTCTCTCTCTCTCTCTCTCTCTATATATATATATATATTATAAATGCCTTATGAAATATGCAACTAACGTGTAAGTGTGTGTATATCTATCGATCTATAGAATATTATATACTGTAAAAGGGCCTCAATGGAACTGGCCTCCCCATTGTGATTGGCTGTTTATTTAGTAGGTTTAACAAGTGCCTAATGAAATTTGACGTTAGCATTATTATTATTAATGTATTTCTATAGTGTCATCATACTCCAAAGTGCTGTACAACAGGTAACTTCTGTTCCCAAGGAAAATTGGAGGTTTTTCACCTGTCCATGTCACCATCAGCATAATGCATCCTCATGTAGCCCAACTGATACATGGCACCACGCAAGTCCCACCTATTTTTGCATGACAGATGTGTCCCAAAATAGCACATTTATTTACTGCCTTCATTATAATATTACCACAAATATAACAATTAAGGAGGTTCAAGTGTTATTTTTTGCTTTCTCACAATGATGGACACTTATGCAGTATGCCAAATGTAGACAATTCTGATGACTGCATGTAATGTTAGGCATTGCTGATGATGCTTAAGTTACATTTTTTTTTTCAAAAAAATCTACAAGTGTAAAACATTGTAAAAATAACCTACAAGTTATCATTGGTAAAGTGAAATCAAATAATATAATCTTTTAAGTAGAAATCGGTGCTTGCATTGCCAGTACTGCGTTGAGTGACCCCACTTCATTTTGGTTCTTAGATTGGACATATAGTAAAATTAATTGAAGGTGCATGAATATGCATTAATAAAAACATGCTTTATTAAAGAAAATGAAAAGTGAAAAATTTGTTCACTTTAAAAAAAAAAATTTGACCCCTTATTCATTCAGAAACTCTACTGTACCCGGCACTATTCCTGTGGGTTGCTTGTACGGCACAGACCATGTTAATGAATAAACCTGAAAAGAAACTTTAATGGGCCACACAGGGACACTCAATTCATTCTGAGCATATCTATAAAGAACTAGCTTGCACTTATGACTAATGGGGTAATTATACCTTTTCACTAGAGCTTTAACATCTACTCATGGGATTCCCAAGGCAAAGAAGTCACTGAAAGTAAAAATGTGTGAAATGCTAATAGACTACTCAAGGAGTTGTTTAAATTTAGATTTTTTGCTGGCGTGCATAAATTAGTATACCAGATGATCAGGATCATAAAAATGGGAAATCAGCATTTGTTCCATTCTTTGAGATATATAGCGCGGTTATGAATCGTAATGTGTAAGGAATTCCCTTCTCCATTCCATCAGACTTTTTGCCTCATACGGAACTTTCAAAACCTCTCTGAAAACCCACCTGTTCTGGGAAGCGTACAACATTGCTTCCCATTACTCCCAACCATCATCATAATCAGGCCATCTGAATAATCAACAGCTTCAACACATCCTCGGAACCAGATCAACTCATCCCCATCCAAGCAGTCCTCTCCTATTGTCTCACTTCCCCCTCAACCACTGATTAGATTGTAAGCTTGCAAGAGCAGGGCCCTCTTCTCATTTGCACCAGTTTGTTATTGTGTGTGTTATTGTATGTGTTTCTAAATTGTTCTACTGACTGTAACAGCGCTGCGGAATCTGCCGGCGCTTTATAAATAAATATAATGTAATGTCTCCATCTGTGCCGCACAAAAGAGTTAAAAATTCCTGTTTTAATATGCCCCAGGCAAACTGCCATTGGAAAAAAAGTTAAATATCCAGTTTATGAAAAGAAGCTTTCAGTTGGAATCTAAAACTTAAAGAAAAAAAAAATTCACATTGAAATCTGCTTTTGGCACTTGTGTGTTGTGTCTTATCATGGCTATGTACGCACAAGTGATTCATGATGACTTGGAAGCTCCTAACAGTCACCGAGTGAACATTATAATTAGATGAGGTGTTAGTCAGAGTTTATTAAGAGGAAATCCCTGTTGCGAAGTTATGACAGACCAAGGATTTCCAAAATGTTTTTATTTCACAGGAAGATCATAAGTTCTCGGAACTTGGATTTGCTACAGCCTTGAAATAGATCACACGCAGAAACATGCATTAAAGAAAAATGTCTCATGTAAAAGAACGTTGGATGTTGTTTCAAGTTTTGTGAAATTTCCACTATTATGTTGAAATTTAGTGAGGGGTTTTCTGTAGGAAGTGTTGAATAATGGGCCCCAGGGTGGACATCAGCTCATTAGGTGACCCATACTGAGAGGTAGATATATATCAGCAGTGCCGTAGAGACTTATTGGGATCAATTTTTTCCTGGGTGTAGGACGAGAAAAATGATGTCCGCATTGCTGCATAACGACAAATATATCTTTGAACATAATGCAAATAGGCATACATTAAAACAGTGATTTTAATTCATTTAATTACATTCCTGAGAGATTTTTAATGTTGACTTTAAGCAAAAATGTAATGTACTTTTGGCATGCGTTTTAATTATTTATGATTATACTATGGTTGTGAAAGCTATTTGGAGGTCAACGATTTTTATTTTTATTCTTTTTATGGAATGTTTTACTGAATCTAGAGGTGTGCAAACCTCTGGAAGTATATCTGACAACAAATGCTGTGTTTAAAAGCTGCTAATTGTTTTCGCATTGGGACGAACACAGGATATTAACTTGCAATGTGGGTGAATAAATCACTGATAGCCACTCAGGTGACTTTAATATGGTTGATCCTGGTCAGGTCAAAAACCATCAGAACTCTTCTGTTATATGGATAGTGTAGGGGAGGGATGTAGAGTGTAGACGAATCAATCCTGGCTCCGTTATGATGAGCAGTTCAGACAGAGAATGGCATTACAACAAGGGTTGCAATAGGACCAAAAAGGTGTCGCATTGTGGCTCAGGTTTATGGTTCCTGATAGGAGCAATTTCCAGTCTTTTCCATTCCGGAGCAGGTGCATCCTCTTCGTCGGGCTCACTGGCAGGAATGCAAAGGGATACTGTTGGAAGTATAATGAGGGGTAATGCTGGTGGGATACTTGCTACCAATTTAAGCATACATGTTCAGATTGTAACTGGAGCTATCTGCCCTCCAAGTGCTTTAAGAAAAAAAGGTGCTGTTTGAGGAAAAGGGGGTGACTCTGGTTCCTCTAGAGAGGATGCTTCCGAGGCTAAATAGATACCAAGATAAAAAAGCAGAGGGGTTGTTGATTGTTTTCATGCCTCTTTTAATTCATTAAAGTTTACATTCTCTCACTCGTATGTGGTGTCTGAGAAATTGTGAAAGGAATTCCAATTGGGTTGAAGTCCTAATGTCATTTGTTGAAGAATATGAGAGTTTACCAGAATTTAAGTCAGTGATATGAACATAAAAAGGTGATACATTACGTTTGACATGATGGCTTATATCTGACATTTGGAAGTCATATTAAAGATAAAACATATTATTCTTTATATATCCAAAGTCAAAGTAAAATGGATTATATATATATATATATATATATATATATATATATATATATACAATTTGTGTCCGTGTCCTCTCTTTTGTTAGCTTCATTGTACGAAGGTACGTGCTCACGTCACCTCAGTCAAGGAAAAAGTCAAGATCAATAGTACAAGATCCAAGAATTCAAACTATGCTTGAAGAAGGGACCTTAGTGTGCTAAAAGCTCACATTTACTATTCTTTTAGATAAACATTAAATGTACACTATATGGACAAAAGTTTTAGGATGCCTGACCATTTTTGCTCATTCATCCAGTAGACACTGATGTTGGACGAGAAGGCCTGGCTTGCAATCTTTACTCCAGTTGATCCCAAAGGTGTTTGATGGGGTTGCGGTCAGGGCTCTGGTCGGGCCAGTCAAGTTCTTCCACACCAAACTCATCCAATCATGTCTGTATGGGCCTTGCTTTGTGCACTGGGACTACATCATACTGGAATAGTTCGAAGTATAAGCATTGTCCAAAATGTCTTGGTATGCTGTGAGAATAGTTTAGGGATGTTGAGATTTGGAGTTTTAGCCTCAGTAACCTGCATACATGCATATATGTTCTAGTATATGTAGTTTAAAATAAGAATTCTACATATTACTGATTTACAGTATATCTTACAGGAAACATACATTATGTGACAAACATTTTGATAAGATAGGAAGTTCTTGTTGGTTATGTGCTACATGCACATGGGGATTAGGTGAACTTGTCTACATGTGAGAATGGTTTGTTACATGTTTGCGTGTCCGGTGCATGTGCAGATTGCAGTATAAGGAAAAGTTAACAGAAAATATTAACAGGATCATGAGAAGGAGTACAAGAAAGCAGCTTCTAGAAAGCAATATTATGATACTACTAAATTGTTACTAATTAGTAGTGATAATCAATAGTAATATAAATAGAAGTCACAGATGAATAAGCTTTGATACATGAAACAGGATTGCACTTACACTATGTTATGGCACAAATGTAGTATTTTGACTCAGTTTAATACAGGTAGAAATCGTCTTTACAGATTTTTTAATTATTTGGATACTCACATGATACTGCTTTATTAATCTAATAAATTTGGAAAAAACCTTAGTCAAATTTCTTTTTACATTGTATAACAAGTGCATATACAGCTGGCAGCTGCACACCGAAACACCGCGAATTGCTGTCGAAACGATTGCTGGGTTGTCAGACATATGGCAAAATAGCAAAAATCAGGTACAGTATTTAGAAGGTAAAAAAAAATGGGCCTCTCTTCAAAAGCCAAATATCATAAATAACTATTTTTTAAAATTTACATAAATGTAATTTCTTACTGCCACCAAGAACAAATTGGCATGCCCTAAAATGTTAATTATTATTATAGAGTACATCCAATTATTGATGCCCTCATCAATAGGATAGGAGCAAGACTTTGATTCATGTTTCCATTATCTGAGAATAATTCTCCAACTCCCCCCAGCAGCTTCTGCCACTCTAGCCTTTCGCATGGTAGTACACAATGAAGCTCAGTGGAAGATCAGTATTTTTACTAATATATAAATAAGTAGCGCCAGCCCCATATCCTGATTTGCCATAACACGCGATTGTAGACTTTCAAGAGGCACACTCTTTCGATAACTGGAGCCCAGTATTGGCGTGATATTTGTAAAGTGTAATGCTCACTTGTTTTTCTGTTTTTCTTGGAATAGTCCTAATTTCCCTTGATGGAAAAGTTGGTAGCATACTTTAATTTAAAAAGCAGAGTTAAGCTTTTTTTAATTAAATAAACAGCTCTTAGGGAATGAAAAAGGATATGAATACATGTTACTAAAGTAGATTTTTATCCAAGAAATGTGTTAAATGAATTTACACTGACTCTACAGATTCTGAGGTCTACACTGTTTATACTTGGCATCCCCAGCTGCTTACTTTGAAAGACCACTGTTGAAAAGAGTGATAAATGGGTGGTACACATAATTATTAATATCATGTTCAATTAATTTTCTTCTGCTACATTATTTGGGCAAGGGAAACTGAGAATCTTGATGGTTTTTTTTTAACCTTAGTTGATGATGAAATTGAATGTGACATGTGTATGCTTTGCACTGAAAAAAATATTTTGTCTCAAAACCACTGCTATAAGGATTTAACTGTTGATTAAATGATTTCCCATAATTACTTCCAATTTGCATAAATACTGTATATATATATATATATATATATATATATATATATATGAATATATATATATATATATATATATATATATATATATATTTATATATATATATATATATATATTTATATATATATAGAGAGAGAGAGAGAGAGAGAGATTTACTGTATATTTATATATATATTAGAGGACCGGAGAGATGATGTCCTTTCCCCGATTGCTGCAGTGCCGCCATTTTGGCAGAAGTTGCCAGGTTATGTCCAAGGAGATGCAGACGAAGAAAGAAGATTAAGGATTAATTATAATTATATAATTATAAAAATAGCCTTGTTGAAGATTAAAGATAGAATAGAGAAGAAAGAAGAAAAGATAGAAGATGAAGAAAAAGAAGATGCAGAAGAAGATGCGGAAGTAGTCGTCAGAGAAGGTAGGGAAACATTTAGAAAGCGTGAGAGTAAGCTAACAAGAGTGAGAGTTAATGTGGGCACGGTCAACACATTTCGAAGATTCAACTTTTTTAATGAGGCAGTCAATGATGCCCTTTTCCTCCTGCCTCTCTTAAGTGGTTCCCCTCATTATTTTGGAATTTAATGCATAAAATAGTGTAGGAGCTGACCCTCATATAGAAACAGAAATAGCTTTAGACATAATTGCATTTTTTGTGTATATTTTTCCCAAACCAAGATCTCTGCTGTGACCTCATCTGCTTCTTTATATACATTTTTTTGTTCTTGTATGCAGTAATAAAACTCTTTTCTCACCCTTTTTTTTATGGCTGATAGTATTGGATTGGAAATAACTAGTGGGGAAAAAAAGATAAGGCTTTTCTCTGATTCTGTGTAATGCTGGTGATACAATAGAAAAATAATAAACATACTTAAACAGATATTAGTCAATTGGCTCCAATTTGTTTAATAAAATTTCCCTGAGAAGCATATCTACTTGTCATGTCTTCTTTTAACAAATGGAAAACATATACTTAAGGAAACTACCTTTCGCCAACTGTATTCTCAGCTGCACATAAACTGACCTGTATTATTATTATTTATTTTTCTTAAGTCAGTTTACACTCCTTTCTGGTATTTCCACATATTTGCTGTGAATATGAATTGACTACCTGGAATTCAGTACTCTAAGCATTGACATACACCCAGTATATATTCCTTCCCAGCAAGCACAGTGGTAAGTTACAAAATGCGTTTTATTGGATAGATTAGCCAGTTAGATCATATAAAAAAGGCACTTCTAGAAAAAGCAAGTACTGCTTTTCAATTGAATTATTAGAGTGCATTTTGCCAGAGATTGATATTTCTACATACAAATGTATTTGCCTTCTATACATATATTACAATGATTCCAAGTAGGACAAAATGTAATCATAATAACACAAGAGCATCCAATCCCTCAATGTATTTGACTATATTAACATTTGAAATGAAACATATTATAGCATCAGTAGCACTCCAACGAAGAAACATACCACAAATTAAGAAACAAAGCAAGGCATGAAGAAATCAGGCTAAAAGTGATCAAAAACATTTGAAACCAGATATTTGTTTCTCCTGCTCATAATTATAAAATGGAAAATAGTTGTTAGCAATATCAATTTATGTAGCTTTTCTTCTTACATGGTCTTAAAAGGTTAAAAGTGAACTTTTTGTCCTTTCATCTAGGGGTCTGTGCTAAAAACATTTAGGCAAATCTGGCAGTATAATAAGGCCAACCAGTGTGGGGTGCCTTACTACTTAGGGTGTATGAAGAAGACACGAAGAAGCGCACAATTTGATGATATACCGTAATTATTTGTTTTATCTAACCTGCTGTAAAAGTCTTAAACTTGAATCTGTTATTGGTCTAGTCTTAGATTCAGGATTTCTTTATGCCTGTTCCATGCATGTTTAAATCCCCTTACTGTGTTAGCTTCTACCACTTTTGCTAGAAGGCTGTTCTACTTATCTGACCCCCTTCCCAATAAAGTAAATCTCCAGGAATCTCATTTCGGGGGAAAAAAACATCAGAGTTGGAAACGGCACAAGCGATATGGATACTAAAATGTCCACAAAGATTAGTATTTGTATCATGAACTATTAAAGCGACCTTTTAAGGCATACTCCTTTAAACTTTCCCTTGCAAACAAGCAATTGACCTTTCGCCCACCACCCATCCCCATCCTAGTTAGTATGCAGGAGATTTGTTTGGCCTAACAAGACCACCTGTGTGCATGTACCGACAGCGCTCCCACTGATTTAAGTAACCAATCAGTGGCAAGAATCAGCTTCTCCTCGAGGTAAGTAATTCATTAAAAAAAAAAAAATTTCAGGTGCTTAGAAAGTACTTTAATGTGCATTATTCTTTCGAATAGCTCCTAGCTGGGACATTAAACTGTCCCATTTAGATATACTCTGTGTATATTGCATGTGTATGTTTATTCAGAAAAAAAACCCTGAATGCCATCATTGTGTGCTTACCTTAATACTCATAATTACAACTGGCATGCTTAATAAAGTGCTTATGTTAAACCTCATAAAAAGGATATTGAGGTTTTTAGCAAATTAAACATTGCTTAATTTGCAGTGTAGGGTCAAATATTAACTATAAAGGATTATGAAAAATTTGTATGTTAAGTCTCTTTAGTAAAATTCTTTAACCCATTATATATGGAATAGACAATTATACATTAGCGGTTTCATATTTTACTAGAGAGTTAAATAATTGCTCTCCAACATGCATGGAACAATAAATGTTTTGCTGTTTTAATATGATCATATCTGGAGGACAGAAATCAGATCTGATTCTTGGGCCACACGGTCATTGCATTAATCATCAGGCTCTAGAAGAAGTCACTCAGGTACCACCGGAATCCTTCCCCTTAAAATATGTGGGAGTTCAACTAATGCCATGGCATGAATCTACCAGGGCTTGGTGAGCCAGTCAACGCCACAGCCCTCCCATCAATCTCTAGCAGTATTCCATAGTTACAGTATGTTTCCAGTTAAGGTTTAAGCAAATTTGTGATAAGAAGACAGGAAATCGATGAATAATTGATAGGTGTTCCATCAAGTCTATTAGAAGATTAGCTCTATTTTAACAGCCTAAACCTGTCTCCACATTTGCAAGCACTGGATTGTAAGCATTGAACAATCTATTTGCAAAAGGCCTTTTGGGTGATAAAAAAAACACAGGTCATTTGGGTGGACTTGCCCTATGTGCAGAAAGTTTCCAGCCTTTCTCTAGCTGTCACTTGTGTGTTAATCTTTGCATGGATTGCTCCGCTTCTTCTCTGCCTCTTCTCGTTCTTCTGTCTTCTTTTTTTTGTCCACTTCCCTCCGTATCAGCTCTGTAATTTTGTGAACTAGTGTCTGTTCTGTGATGTAGACGCAGCTCTCTGGGTGAAGCACATCTGCACAAGGTCTCTACTCATACTCAACCCTAGCGCATATCAACAATGTATGGTAGTGTTGGTGGGAACTCGGTGATCTAATCTGCAACAAAATAACTAGGCAGAGGTAAATTATAATAATTATATGGGCTGCACCGAGTGGGCGAAGCTTTGGGGCATTGGGTGTGGTAATTGATAGCTGTGCTGCAAAGTGTCCCTGAATTTTTTCTTGAAATGCTGGCAACTTTGATAATACACCTTGCAATCCAAGTTTGTTACCACTACCGATATTGTGTGAATTGTGTTAATGCACTACCATTATAAATTATAAATTATTATACATTACCCTTCAAAATGTTTGGGGTTACTTAGCTGTTTTCATGGAAAACAAGGAAATACCTAGCTGTGCTAAAATACTTACAAAAGGGTTTTCTAATGATTAATTAGGCTTTTAAATTTAAAATTGAATTAGTGAACACAACGTGCCATTGGAGCACAGGAGTGATGGTAGCTGATAAATGGTCTCTGTACACCTATAAAGATATTCTATTCAAAATCAGCCATTTTTCAGCTAAAATTCATTAACATTAACAATGTTTACACTGTATATCTGATGCATTTCATGTTACTGTAATGAACACAATTTGCTTTTCTTTCAAAAACAAGGAAATGTGTATGTGACCCCAAACTTTTAAACAGTAGTGTAAATTATAAATAATTCTAAGTGGATAATATAGGATATCATGATCTCTCAATTTATAAAGAAGCTTTGCCTCTGTAAATGTACATCTATTAAAAGCCTAGTTATATAGTATTGATTGCAATATATCTACTACATAACAGGAGAAAAATGCCTTATTGAATTTCCAATTTGTTATTGGACCAAATATTAGATCCTGTCTACAATGACTCTTCTACATAAATCATCTGGGTGCCCACACATACAGTTATTTGTGCTGCTTGTTATTTGTGCATCCCTCAAAATTAATGGGGTTAAACAAAAGCATAGTTTAAGTCTGGGGATGCAGTATGTAGGAAGGGGTTAATAACACATAAATTATGTTTCCACACACTTTGGTGATGAATTCCTATTTTATTAACAGATTTATTACAAATGAAAACAATATTTTTACATATTAATTCACTAAAAATTATAACATTTTTCATTTTTTTTAAAATAATCCATTAGCTTCAAACTAGCTTCTCTGGGGTTAATCGTCGCCCTGTATCAGCTGAAAATTACACCAGCACAATTTGTTATTTCTTTCTTTCTGCTCAAGAAAAAAAATCTAGTTTGACACTGGAAACCTCTGGAGAAACAGAAATATGTTTGTTTCCTTTGACAGACTGTCACACAATAGCTTACGAAATGACACATAGGCAGAAAATAATGTGTGATGAGGCACCTACAAAATATTTTTCAAATAGCTTATTGAAGTTGTAAGCCTTATACCGTAGCTGTAGGAAGTCACTTATTAAGAATCAACACCAGGCGTGCCAAGCTAAGCCCTTGCTCTTGGTAATTTTCCAAATGAATATTCAGGGCCCAGTGGCAGCCTTGTTTTCAGGGAAGTACATGCCTGGAATACTAGCAAGCTATCCGATAGGAAAATAAAATGCCCACAACAGACCCAATGTTGATCACATTAATGCATTTGAGTGGGTATAGAGTGCAAATGATTCAAAGTGCTTCCAGATCTCGGTAGCCGCGGACAAAGAAGTCTCTGTTCTCTGATCTGATGGTCATTTTATTCAGCAGAGGATGTGGTGCAGGAAAGGGAACCGTTCCAATCACCCTCTAATGCTTCCAAACAGGACCTAGGCCTAGCTCTTTGGATGCTGATGAGTGGGAAATGAAACACAGATGGGTCAGATGGGTAAAGAGAAGGGGATTACAGGTCAGGGCAAAGAGTTGGAATAAATTAAGTGCTTATGAGGTACAAAATGGAACATTGTTAAAGTGAATGGACAGTGGAAAACAATTTCTGCATTGTCACACACAGTGAGCAGACAATCCCCCCTCTTCTCAGACCACTGTAGTCCATCACATCCTCATTATTTGATGCTGAATGTATGAATAACTTTTTAAAATTCAGGCACTTCATGCCTAAAACATTCCGTTGCATCCAAAAAGCCAACGTTCCAGTAAACACTTTGCTTTGTTAAAAGCATTATTGTATTTTCCCGAAAGGCTCTATGTGTGTTGGCTTTTCTGGTTTCCTAGAGATTATAAAAAGGAATGTTACCAGCATTACTGGTAAAGAAATGTATACGGTCCCAGAAATGGGTATACCACAAACATATTGTATCTACATTAGTGTAATGTTCTAAGGCTAAAGGGCAGCTTGACTTTCCTTGTTCATGAATTTTATCTGTGTCATGCAAAACATAAATTTAAATTTTTATAAACCATAGTAATACTTGAGTTTATTATTTCTATGGGCCACTGAGTTGAGTCAGATGAAACTCATGGTCCTGAGCGTTCTTTTATAATTATCACACTGCTATAGTTCTACTATGATTTGCTTCTCGGAATATGTATCATTTTTCAAACTGTCCTAATTGTGTTTTAAAGAACATATATTTAATATGGCTACAGACAGCTAGTTGTCTTAACATGCCCACTTAACTTTTTTAAATGTAGTTTTTTGTAGTCACAAGCAGCTTTTCACCAAGCATCCACATAAATCATATTAACTTCTTCAGTACTGCTCAGGATTAGGATACTTTTATATAAGTATGTCAGCTCATTGACAGGACTCTGGTAGGATTCTTTTGAATTAGGGGAACTGGCTTAAGCTCTGCAAATTCAAGCTACTTTCCTGCCAGCCTTCAACTATGGCTGTTCCCCGTGGCCAGTCTGCCTCACACAGTCTGGCTACATGCCCTCCAAAGTTCCTTTGGAGAGAGAGAGTAGGAGACCTCTTGGCCAGTATTGCTAGGGAGGAGATCCTCTATATTTTTTATGAGCTCAAATCCAAGACAGTAGTACATTACCATAACCCGTAGCTGTCCCATTGTCCTTATGAGGGTAGTGGGGATCAAGGGCTGGTTGAGGATCCCCTGTCCTTCTCAGACGAGGGAGCTGTAAAATCAGTGGAGGTCTGTGCTGTTGTAGCACCCATGTGGTGACCCTAACAATGCTCTTAAGCTCATCACTGCAAGATGGCTCTTCTAGTAAGGCAGACAGGTGGTTACAGCTCTGACCCTGCACCCTCCTGACTTCAGTCATGCCCCTTTTTGCCTCAGACCTCGCACCTTCGCACTTCCACCCACCCAACACAGCTACAAAAAACTGGACACCTCGCATGTTTGGTAGTATGCATTATTTTAACTGGCGTGGAATGTGATTCTTGTATGTTTCAGAAAAGTACAAATGGTAGTTATTTGATTAACTTGTATATGTTGTGAAATACTCAGGCTTGCAATGGGAAAAGCTTAATGCTACTTTAACCCATTATATACCATCTAGATGTGAAGTATGTGAACAATAGCAACTCTTTATAATATTATGCTGGCTGATAGTTGTAAGGACTATCATGTTGAGCATGGACCCTTGGGTTGAGACAACTAGGGAAAGTGTAGACACTAAAGGTATCCCAATCAGGAAAGAAAGAGAGAGAAGGAAAGAAAGATGAGTTTGTGACACCAGAAGGATGCATAGAGATGCCACAAAACACACTAGATTTATATGCCCCTGTGCAAAACTACAATCAGGAAGATGCCGAAAACACATTATGCATAGGACAAAACCCAACAACGCCACATATGGGATATGCAAATCTCAGTTTTAAATGCTTTTGACATGGTACTTATGTCCAAAGCATGTTAGGTGACTTTACTATTAAGACACTCCTTAATTTTACCATGTTTCTGATTGCTTTTAAATAGTTCTCCATTACATTTCTGCTTTTAAAATGTTTTTTATCAATATTTATTTCAGCTTTGTATTTGAAGCCTCATTTCTATATTCATACAATGCAAAGCAAATCAAGATATCATGGACCACTCACATTTAGGTTACATAGTTGAAAATATTTATTTATCCTACCAACCCGTCGGTCATACAAGGACTTCTTCAGGGAAAAATTATGTTCCAGCTGAAGAAAAACAGCCCCAAAGCATGATGCTGCCACGACCATGCTTCATGGGTGTGATGTTCTTTGGGTGATGTGCAGTGTTGTTTTTGCACCAAATTTACCTTTTGGAATTATGGCCAAAATGTTTAACAAAAGTTGCTTTTGGGGGACTTGATGTTTGTTTTTGCAAACTTCAGCCGGGTTTGGATGTTTTTCTTTGTAAGAAAAGGCTTCTGTCTTGCCACCCTACCCCACATGTAGCACACAGCCAGTACTTGCCAGACATTCCTGCAGACATGTTGCAGAAGGCCTCTTGTAAGCCTCCCTGACCAGTTTTCTTATTTATCTTTTTATCTTTTTATCAATTTTGGAGGGACGTCCAGTTCTTGGTAATGTCTCTGTTGTGCCATATTTTCTCTACTTGGTGTGTTCCACAGTATATCCAATGCTTTGGAAATTCTTATGTACCCTTATCCATGGCTTTTGCTCTGAGATGCAACTAAGCAAATGTCAGGTAAATCCTAGAACAGCTGAACTTTATTTGTGATTTATCAAAGTCACTTTAAATGATGGCAGGTGTGTAATGACTTCTATTTAACATGAATTTGAATGTTATTGTTTAATTCTGTACACAGCCACAGCCCCAGTTATAAGAGGGTGTACACTTATGCAACCAGGTTATTGTGTTTTGTTTTTTTGTTTTGCAATTGAATTGTTGACGTTATAGGTCACATTAAAGGAGGAAAAAGTGCTGACATGATTTATCTTTGTCTCATTCTTTAACATCACAAGAACCTGGCATTTTAACAGGGGTGTGTAGACTTTCTATATCCACTGTATACCTTATTCTTCTCTACACTGCATCCTCCTTAGATTGTAAGCTTCCGAGCAGGGCTCTCTTTATATTTATATGTTAGTCTGTCAAGTCTAGTTTTGAATACCTGTAGTGTAAGTGCTATGAAAATTATTGACGCTATATAAATAAAAGATAATAATTTTAATAATAATAACAATTATTTACTTTTACTTGGGAACAACCTCATTGAATGCTTAATTTTGGTATTGATGAATCTAGCAGATGTCAAATAAAACAAGGCTTAACTATTATCTGGACTCAAAATAAAACATCACTGTGATAAGATATCATTGACTACTTCCACAAATAAATTAGAATTAGGATGTCTGTATTCTTTAGTCAAGTCAGTTCCCAAATGTCTGACACAAGCTGCCGGCTTTTCATACCAACTGCCTGTCATTTCATACAACAGGGATGATGGCTAATACTAGGTGTTAGATGAATCCGTTAAAATTGTATGCTGTACCTTTTCAAAATCACTAGATCAATGCCATCTCACTAGTACAAGCAAGAGTACATGATGTGATATAATTCTTTAAAAATAGACATCTCTCACCTTCAGGACTTTTTTGGTTTGTAGCTCCTACATTTTAATCTAAGAGAAACTGATGAGCTATTTACTTGACAGCTGACCCGTAACACCAGACACATGCATCAGATATCTGTATTCACATAGCCCTGGTGCAGCAGGCATCACCTTCTGCTTGACTGGGTGGCCAGCACCATCAAGTGGGTTAGTTTTTGCACAATTCCTCGGGTAATGCTAGATTAAAAGAATAGAAAAATCTTAAATAAAGATTATCTTTGTAAGTGATAATACTTGAATGCAAGAAGCAGAAACGCAGGTTAATATATCATAATCCCATTTCATATTAGGGAAACCCATAAGAAGAGTAGTTTGCCACAGACAATCTGGCATGTCAGTGCAGTGAATCATCACCCATTCAAAAATAAACAAACTAAGCTTGGGACTCCCCATAAACCTATAGGATATATACAAATGTACCCAATGTCTTTTCAGTTCATGGACATAACTAAGAACTGTTAAAGTTTGACCCAGAGTCTCTGGTAAGGCTCTGCTTTCCCTGTTATCCATATATGTTTCTTTCTCCAGGCAGGGAAATTGTGTTTGACCACATCTACTCCATGCCTGCTCCTGGCCAACCTCATTCCTCACCCGCTATAGGCTTCACAAAGCCACTACCCAGAAGAACCCCTGGTAGCCTGCACTGGGAAGTCCCAGGTATAAGAGAGAGGCTACTAATTCCATTCCCCTACCTGAGGTGTTAGAGTTGGGAGGTACAATCAAACAAGTTAGGGGCTAGACATTATTAAATTGTTATGTTATCACATTGTACAGACATTGAAATCGAGGGTCTGGTTATTTATGCTTGAGGCCAGGTGGTTCTAATTCCAATAGCCTGCTGAAAGAAACACTCATTAAAAAAATAACAGATGAAGTCTCACGCTCAATTCAATAAAAGAACAAGAGGCTTTAATTAGTTTCTATTCCCAGACAATAGGTATGGGAATATTTCTCTTGTTAATGGAAATTTCAAGTATGCCCAGCTAGTGTATTAGGAGTAGTAGTAGTAGTAGGAGGAGGATTAGTAGGAGTAGTAGGGGTATTATCTATAACCTTCTTATTAGGTCTGCCATATGTCATACCAACATGGATAAAAAGTTCTTCAGATGCATGATATTATTTGCTGATTGGCCCATTTCAGTAGCTGAAGAAAATGTCCATTAGTTCAATGCTTATACAGTGTTACTGATGGCTATTCTTGCCCATGCTAAATATGTCTGGCAACATTAGAGATGGGGAGCAGGAGTTAGAGCAGTAGCAGAATTGCCAGAGGCCACCACAGCCTTCAGGAGCCACCATGCTTGTGGAGGACATTAAGATAATGGAGGATTGGAGGGAAAGGTTTTGCATGTTCTGCTTACATGTTCTGCTTATGCTCCTTGTCCTCATCTAGCCCTTTTCATAAAAAAACTAGGTTTAGTGTGAAACTGTTAAGAGTATCTGTATTTTTTTAAACTTCTATATTGGCAAAAGAAAAGTTTGGTTGTTTTTTCACAAATGAGACAACTTGAAGCTTACATTGCCATACAGGTCTACATATTACTCCGTTTTGTATGTATGTGCTTTGTAGTTATAAAGCACAGTATCTCCATTGAGTTCAACTATTTAAATCCTTGTGTTCTTACCCACTACCTATTCATCTCATCTAAACAATAGTTAATGTCAATTAAATAGATTAACAATAATTAATGTGAAAAAATAACAAATGTTGAATAATATTGACAAAACTGCGATTAGAGCAGAAAATGGCTTCCAAAACATCTAATTCGTGCACAGCTTTAATTTGAGTTAATAAACTCTCAGACCTATTGAAAAATTTGGGGTGACTGAACCGTCTAGCACATTGATTTATCAGCTCCTCGGCTACAAATAAACCTTTTTTTTTTAAATGTGTTTGCTTGATTACACCAGAACAATCCCTGCAGAGAAAGCTGTTTCCAGAGTTTTCACTTGGCCCTAGAAGCAAACTCTTCTGCCTCACCTATTTTCTTTTGATCTGATTAGTAAGGTTGTCAGCAATGGGCAGAACATGGGAATTTCAATGGCTTTCCCAGTGATATGGCCAAACCTCATTAATACGAAACAAAGTGGTATTTATTTTGATTATCTAAATTGAATGCGTAGATGATTCTGCAGAATGTACTATGATCAGGTGAAATTAGCCAACATGATTTTATTATGTCAGTACATCATTATGCAGGTTATTGTGGCTCAAACATTTTATGTTGCTTAATATTATTGTTTATAATCTTCACAAACAGTATATTAATAGAAATAAAAATGATAATAACCTAGTTTCTTGAATTTTTGAATGTTCTGTTATATGTATTCAATTAATTATTTCTGAGGTGATCTGTAGAAATAAAGGACTCAACAGCTACAGATACACTAGTTCTGCGTGTATCTTAGTGAATACAAATAATTAACCATCTCCACCATTTTGATTGAGTAGCCTAAGGTATGGAATGGGCTGGGAGGATTACAGTAGAGCTGGAAGGGGATGAGTCAGATCAGAGCGTGCAGAGAAGATCAGGGGGGAGCTAGAAGGGGTAGGATCAGAGCAGAGGGGAAAAGAAGGGGGAGGGGAAAAGCAGGGAAGGCAGCAGAAAACACTTGTCCTTGTGGGAATTCAAAGATGGAGCATCACAGGGACCAATCACAGTGCATCATGTACATTCTGATTGGAAGTTACTTTAAGTCCCAATCAGAGTGACCAACAATTCCCATGGTGACAAAGCTAATACATATAGTAGATGAAATGCAAAGAGATTATCCTCCCAGAAACTTTTGCATCCAATTAAGGACCTCCTAAGAAGTGCACCCTGCAAACACAACCATGTGTCAGAACACATCACTGCAGGTTTTTTAGAATCTATAGGTGTTACATAGTATTAAAATCTTAGTTCATCAAATTTCTATGATATAAGACTGACAAGGCTTTGTTGGCAAAAGTAAACAATGCATTATTCAGATATACTGTTTCTCCTCTTCCTTAATATTGTATTTCTGGTCATAAATTTTTCCTTGCACATTTTGTTTGCCACAGGTACAAGCGCTTTCCTTTTTTTCTAAGAACTTAACATTTTAATGCAGGTCTGTCACTATTTCATACACATATGTTTTACACTTGTATACAGTAAATAAACCCATGTAATTTAGCAATAAAAAACAATGCTGTATACTGTAGAGTCTTATGATTTACATGAGTATTCCTCTTCAAAGTTACCTCTGCCCTGTTGGTACATTTAAAATTGTTGGGTGAGGAGAAGGTAGAGAACTTTAAGACAGAAAATTGATTCAATAATGCTCTGCCACTGCCAACCGTCCATCACATGAACATTTAAATTAAATATCTCCAGAATTTAACTGGTTAACAAATATAAAGTGCAAGCAAGTATTTTCAACAACATATTGATACTAAAAGTTGTGACTGCAACAGTCCCTCTATAACTATGCTACTGTTTTGAATATCCAGTTGCTTCCCATTTTGTATATTTTGAGGTCTTGACCAGACTTCATGGTTAAGCACCCCTCATACCACATCAGACCCTCATTAATGGTGGCCATAGAGGTCTATAATTGCAGAGAGTTTCAGTGGGTTAAAAGTAATGTAGTACTTCTGATTTAGCTTCATGGTAAACAATCTAGCCATTTTGGAATAAGATAGAACTCACCATGATTTTGGTAGGGGCTAAGCAATATATGACCATATAGTGTAACAGAATCCCCAATATTTATGCTTCAGTTAGGTGCGTTTAAATAGCATTTGTTGGGTGTGCTCTGATTGCTTGCTCTGCTGTTAGGAAATAACAATGGATATTTCCCATCAGGTACCCTTTTATGTTTCTTCTTATTCTTTATATTGTCAATATACATTTCAAGTTACCTATTAAGCCTCCCGATACCTTTTTGTTTATACTCATATCCTCACTCTTTTTCGAAGTACATTAATAAGATGTAGTCCAGTGTCCAAGGTGAAACCAATTACTCCCAGAAGTGAGAATATGGTGCTAAAATGAAGGAAATATTTTTACCTTCATAGCCTTATCCTCGGAGCCATTGCTTCTTTGGTAAATCCACCACTAGCCCATGTTCTACTTATTTCTTGGTCAATTATGCTCTACTGATGTTTTAGCAACTATACCTGACAGTTCAATTTTACAGTAATGGATTGGTCACTTATTTCAAACCTTTTGTTTTATACGGTTGAATGAACATCATGAAGCAACACTTAAATTGCTATGTGACCCTGGGGTCCATGCTATTAACAGTGATAAAAGGTTTCATTTGTGGTTAAGGTTCCTTATGCAAAGGTCTTAAGGGTGCTTTTCCAGCGACTCTGCTGAATTCAACAGTTTTATAACAAAATGCTGCATTACATAGCATCACTAATAGCACTGTTGAATATGTAAACCAAATATGATTGTTTAATCGTGTATAGTGTCGCTACTGTTTCTTGTCTTAACATAATAGAAAATGCAATTCATTTCTTGGAGCAGCCCCTTTAAGTTATACACAAATGACATTACATCTTTAATGTTTCTCAGCTTTATGAATTGAATTCATCAATGGAGTTGCTTCTCACTAAATGATCAAAGTTAATGAAAAAAATGCTTATTCTTCATCATTAAATACATTGAAAAAGATGCCTTTTAATGATGTATTTTTGTATGATATAATAATGTCCTAGTATATAGAGATTGAATGCATGTGTATATGACATTTTTATTAAATTGAATATTTTTACATCACATGGGTGTTACTTGATATCTTATATCGCACATAATTTAACCTGCTATTGTTTATAAAATAGCATAACTTTAAAAGTGATAACTATGTATTATTTGATACTATTCATTCATCAATGTGTTTGGTGACTACACTTTGTCGCACTCGGAACAAATCAATGTAGTGATTATAGTTATCACAAGACTACATTATAGGGTATTCTTATTTTAAAGGTTAAAACAATTTATGCACAGTAAATGCCCAGTTGATCTAGTAAATTAAAGCCGAGAATATATTAGACCAAGGACGTGTGCATAATCAACTCATGGGGGAAAGCTTTGCGAAATGTTTATAATTGTATGCAACTGCTCCTAACGATTGGAAAGGAGGAAATACATGATCACTGAATTCAGATGGCTTGCAATGTCATACATAGAATGAGTGTTCCTATTAATGACATTTAGTTTTAACTGTTTAAGCCCAACTTGTCTATGGATTTTTTTTTTTTGAGGACAACATTTGACAAAATGTATGACCTAATGATCTGTTTCAGTTTGAAGCCGGTGTGTCCACTATTCAAAGAACATTGACGGCTGCAAACAAATTACTGACATATTTTTTCCATGGGCCACACTGAGCAATATGTAGGATTATAATTAAGAACACATTTGGGGAAACAGTTGACTGGAGATAAGCTGTTGGATAGCATACACTTTTTCATGAGGGTTTAGTGCCAATCCTAGCATTTAAAAAAAAGGTTAAATGTTTGTAACTAATAGTAATCTACACTCTAAAAAAGATATAATCAGATTGAATAGCTTGGATCACATCAAAATTAATATTTTTTTTAAGTTAGAAAACTGCAGTATAACATCTCACAAATATTTTCAGTAGAAGCACTAATGAATTGAGTATGAATGAGACACCTGACAAATCTACATCTACAAACACAAGTGCAATGGTTACTAGAGATCTTGTTGGGTATCCTAGTGTATCTACATGTCAAAATGTGGTCATGAGGTCAATTATTTGAGCCTTGCTTTTAAATAGAAACATTGGATTCTGCCTAAACTAAATGAAATAAATTACATATTAGTTGGGATAGGATATTTAGAGGTTTGAATCTTCCAATGTCTCTCCACATCTCCCACTTCCCTGTCCTTGTGGATATGTTCCTCACCCTTCCTGCCTCCCTACGATTCTCTAAAATTGTATCAACTTATTTCCGGCAAAACAAATTATCTTCGTCTATTTGACGTATGATCGAGAAATGAGATGTACACTGGTAGTTCCCTGACACAGATTTTTTTTCTGTGGTTTTCTAAAACCAACAAATGAAATAAACCACAGGAGATCCACCAACTTCTGGTTGCGAACTATGATGTATTCCAAACAGAGTTCTATTAAAGTCTTACATTTCATTACAAAAAGAAGGAAAAAAAAATATTGGTCAGTGATATTTATTAAAGCAACATTGCACCTGAAAAGAACTGGTATTATTTTGTTATAAAAAAACATAGTAATGTTTATGCCTCTTTCCACATCGCTGCAGCTTAAGAACACATAACAAAATAAAGGGAATGGAAAAAATTTGCATATGCCATGAGTATATAATGCAAAGGAACAAAAAATAGAATCCATTCAAAAATGGATAAAGAGAAAATGATATAAAAAAAGGGGCGTGAACAGAAAAAGCATATAAAAACAGCATTTTGTGTCAATACAATAAAAGAAACTATATAACAAAAATGTAGTTTAAGAAACTGGTGAAAGAACAAGCTGTTGTGATATTGGAAATGCTGACATCAATGGGTCAATAACAAACACTTTTAACAATATTGTTAAATGCAAATTGTTCCAAATAAACCTCTAGGGGAAGCGATATGCCAATAGATGAGAAGAAATATATCCTACTAGACTTGTTCTACTTAATCAGCAAGCATTGATAATTGTGATAAATGTCATTATTAGACTTGGGTGCCGGCGGAAAGTTCATGTTGTTTGTGTTTGTTTCCGGGAGAAAAATGTACTTCAGATTCGACAAAATTCTTCTGTCTCCGTCTTCGTATTTGACAAAATTTGTCCAACATGTGAGAAATGGTAGGCTGTGGCTCACCAAGTCTCACACAGAAGAATCTCACTCTGTAAAATGCTCAGATGCAGCACAGCAGTGTCACATAAAGAAGTCACAGTGAAATGAACAGATCCCCTGCCTGCTCTGCTCCTATATAGGCTCTTTTCATTACTTGTCTGCTTATTTTTTTCTTTGAAAGATGCAGCACAACGATTGAGGCAAGCTATGAGGGGTTACCAGCAGGGGGTTCAGCTGCTGGACAAGCGTTGCCTAGTGTCCTTTTCGTTGCTGGTGAGGCTAGTAGGGATGCTACTGTGTGTCCACGACTGAACTTAGTTTTTTAGGGTTTCTTTTGTTCTGGGCTTTTTCTGAGCTTTTCGTATACGTGAGCTAGTCAGCACAGACAAAGGCACTCAGTCAGGTGTGCTACTGCAGGATTTGCAGGTGGGGGATGACTTTCTGCTAGTTAGGGTTAGGCAGTCTAAGACAGACATGGATGGTAGTAACTTTCAGGTCCAATTGAGTGAGCTGCCAGTCATTGAGGTCTGTCCTAGATGGAGTCTGGTGGATT